>NC_133325.1:419984376-420284376 GCF_042186555.1 Aquarana catesbeiana | reverse complement strand
GGATTCGGGCAAGCCAAAGAGTCCATTCATTGCTCACACAATGTGAGAATAAAGTGCAGTTTTGCACCTTATACTATGATTTATGACATCACTCATTTTTTTTTTTTTTATTATACAGGATTTATTTAGCGCCAACAGTTTGGGCAGCAGAGACAACATTAGGCCAAACAGTACATTTGCAATACAGGAGAAATCGGAGGGACCTGCTCGTTTGAGCTTACAATCTATCTCTATAAAACCTGCCATTGAGATACCTCACTAGCCAGCTTTCCACTGCGCACACTACTTTCCCTCGAAGATGGCTGCAGTATGGGTCCTTGAAAGTATTTTATTCTCTGCTTCCCATTGTTGAAAGGTCAGCACCCCAGCTGGGATCCACAGCTTGGCTGTCAGCTTCTTGACAGTAAACAATACCCCACGCAAAAAGATATGCTGATAAATGAGTGTAGTTGTACCAAGGTACCTCTGATGTCATACAAAAAGTTTATTTGGTCACAGTAAGCTTGTAGCTGTAGGCAGGACCAAAACAGGTGGAAAAGGAGCCAGGGACTCCTTGACACAGCCCATAATGGCTTATAAGACTGTTTTAAATATTGCTGACCTAATTGGCATCAAATGGGTACCATGAAGTATAAACAGGTGAGCTTACAAGTAAGTTTCAGGCAGACTAAGTGGTGACTGGATCTACCTCTTCCCAGGTCTCATCCTAAGTAACCGAATAACATCCCATAAAATTCTGCTATTTTAGGCCTGGGCTTGTGCCGTAGTTTTCTGGAAGGCTTCGTAGACTTTCAGATTACATTTTTTTTTTTTTTTTTTTTTTTTTTTTTTTTTTTTTTGGCAGAAGCTCTAACCATAGCAGTAACCAAAGGCTTATCTGCAAGCACAGGTAATATGGGCCCATACTGCCTGGTAAATGCATGTTTAAGCGGAAGGTTTTGGAAAAGCCTAGAGTTCCTTTAAAACATTACTTTTATTTTTTTAGATCAGAAAAGGGTTTGAGTAGCCCACAAGTTAAGATATGTGCTAAATGAGTGATACCACATCTATACCAGAGCTCAGGCAAAGATCGATTCTGCCAAAGTGGACTGTGCCTGATCAACTCTTGGAAATGCCTAGTTTGGTTATAGCTATGTCCCATAGCTTGAAACGGTGTCTGCATCAGTTTAGAAATCTGCAGGCCTGTGTTGCACATAACCTGTACTTAATAGCAAGAGACTCTGGACAGAGTTTAATAAATTAACAATGAAAATAAAGAACAGACATATTACTTTACCAGTAGAACAACTTTAAACCATAAATAACAAACCATGGTTTGCCTGCATTGTGGTAGCTGTAGTCCAGGGACAGGCTCCAGAAGCACTCTCAGCATTGTTCTCTCTTCCTTGTAACACAAAAACAAAGACTAAAAACATTTACAATAATTTGGCCAACGGCTTTGCCTTTGCTTTTGTGCTAAAATATAGATTAATGCTCCTGGAGTCTGTTCTTGGATTGCATACTTGGACTCCAATATTGCACGTGCCATGGTCCATCCCTATGGAACCCAGACTCTGCAGGCCCCTTTTGGAGGTATGCTTACCATGACAGGTGAAGCCTGGTTGCTATATAGGGACCAGCGACCTAGACCTTCTTTTCCCAGGGAGTACTCTTCAATGCTTTCTCTTAAAAAAAAAAAAACGTTTTTGATCACTTTTATTGCTGTCGCAAGGAATGTAAACATCCCTTGCGATAACAGCATGACAGGTCCTCCTTATGGAGAGACCCCAAATATCTCCTCTACCCTTACAAGCAAAAAAAAAAATAGGATAGAGATATATTTATATAAATCTATCTCTCTATATAGATATATCTTTAACGGGTATGCAACAGATATGCTTTAACGGGGTTGTAAACCCTCGTGATTTTTTTACCTTAATGCATTCTATGCATTAAGGTAAAAAACCTTCTGTGGTGCTGCAGCCCCCCCGAGCACCAGTTTTGCTTACCTGACCCCGATCTTTCTCTGGCTGGGAACGAGCTCACTAGCTCTACCTGGTGTCTCCTTTCCTGAATGGATAGTTTGATAGCAGCGCATCCATTGGCTCCCGCTGCTGTCAATCAAATCCAATGATGCGGGGCCGAGTCCTGCATTCTGTGTGAATGGACACAGATGCGGAACTCGGGAGGGCGCCCGAACAGGTGTCCACCAAGGAGAGCGCTTCTCCAATGTGGACACTCGATGCGGGGAGGAGCCACCAGCGCTGCTAAGGGACCCCAGAAGAGGACCGGGGCCACTCTGTGCAAAACGAACTGCATAGTGGAGGTAAGTATGATGTGTTTAAAAGAAAAAAAAAAACGGGTTTACATGGCCTGAGAACTGGAATTGACATCATGACGTCGTTCCTGTCCTCCAAGGGTATAGAGATGAGTGGTGGCCATCTTGCCATCTCTCATCTCTATGGTAAAACACTGCTGCCAGATCGGTCCCGGGCTCAGCGATCGGTAATGTAAGCCTGGGAACCACCGGAAAGCTGCAGGAAGGGGGGGCCAGCCGCCTAAGGGAAAAGAAAATATCAGGGTTATGGCGTCTAGCTGCAGCCATAGCCCCAGTATTTAACGTCCAAGTCATGATGTAAATTCCCAGTTATGGGGGTCGGCAAGTGGTTAAATACCACCAAAAGCAAGTTCTACTATTTGTGTAAATCACAATACTGAATAGCAAAAAATGCCCTGGTCATGAGGGGGGTCAAGTGGTTAAAAATGGATAATAAAGGCTTAAAACTTACAGCACATACTATCTGTTTATGTCTTAATTCTAAAAATGTGTTCCATGTTTTTAATTGTTTAGATTACTCTACTCTAACCCTTACATGGGTCCAGATTGTACAAACCCAGTACATTGTGTGGAATTGTACAGTTTCAAGCTGAATGTTTAATTGTATTATGTTAAATTGAACCTTTTCTATATGATTGCCTAATTATATTTATATTACATATGTCCCTACATATCTGAAGATTTTTGTACATTTATATCTAAATTATAAATATTTTTGTTCTGTTTTAAAATGATAAAGTTTGTGTATATCCTTAGCCAGACTAAATCGTGCTTAAACCCAAAATTGGACTTGAAATCCTCTCTTCCAGCCCCCATCTCATGATATCCAAAAGTATGAGAACCCCCTCCTTTCCTCCTCATTAATAAAGTAGAACCACTAGTTGTATATTGGATTCCAGTCCACTTTAACAAATAACGTATTGGTTCTGTATAATGCAGTACTGTTGATGGCTGCTAATCCACAGGAACTTTGAATTAGAAATTCAGTACTTGATAAAGGAAGTTTTAGATATGTGCAATACCCATCATTTTTGAATATGCCAAAGTGTCTCCGTCAATTCCTCTGATACTCAAGGTGACTCTCATGCTATAGACAGGGTTTGAATGGTTGTAGATGACAAGTCTTTTACATGCTGGTTTACCTAGCGAAGGGACCTTTCAGCACATTTGCATATGTAAGGAAGCTTTCTTCAAATGTGCTCAACTTGCTGTGCAGACACTTGTTTGTAACTTTTTTTTTTTTCATTAAAAAAAGTGTAAAAGACTGTCTTACAACATAGTGCAAGAGTTTCTAATCTTTGACCTAGTATATTTTACAAATATTCAAATTTTTTGTGTACAACTGCCACCATTTTATTCTCCAGGGTCTCTGCTTTCAATCATTTTTTTTGGGGGGGGGGGGGGGGGATTTGAAGTCATTTTTTAATGTTTGTGATAAATGTAAACATTGCCCTGGCAGATGAGTGGTTGTACTAGTTCCTTTTAAAGATTTGTTTTCAAACCTATTCAGTCCCAAAACTAAATGGAGTTATCTGCCTCATACCAGGCTTGAAATGTTTTTAACCATTTCCCACCCAGCCTATAACAAGATGACGGCTGGATGGGCCTCTCGTTGATCCGGGCGGACGTCCTCCCCGATCACGCGATCTGTCACCAGCTGCGTCCACTAGACACAGCCGATGACTGATCAGTGTACCAGCTTGCTGCTGGTACCATGTGACTGCTGTGACCAATCACAGCAGGTCACATGACAATTGTAAACAATGTTGCTTCCTTCCTTGCCATCCATTGTGTACAATTGTACTGCTAGCTGTGATTAGTCAGTGTGATCACATGGCACAGACAGGGCCAATCACAACTAAACAAAACAATCAGCTTCATTCAGTAAAATGCTTGCTTAAAGCAATGTATTGCACTGCTATAAGCAATCGTGTGTGTGTGTGTGTATAAAAAAAAAAAATCCTGATCACTTCCCCAGAGAAGTACAATGTCACTACATTATATTACTCTGGTCACAGTGTGTTTTAAAAAAAAGGGAAAAAATGTAATTACTTTTTTTTGTATATAAAGTGGAACTTGGAAAATTAAGTCCTGCTAGATCGCTTCAGGCTGGCCCCTTTTGCAGATGTAAAAACATGAAAAATGTCTATACTGTCTAAAATACAGTAGCATTTTGGATTACGAGCATAATCCATTGCAAGAATACTTGTAATCCAAAGCACTCGTTTATCAAAGAGTTTCCCCATAAGAATCAATGGAAACTCCAGATAATTTGTTCCACAGTGACTGCTATTGTATGCAGTACCGCATGTGGTCAGAGGTGGGGGGGCGCTCGGAGACACTCGGGAACAGGCTTGAATCCTGCTAGTCTTGCGAGACCATGCTCACAAAGTGAGTCAGGAACTAAAAAAAAAAAAACTTGTATTGCAAAACGCTCGTAAATTGCGTTACTCGCAATCTGAGGTTTTACTGTACACTGTCACCCCGAGACCCAGGCGGCCAGACAGCTGAACACAGCCTTGATCGGCTGTTTGTTTTAGTAACCTGGAAGCAATAACATGACATTACTTCCGGTTTACCTGGATGTCAACGGTGCCATTTTTTTTTAAAAGAATCTAAAGTATTCAAAAACACAGATCTTTGTGTTTTTGAGTGTTTTTAAAAGCAGAGGAGGGATATGGGTTCTTATAGACCCCATATCTCTCCATAAAGGGTACCTGTCACATGCCTATTGCTGTCACAAAGGATGTTTACATTGATCAAAAACTAAATGTAAAGCAACAGTGTAAAAATAAAAAAATGTAATTTACTTTAAAATTTACAGTGTTCCTGTGCTAGTTCGCAAAGGTGACCACGCACATTGCTCCCCCCCACATGCAAACAGCGATCCTCCTACAGATGTAGGGTATGGCCGCAAGCGTCAGATTATAGGCAGTAATTCTAGCACTAGACCACCTCTGTAAGACCCCTTTCACACTGGGGCGGTGCCGGCGCTGGTGGTAAAGCACCACTACCTATTGCGGCACTTTTAACCCCCGCTAGCGGCCGACGAAAAGGTTAAAAGCACCCATGTTGCGGCGCTGCCCATCCATTTCAATGGGCAGGGCTTTTTGAGAGCAGTGTATATACAATGCTCCCACACCGCCCCAAAGATTCTGCTTGCAGGACTTTTTTTCCCGTCCTGCAAGTGCTCCGCCCCAGTGTGAAAGCCCAAGTGGCTTCAGATGCGCTTTTCAGGCACTCATTTTAGCGCTAAAACTCCTGAAAAGCGTCCCAGTGTGAAAGGGGTCTAAATCTAAAGTTGTAACCTGTAAAGGCTTTTAAAGCATCGCCTATGGATAGTAAAATGTACTTTGTCGCTGTTTCACGGACGTGTGCAATTTTAAAGCTTGAGTTGTTTGATATATATTTACTTGGTGTAACGTCATTTATAATTTTACAAAAAAAAAAAGGGTTGTGTATTTTGTTTTTTGCATTTAAAATTTAAAGTGTATTTTTTCCCAAAAATTGCTTTTGAAATACCGCTGCGCAAATTCCGTGCAACATAAAAAATTAGCAAAACCCACCAATTATTCTCTAGGGCAGTGATGACGAACCTTGGCACCCTAGATGTTTTGGAACTACATTTCTCATGATGCTCATGCACTCTGAAGTGTAGTTGAGCATCATGGGAAATGTAGTTCCAAAACATCTAGGGTGCCAAGGTTCGCCATCACTGCTCAAGGGCCTCTGCTTATAAAAAAATATAATGTTTGGGGGGTCAAAGTAATTTTCTAGCAAAAAATACTGATTGATTGTTACATGTGGTTATAGATGCACTAATTTAATATGAAACAAGATACTCTGCAAAAATGGGATTTGTCAGTAGTGGAGTTGTGCATTTGCAAAGTGTTTTTTGTGGCACTGCTATAAATCTCCTATAAAGGCACAGACCTCATGAGGATTTACTGGTAAACTGCTTCTGTATTCATGTAAAACACAGCAGCGTGAACATCAATGCACGTTAACCCAATGAAACTTGCATAAATGCACGTTGGAAAGAATGTCTGCATACTATCTTAATATAGTATACAAACGCATGTAAACCCGTGGGCATTTCTGTGGTAACGAGCACTTAGAGAAGGGTACTGGGATCTTGTTCACAAAGTGAACCTAAACTGACATAAAGGTGAAATGCACATAATTATGGTGTAAAACCTAGCCTTGCCACCTTCTATTCTGCAGTATTGGCCAGTGTAGCTGCCCATTCTTGGAATGGCCCAGTACTGTAATGCAGGAGGGAGCGAGGCCAGGTTCTCCTACAAAGATCCAGGATAATTGCGTTCAAGTTTTTCCTGCTTTTCAGGGGTACCCTGGACAACTCAATACCTTTTTGTAAGTAAGCTTAGAAACTGCCACAGTGAGGTGCTTTCTTTCTTGTATTGTGGCATTGTCACTTCAGGTTAGGTCTAGAAATGTGCACACTGCTTAGCAATGTATTAATGCATACTGTACTGCATTGAGGATTTCCATCAGTTGAATTGCAGCAATATACAGCATACAGGGCTCTTTGTGCAAGACACTGCATGCACAGCTTTGCAAAATGACTTTTCTTGTGTATCTCTTTTTCTGCATCTGAAAAAATGGAAAAATAGAATGTGTCTAGCGAATGACTTCGTTTTCCACTTTTGCAGTAAGATTTGAGGAAAACCCCACTACGTTTGCTATTCCAATTCATGCAACAGAACACATCTAGTTTATAGTGGAAGGTGAGATCTGCCAGCACAGTACAGGCAGGCACAATCAATCAAACATTACAAAGGAAATTCTAAGCAGGATTTTTAAATCCTGAAGTTTTCAGAAAAGAACATTTAAAAAGGTAAACAGACTTTTTTAAAGCTGAATGCCAAGTATGCAAATTTTAGCAGTATTACATTGGCCCAGTTTGAACCAATGTAAATATGCGTGTCATACCTGGCCAACCCCTGTGGAAACTGGGAACTTCTGTAATAGGCACTAGTGCTATAGCTATCACTGCTAGCTTCTGGGTCCTGTGTTGTGCATCTGCTGTGTGGCCTAGTGAACCCAGGAGGCACATTCTCACTGGGCAACACTTTTGTTTTTTCTCAATGAATGCAAAACATTCTCTGAGTAGATATGGTAGAGGGGCAGAGTGGTAATGTCTCAATCTCCCCCTCATCCAATCGAAAAATGCTTTGCATTTATTGAGAAAATGCAGACATGTTCTCTGAATGGTACAACCTCCTGTGTTCCTTAACCACTAAAGCCCTGGAAGATTTGGCTGCTGAATGACCGAGCCATTTTTTGCGATTCGGCACTGCGATGCTTTGACAATTGCACGGTCGTGTGCACTCAAACAAAATTGACGTCCTTTTTTTCCCCCACAAATAGAGCTTTCTTTTGGTGGTATTTGATTACCTCTGTGGTTTTTATTTTTTGCAATATAATTAAAAAAAAATGACAATTTTGAAAAAAACACTATTTTGTACTTTTTGCTATAATATCCCCTTTGCTTTTAAAAAAATTTTTAAAAAATCTCAGTTTAGGCCGATATGTATTCTACATATTTTTGGTAAAAAAATCGCAATAAGCGTATATTGATTGGTTTGCGCAAAAGTGATAGCATCTACAAAGTAGGGCATAAATTAATAGCATTTTTATTATATATTTTTTTTTTTTTTACTAGTAATGGCAGCGATCTGCGATTTTTATCGGGACTGTGACATTATGGCGGACACATTGGACAATTTTGACACATTTTTGGGACCTTAGCATTTATACAGCAACCAGTGCTATAAAAATGCACTAATTACTGTAAAAAATGTCACTGGCAGGTAAAGGATTAACACTAGGGGGCGATCAAGGGGTTAACTGAGTTGCCTGTATGTGTTTCTAACTGTAGGAGGAGGGGACTAACCTAGAGGAAATAACAGATCGTGGTTCCTAGCTATTAGGAACTCACGATCTGTCACTCCTCACAGAACAGAGATTTATGTGTTTACACACACACA
The DNA here is from genome assembly GCF_042186555.1 of Aquarana catesbeiana. NCBI lineage: Eukaryota > Metazoa > Chordata > Amphibia > Anura > Ranidae > Aquarana > Aquarana catesbeiana. Next base: position 420,276,048 of record NC_133325.1, on the reverse strand, counting down.
TCCCTGTTCTGCCTCTTGTGCCTGCGATTGCTCGTGGCCGGCGGTCATCGCGACCACGAACATCGGCACCCCCGCTGTGCAGCGGGCGCACCTACTATCCCGATCCCACGAGCCGACGTATAGCTACGATGGCTCGCGGAATCGCGTCTACCTGCTGCCGTATGATCGGGGCTGGTTGGCAAGCGGTTAAGCAGCAGGGCAGCCTCTGAATCTATGATTAGACAAGGTGGCGAGAAGGGACGAAATGCACGTCATGCCCCACCCCCATTTAATTTAGAGGTTTTCAGAATGTAGTACAGAGCGACCCACTATACTCCCTGAAAGATAGGATCACTGCAACACCACAAGGAAGATCACAGCTCCTACTGTGGGCTCTATTTTACTAAAGAGTATATCAAGAGATGATTGAAACACGTGACACATTTTCTCCAATTATCTCATGAGGTACCGAAATTGTCAATTCACAATCGCCTCAAGAGTCATTTACCTCACAAACCAAAATCATGACGTAAATAACTCCTAAAACCGTGTTAAGTCAGTTCACTAATGAAATGCATGAGTGAGTTACAGTAATGGTTCAGGCATGAGGTACTTAAAGTGGAGTTCCACCCAAAAGTGGAACTTCCGCTCATTTGTCTCCTCCCCCCTTAGGTGTCACATTTGGCACCTTTTGGGGGGAGGGTGGAGCGGATACCTGTCTTTCACAGGTATCCTGTTCCCACTACCTGGAGCCACGGTCAAGGCTGTTGACGTCACTGCTCGGCTCCCTCCTCCTTCCCCGGCCACTAGAGCTGCACAATTAATCATCAAGAATTGTTATCACGATCTTGACTAAAGTGTTTCACAATTCTTTCTATGCAAAGAATTCTCTCTGCTCTTCTGAAGCCACAGCCCTCAAAAGAAAGGAAGAGAAAAAACGGGCAGTCTGCCAAGAAACAAAACTTTCTTTATCAGTTGAACTTAAGTATAAACATTGTAACAATTTGTCAATGGAATAGACTTCCTGTGTAAGTGTAAGAAGTTTAACCACTTAAACACTAAACCTTTTTCTGACATTTGTTGGTTTCAAGTAAAATCTTTTTTTTTGGCTAGAAAATTACTTAGAACCCCCAAACATTTATATATTTTTTTAGTAGACACCCTAAAGAATAAAATTGTGGTTGTTGCAATATTTTATGTCTCACTGTATTTGCGCAGCGGTCTTTCAAATGCAATCTTTTTGGAAAAAATTACTTTAGCTGTTGGAAACATCAGTTGCGGTGCCGACTGGACTCCAGGACAGGTAAATGTCCTATTAAAAGCCAACAGCTGCAGTATGTGTAGCTTCTGTATGTTTTCATTTTTGCAGCGGTGGGCGGACCTCCGCTTTAAGGAATGTAAAAATATAATGGTGAATTTGGAGTAGCCTCTACCTTTTTGGGTCAGTTTCTCAACCATAATGCCTAGAAACCTAAATATGGAAAAAAAAATTTTTTTTTTGATTTGGATAGGCTTGTCCCCAGAAAAGTAATCCTAAGGGAAATATTCCAATGGGGGCGCTAGTTCTGGTGACCTGGAGGGGGCCCCAAGGGGTTATTTTAATTTGTAGGGATTTCCTCTCACGTCCGGTTTTGGCTATTGGACAGAATTGAAGGTAAATCTCCCCAATGACAAAGCTGTCTTTTTTTTTTTTTTCCTTAAACTATTTTCATTCAATATTTTACATTTATAAAGATATTGTGTGTTTACTTAATTTGACCTGGTTGTGTCCTGTGAAAGCAGCTTACCCTTGACTGGTATTCTACTCATATTTTTTCTTTTGTAATACATCTGCTGCAGGGACCACACTGACTTGTGAGTTGGCAGATTTCTACAGTTTTAAACCATTTTACCTCTTAGCAATAAAAACTGAAGGGGTTCTAATTCTTCACTGTATCCATCCCACTGGAATGAGATTAAATACTGCATGGTTTCATGAGTAAAATACCTCACATTTGATGAAATACTCATGCTTTATTTTAGTAGTGTTTTTTTGTGAATTGCAAAAAAAGTATGGAAAAAAATCTGAGTTATCTCAGATTTTAAGAGTAAAGTAACTTTGTGAAATGGGACATCACTGACAGTTTGAGTATCCCCATCAGCCCTCTAGATCTTGCATAGCAATCATTGAAGGTAAGCACGCTGGTCCTATCTAACTTTTTTACGAAATCCATTTTCCTGGAGTTCAGCTGTAAGGCTTTTCTTTTTGAATAGCTGAGTATTATGAACAGAATCACTTTTTTTTTTTTTTTTTTATCTTGAGGGAAGTTGTTTATTGCTTTTTGAAAAAATATATATAAAACACAAAGCGCTGTGATGCTAAATAGCTGATAATTACACATAAAACCAAGTGAGGCTGCTATCAAAAGAGAGTGTTTTCAGAGTCACTTAAAAAGAATAAATAATGATATTTGAAGCGCTTCACAATGTGCATGAAAATGAATATATAAGAATAAATATAAATAGTCAAATAAATCCAGCGGTGAGTAAAAATTCCTATAAAATCCAGCAATCAAAATAGTGTAAAATTATTAAAAATTAGTGACACCAAATGTGTAAAAAATTCACATAAAAAATAAATATATAGGGATGTATTCAGAAGGTTCAATTATACAGGTGTAGAATCCTGATTGGTATAGAGCTTTTGATCACTAGCAAAGCTGTTTAAAAACACTTGCTTAATTAAGGTGCTCATTGATAGTACCAATGTGTTTTTTGCTTCTATTCACAACCAATGTGGGAATCATAAACAGGCAGATAAGAGAAAAAAAACAATCATTGTGCAATAGTTAGGATACCAAGGTACACAGGCAAACTTCAATCCACTCACGTGTGCCTTATAATGATAAGGCATATGCAGGTTTTACTATAGCAGTCAGCCGCCTTAGACAGGAGCAGATTCAGTGCAGTACACTGTGTGAAACTGCTGATCTGCACAGAGCCAAGGAAGCTCTGTGCAGATCAGCAGTTTCACACAGTGTACTGCACTGAATCTGCTCCTGTCTAAGGCGGCTGACTGCTATAGTAAAACCTGCATATGCCTTATCATTATAAGGCACACGTGAGTGGATTGAAGTTTGCCTGTGTACCTTGGTATCCTAACTATTGCACAATGATTGTTTTTTTTCTCTTATCTGCCTGTTTATGATTCCCACATTGGTTGTGAATAGAAGCAAAAAACACATTGGTACTATCAATGAGCACCTTAATTAAGCAAGTGTTTTTAAACAGCTTTGCTAGTGATCAAAAGCTCTATACCAATCAGGATTCTACACCTGTATAATTGAACCTTCTGAATACATCCCTATATATTTATTTTTTATGTGAATTTTTTACACATTTGGTGTCACTAATTTTTAATAATTTTACACTATTTTGATTGCTGGATTTTATAGGAATTTTTACTCACCGCTGGATTTATTTGACTATTTATATTTATTCTTATATATTCATTTTCATGCACATTGTGAAGCGCTTCAAATATCATTATTTATTGCTTTTTGAAATTACTGCATTTTTTAGAGTACATGTCACAATATCCACTTTATCTTTCTGTCTGGTCCTGGCTCGTGAGGAGCTTCAGAAATCCTTGCTGTGATATAGTCACAGGCATAGGCCTTAGCTTCCAGGCTTAGACCATTTCAGCTCTTATTGATGTGGTGCATTCCAGCTTAAAAACAGAAAAACAGCTTGTAGCTTCCTGTCTATGATCACCGAGTGGTCCTAAGACTACTAAAACTTTTTTTTTTTTTTTTATGCATCCAAAACTGCCCATTGTTCTGTACAGAGACTGGGAGACTCATGATCAACTGTTCAAGACCTTTTATAGGGAGTCTTTTATCATTGCTATGTTCCTGGCCGTGCCACATTGTAATAAAGTACTGACAAATCCTGTAGAGAATGTGCCTGTGTCCCAATGATAAATGTCTGACGATTCTTCAGGTGAATCTTCAGCATTGCAGCCTGCCATGGCTGTGGTGCTAGTCTGTCAAACGTTGGGGGAATGGACTAGGCTTATGAGAGGCTTCAGATTCCCTCCACACTGATATGCATTTAAGTTTCTTTTGTTTTTTTTAAATCCTACCTAAAATACACTACCTGGAATTCATAAAGACTGGCGCAAGCAGATTTGGCGAATGTATCCTTATACATTCCAAAAGTGTTCAAGAATGTGCCAAATTCATATACCTGTCCTGAACTTGAAATTTGGCTCATGCTGCACCACTTTTTGAATGCATGAGACATTTTCACAAAATCTTTCTGAGCCAGTTTTTCTCTGTACACCAAAAGAGTTAGTCTTAGCTCCACTTTTAAATTTTGGCTCATTAAATTTAACACAATGTAAAAGTGGAGCACTTTAGAGCTACTTTAATTTGGTGCGCGAGTTGCTGTCAGAACCAAAAGTGTTGCTAATGCTACATGAATTTGGCGCAGTACATTAATGAGGGATTAATGTCAGAAAAGTGGCATAGCAGCTTTAGTAAATTCCCCACATTGATCCTGACCGTTGACTCTTACCTTGACCCTAACTTGTACCCTGACACTGTTTTAGATCAAACCCGGATTTAGCAATTTTTTTTTTTTTTTTTTTAACACCCTGTTCTTTGTTTACATTTCTCCCCTAGAAAGGAGAAAGATGCATTGCGTTCTCCGCACAAACACAGGTACGCAGTTATGTGGCACCGTGGAAGACGACCCACTTCTGAGAGGCTTTGTATACATGTACAGTCAATTCTTTTGGTTGAAATGTTGGGCTACAGAGCAGGCACGTAAAAAGTTTAGATTGGAAGATCTAACGAGCAGGGTCCTCTGATTCCTCTCGTATTGAATTGTATTGTAACTGTACTGGCTGCGCAAACTGTTGGCGCTATATAAATCTTGTATAATATACTACACATGTCCTTCGAGGGACATCTCATTTGAGCCCCCCTGGACACCCTCATTATACCCCAGAAGAAGAAGCCTGGGACTCAATAAATATTGAATAAGGTTGAATATCACTTTGTAGCAGGAGGGTGATGTTGGCAGTAAAGACAAAGATCTTTCTGTTGAAGTTCCCAAGAGATGAAACCACTTTAAGACTAGGCTTCTTTTGGCACTTTTTGTTTACAAGTTTAAGTCAGCTTTTTTTGCTAGAAAATTACTTATAACCCCCAAACATACTTTTTTTTTTTTTTTGGCAGAGACCCTAGGGAATAAAGTGGTGATTGTTTTATGTCTCATGGTATTTGTGCAGTTGATTTGCAAACTCAATTTTTTGGGGGAAAAGTGCACTTTAATGAATAAAAAAAAAAACCATAATATATGCCACAATTTTTTGTAAAATGTGAAGGATGATGTTAAGCCGAGTAAATGGACACCTAACATGTCATGCTTTAAAATTGCACACGCTTGTAAAATATTACAAACTATCATGCTTAAAGTGATTGTAAAGTGTAGTTTAATAAAAAACAAACCTGTTATACTCATCTCCTTTGTGCAGTTGGTTTTGCACAGAGCAGCCTGGATCCTCCTTCTCGGGTCCCTCTTCGCTGCTCCTGGGCCCTCCCTCCTGATGAGTGCCCCCACAGCAAGCAGCTTGCCATGGGGGCACCTGAGCCGAGTCACAGCTCCGTGTCCATTCAGACATTGAAACCCAGCCCCCTTTGTCTTCTGATTGGCTCCTGCGACAGTCAAAGTCAGTTAACCAATCAGGAGGAGAGTCCTGCACGGCTAAGACACTCGTGGACATCGCTGGAGAGATGAGGGTCAGGTAAGTATTTAGGGGCTGCTGGGGAGGCTGCTACACACATCTAAATGCATAGAATGCATCAAGATAAAAACCTTCTGCCTTAACTCGTTTAACCACATCATTGTATGTCGGTACTTTGACGCTAAATATTGTTATGGCAGCAGATAGCCGCCATAACCCTGGTATTTTCTACAGCGGCGAGCGGCTGGCTTTCAAATAAAGGTGGTCTCCGCGGCGGCTTCGCCACGAGATCACTCTTATTGGGGGCGTTCTGGTCATCTCCGCCGCTTACCAGAGCCTTCGGTAGCGGCAGAGACTATAGCTTCCTTCCCTCTAAAAGGCATGGAAAGATGGCCCCCGCTCGGCTCCATTACATTGATTGGCGGAAGCGACTTCAAACGTCCCTTCTGCCCAATGGTCCTAAAGAGGAATTTCTTTTCTTTTTTTTTTTTTTTTTTCTTTTTTCCATTTTCAGTGTAAAAATAAAAAGTAAATAATAAAAAAAAAAAAATTTAAAGCGCGCAGACGTGAACGCATACGTAAGTCGCGCCGGCCTATGAAAACAGTGTTCAAACTACACATGAGGTATCGCCACAATGAGAGCAAGAACAATAAGGCCTCATGTACATTGCTGCTGGTAAACGGACGTTTAGGAGCAGTTGGGCATTTTTTTTCAACTGCTCCTGAACCCTCCTCTGTTATCTTATCAGTACATGTACACTGGTTCATTTATAGTTGTTTCTAGGCAGTTGTGTTTAGAGGCTTTTTTTAGAATCCAAAAAAATTGCGTTCAGAAGCTGTGTTTAGAGGCATTTCAAATGCTAAACGCGGCAACTCACATTTAGCTGCGTTTTCGTTTACAGGCGTTTTTCATTTGAATTTTTTTTTTTAAAGAATTGTCAAACGCTTCTAGACGCAAGCGTGGCTAAACACGACTAAACGTGGCATGTAAACGTGGTTGAACAACTGTTTTTAGACACTGGTTTCTAGCTGTCAAGTTAAATCTTTCAGGAGAGGTTGAACAACGTCCCGTGTACAATAAGCCTAATTCTAGCACTAGACCTCCTCTAACTCTAAACATGTAACTTGTAGAAATGTTGCCTATCGAGATTTTTTGGGTTCGCCATTCCATGAGCAGGCGCAATTTTGAAGCATGACATGTCGTATCAATTTACTCGGCATAACATTATCTTTCACATTATAAAAAAATTGAAATTGGGCTAACTTTACTGTTAAGTCAAAGTGTACTTTTTTTCCCAAAAATTGGGCTTGTAAGACCGCTGCGCAAATATGGTGTAACAAGGTATTTCAACAACTGCTGTTTTAATCTTTAGGGTGTCTGAAAAAAAAATATATATATATTATGTTTGAGGGTTCTAAGTAATTTTCTAGCAAAAAAATGATTTTAACTTGTAAACAAGTAGTGGCCAAAAAGAGGCTCGGTCCTTAAGTGGTTAAAAAAATCTCCATGGGCGACGCTTTAAATGCCTTTACAGGTTACCTGTTTAGAGTTAGAGGAGGTCTAGCACTAGAATTATTGCTCTCGCTGTAAACATCCCTTGTTATAAAAATAAGGATGACAGGTCCTCTTTTTATGTAGAGATCTGCAGTCAAGACCCCACATCTCTCCTTTACCTATTTAAAAGCAAAAGATCAAAAACATTTTTTGATCTTTTGCTTTAATAAAAGTTGTTTACTTCTAGCCTGGACGCAAAGTGACGTAATGACGTGGCTCTGGTCCTCCAAGGCCATGGAGGCGATCAAAAAGGATCTACTCTTTGAATCGGCTCTGGGACCAGCCGGCCACTCCGTTGCATCATTTCTCGGGCAAGGCGGCGGAAACGGTAAGCACGAGAAACTTGGGGGGGGGGGGGTATCACCTCCTGTGCTTCTGACCGCGCTCCAGTGGCCCATGAGCAGCTTGGAACGCTTTCACTAGAAAGCCAGCCGCCGGCTGAAGAAAAAGCTACTGGGGTTATAGCTGATGGCTTTAGCCATAACCCCTGGCAAACCACTTCAAAGCTGCAATGTATATATGCAGTATCTCACAAGTGAGTACACCCCTCACATTTTTTTTAATGTATTTTATTATATTTTTTCATGCGACAACACTGAAAAAATTACACTTTGCTACAATGTAAATTAGTGAGTGTACAGCTTGTATAACAGTGTAAATTTGCTGTCCCCTCAAAATAACTCAACACACAGCCATTAATGTCTAAACCGCTGGCAAAAGAATTGAGTACACCCCTAAGTGCAAATGTCCAAATTGGGCCCAAAGTGTCAATATTTTGTGTGGCCACCATTATTTTCTTGGGCATGGAGTTCACCAGGAGTTCACTTCATGTTCCCCTCAATGAACTGTAGCTCCCCAGTGCCGGCAGCACTCATGCATCCCCAGATCATGACACTCCCACCACCATGCTTGACTGTAGGCAAGACATACTTGTCTTTGTACTGCTCACCTGGTTGCCGCCACACACATTTGATACCATCTGAACCAAATAAGTTTATCTTGGTCTCATCAGACCACAGGACATGTTTCCACTAATCCATGTCCTTGGTCTCATCTACAGAAGACAACCATGCAGACCAATTTGATGCAGTGTGCAGTGTATGGTCTGAGCACTGACAGGCTGACCCCCCCCCCCTGAAGCTGAGCACATGCACTCAATTTCTTTGGTCGACCATGGCGAGACCTGTTCTGAGTGGAACCTGTCCTGTTAAACCGCAGTATGGTCTTGGCTAGGGATGGGCCGAACGGTCCCCTGTTCAGTTCGGACCAGAACTTTCGAACATGCGAACGTTCGGACCTGAACACTGAACCCCATTAAAGTCCATGGGACCCGAACGTTGAATATCAAAAGTGCCCATTTTGAAGGCTTAAATGCAAGTAATTAGGCATACAATGGTTATAGAGGTCTGGGTCCTGCCCCGGGGGACATGGATCAATCAAGTTTGTGAAAAACGTCATTTTTAAATGAGCAGTGATATTTTGATTTTTAAAGTGAAAGCCTAAAAATGAAAAATTCCTTCCAGTATAGTGCCAGGGGGTCCCCTTAGTCTAACTGTAAAGTGGCAGATCTGTACCATGTCTAGAATCTGCTGCAGCAATAATTTTATGTATAAAGCCTAAAAAATGACATTTTTCCTGCAAGCTGCCTTTATTTTGCTCAGCAACAGCTGGGGAGCCAGTGTGTATGATGAGGCCACAATGTAGTGCACTGGGAACAAGATTAGAGATTTTTTCGATACATTCTGGTTTCACTTTGACTTTGGATAGAAGTAACGGGTGCGTTAAAATTGGTCTTTGGGTGTCTGTGGCGCCTTCCCACCGTAACCCTATAGCGATAATCTTGATGAAAGCAAGAATTTGCCTTGCTGTAAAAAAATTGCAATGATATGCACCTGTCAGACAGGTGCAGAAAAATTGGTCTTTGGGTGTTAATTGTGCCCATGAAACCTATACCAAAAACATTCTTCCAGATGAAATGAACACCCTCAAAGCTACGCAGCCTCGAAGTCCTGCAGAGATCCCACATTCCATTAAGACTTAATCAGTGACATCGGCATCAGGGCTTCATAGCTGGTAATCCAGGACTGATTCATTTTTATTTTTAATCAAACGGTCCACAGAGTCTGTGGACAGACGCGTTCTATGATCAGTAACGAAACCTCCTGCAGCACTGAATGCCCGTTCTGAAAGCACACTGGATGCAGGGCAGCCCAACAACTCAATAGCATACTGGGCAAGTTCTGGCCAGTGGTCTATTCTCATGATCCAGTGGATCGTCAGCTGGAAAGCTCTCTGTCTGTTTTGGCCCCGAGGTAAACGTCCACCATGTGATGCAGACGCTGCCGATGGGATGTGGAAGCTGACAGCCCTGGGCGGCAAGGACTAAAAAAATTCCGAAATGCCTCAATTGGGTGAATGCCTTCTCCAACACTCCTTTCTTGACCAATGGAAGACTCAAAACAACGTTTTAGACCACACTGTAACCTAGAGTCAGGAAAAACTTTCAATAAAATCCTTTGTGTCCTCAAGAGATTTTATCCTCTGCACTCTGTGGGGTCGGGATGAGTTCAGAGACTTTCCACTTATAACGGTGGTCAAGGAGGGTTGCCAACCAGTAATCATCCATCTCCTTTATGCCACGTATTCTTGGGTCCTTTCACAGGCTTTGAAGCATGGCGTTGCCCTTGCGCCTCAAATTTGCAGAGGCTTGAGAAGCAGACTCATCGGGGTCACTCAGGATGACAGTATCTGGAACTTCCTCCTCCCAGCAACGTACTACTCACAAGGGTCCTGGGGTTGGAAAGCCATCGCTTACAGATTGACGCATGTCTTCCTCTTCTTCAAAGCCTATGAAAGTGCCAGAATCCTCATCCTCCTCCCCTCTCTCCTCCTGTGTGTTCTGTGACATAGGAATGATGGTGTCTGCATAAAGTGGGCCTTGAGAGGAAAGGAAGTCCTCCTCTTCCTCCTGCTGCTCTGCCTCCAGTGCCCTGTCCATAATGCCACGCAGAGTCTGCTCCAGCAGGAACACAACAGGGATTGTCACTGATGCATGCACTCACTGCTCACCATTCTTGTGGCCTCCTCAAATGGTGACAATACAGTGCGTGCATCCTTAATGATCAGCCATTGGCGTGGAGAAAAAAGCCAAGGTGGCCTGAGCCTGTCATGCCGTACTGACACAAGTACTCGTTGATGGCCCTCTTCATGTATAGCCGTTGCAGTTTTCCCAAAGTTGAGTTCCACCTGGTGGGCATGTCACAAATCAGGCGGTTTACGGGCAGGTGGAATTCCCGCTGAATTTCAGCCAAATGAACACTGGCTGTGTATGATCGCCTGAAATGGCTACAAACTTCTGGCCTGCTTTAGTACATCTTGCACAACCAAATTGAGGACGTGCCAGGCATGGCACATGTGTCAATATTCCCTGTCTAAGGGTGGACAGGAGGTTTGAGCCATTATCGGACACCACCATTCCTGGCTCCAGCTGGCGTGGTGTGAACCACCTCTGGGTCTGTCCTTGCAGAGCTGCAAGAATCTCTGCTCCGGTGTGGTTCTTGTCCCCTAAACACATCAGCTGAAGCACTGTATGGCACCTTTTAGCCTGACTCTGGGAAAAGCCCATTGAACGCTTAGGGGGTACCTGATGTTCATAGGACAATTCTGCAGAGGAGGGCATGGGGGTGGCAGAGGTGGAGGGGGTAGAGCTCACATGTCTTGCATCATCATCACCACCAGCTGTATTGGAGACGTGGGGGCACAACAAGCTGCAACACTGAGCCCTGTCCTGCATTCTTTCGAGTTGCAAGCAGCGTTGCCCAGTGTGCTGTGAACGAAATATTTAGTCACTGCCCATGCTTGCTGGACCACGTGTCAGCAGTAAGGTGGATTTTACGGCTGACTGCCTTGCCCAACGATGCCAGAACATTCCCTTCCACGTGATGGTAGAGAGATGGAACGGCCTTACTTGAATAGTAGTATCGACTGGGAACCTGACATTGTGGTACAGCACATTGTGCAAATTCACGGAAGGGGGCAGAATTCACCAGGCTGAAAGACAGGAGTTGGAGAGCCAACAGCTTTGATAAGCTTGCATTCAGGCGCTGGGCATGTGGGTGGCAGGGACTGGTTTTTTTTTTTTTTTTTTTTTTTGCGCTGCAGAAGATGGGGCAGAGAAATTTGCCGGCTACAGTCTACAGCTGGTGGTGTGCTGCTGGTAGATGAGCTGCTAGGACCTTGGACACCCTGTGCTATACCATCATCCCTGTCAGTGGAGGCTGCTGAAAGGTAATGACTCGGTATTGCAGGGGCAGACTGAAGTGGGTAAGGAGGAGGAGGAGGGACAGATTTGTGTGTGTGGATTTTAGGTGCTCTTGCCATCGGGCTGAGTGGTTGGACGTTAAATGCCTTGTTAGGCATATTGTACCCAAATGGTTGGTGTTTTTGCCACGTTTGATGTGCCTGTGACACAGTTTGCAGATAGCAACAGTGCGATCTGCTGCAGATGTACTGAAAAAGGCCCAGACAGCTGAGCTGTGGGGAGTGGGCCAGGGGATAATTGCTGCAGAATGTGATGGAATAGTGGCTGCTCTCTACTCTTGATGCCGACCTCCTTGGGGTTGTGCCGCCTCACCTTCAGTTTTTTCCTCTGCTCTATTTGGCACCCAAGTCACATTAGTGACTTCATCATTCTTCATCTCCTCCATGATTCTTCATCTCCATCTTCATCTCCACCACTGGAGACAACTTGGCAATAGGCTGCGGCTTGGGAACATGAATGCCAATTTGTCTACCAGTGTTACCCCTCTCTCTAGGCTCATGTTCCTGTCATCCTCAACCGCACAACCAGCATCTGAATCCAGTAATGGCTGGGAATCATCAAGGAGCAAGTGGCTGACGCTGTTGTCAAATAACTCAGCTGACTCCTCAATGACTGATGTTGGGGCTATGGCAGGAATAGATGTGGACAAGGAGGCAGGTTTATCCACTCTGGCAACTGCAGGGGACTGCATACTTGTCTCTGCTTGTGTGACAGAGGATGAGGAAGGTTTAGTAAGCCAGTCCACCACCTCCTCTGCATGCTGTGGCTGGATAGCAGGGGCATACTCACTAAACAGAGGAAATGATGCCCTGCCTGAGGACTGACCACCACGTCCACCTTTGCCTGTGGACACATTTGTTGTTGGCCCCCTTACAGTGCCAAAGGAACCTCTGCCTCTCCTTGTTCTCCCACACATTATTGGGAGGGAGGGGGCGGTGCTTATTAACAAATGTAAAGGAGAAGTTGAAATCTTTACGTAGATGCACTTTAATCAAGGTAAAGAGGTGTTTGGTGCCCTTTAATTTGAGTACTCGCACTACACAGACACACACCACGTATACAATATAATCTACTGCAATATAATGTGCCAAACGTACAGTGATGCTCAGAACTATATGGCGTTAAACTGGCAGTAACGCACGCAATACGTTATGGCATTAAACTGGCAGTAACGCAATCAAATAGACTGTGTTCAACTGTCACTACACTGATGCCATCTGAACTGTCCCTACTCTAGCTATATACTAATATCAAGATTACTGACACAGTCTCACTACACTACACTGAAACTATCTGAGCAGTCCCTACTCTAGCTGCACACTATGAAAAGCTGAATGATGGTCCTCCTCACTACACTCACACTATCCCTAGACTGACACTAAACTAATATTCTACCCTGACAATTGAAGCAAAATAGCACAGTATAGCATTTTCTGGGGAAAATTAGTGCAAATGTGATTGCAAAGTGCGCAGTATATTAGCCTTTAGAAAATCAACCCATTGAGTCCGTTATTGATGGTAGAGAGTTTTTACCTCACCTAACCCCTATCTCACTTCCCTATTAAATGGGGCTCACCCACCATACAGATATGATCTGTTTGCCTCCTCAGAGCATCATCTACTGCAGATCCTTCACCTTGTGGCAGACCCTCCAGCTCTAAGCCTACCAAACCTGCTAAAAAACTTCCTTTTGAATTAAAGGGTGAAGGGGTTGGACACTGCCATGGGGAACATGCACCAAAGCAAACATTTTAAAAAATCTGTGTGGCTGGGAGCAGTGATTTAGTAATGATTATATTTTAACATTACACATTGAAAACTCCATTAAATAACACACTTCAGGAATGCCCTAATCCTGCTTGTGAAATGGCACATCTGTGTGGCATATACAACCTACAACAGCAAAACTGACATTTTACAAAAGGTGTGTTTAACCACTTGACCCCCTTCATGACCAGGGCATTTTTTGCTATTTCTTTTCAATCTTAGTTTATTTCAAAAGCAAGAAGATAAAGGATATAACAGAGAAATACCATTCTTTACAGTATAACAGCACAAACATTATACATAGAGTAGCGAGGTGTACCATAACCATACATATTCAGGAATGATCATTCTGACATGTATCTTTCGTTGAATTACTGGTATATCACATTGTACAAAGAGATCTTTGATATAGGAGAGGGATAACATGCGAGTGGGAACCAACATATGTTAAACCTTGCGGTTTCGTGTGTTAGTGTTATCTGAAGGTCCTTTTCATCAAATTAGAATGTTGTAGGGATCATGTATTCACCTATTATAGATATTCAAATCATTTTAACTATTCTGGGTATAGGATCTTTAGTTATATGCATGAGTTATTGGTTCAGTACTTAATAAAAAGAAAACAGAGAGAAAGTTGGAAATGAGATCGTGTGTAGAAGTAAGGGATGGTTCCTGAGGTGTTAGGCACCCCAGCATGGTTAATCGGTGGGTAAGGGTGGGATATCTCTGACCCATAGGGAGAAGTCATCAGAGTAGCGAAACATTGACCATGAGGCCCAGGTGGTGTAAAACTGTTCCTCCTTCCCCGCTTCCTGTGCCAACAGACGCTCTAGATCTCTTATCTGATCCACTTCGACAGCCCATTCTCCCAAGGAAGGCATATCTACCGTTTTCCAATGTCGTGGGATCACTGTCCTAACTGCTGCCAGAAAGTGGCGCAGTACATCTTTTTTAATCGACTTGAGGGGGCCCGGGAGCATAGATAATAGGGCTATCTCTGGTGTGGGCTTAATTGATGTCGCCATCAGCCTGCTGTATAGGTCAAATACCTTTTGCCATAGTTTCCAGATTGGAGGGCAAGCCCACCAGATGTGAAGCATTGTCCCGCTAGAGGACAAGCATCTCCAACAAATGTCTATCAAAGAGGGGTTAAACCGTTTGATAGTCACTGGACATCTGTACCACCTCGTTAATAACTTAAACCCTTTTTCTTGGGTCTTAGTTGCCAGGGAAATCCTATGCGTTAGGATAAAGCTTTTTTGCCAATCAGTGGGGGAGATGGAGTGTTGCAGCTCCGTTTCCCATTTCTGTGTATATGTTGGGAGGTCAGGGGCAGATACGTTCAGTAGTAGGGAATATAACAGTGATACTACATGTGTTGGTGGGTTCGGTTGTAAGAGCAGCTCGTCAAAGTCTGATGTCATCTAGGATCTCTGAGATGGAGGGGAAAGTGCGTATGTATGACATTATTTGACTCCTTTGTAGCCACATTGTTGAGGGCCCTAAGTCCGTCCGCATTTTTTGCTATTTAACACTGCGCTGTTTAACTGGCCATTGCTCAGATATGCAACACTGTACAGAAACCAAAATTTGATTTTTTTTTTTTTTTGTGGTATTTGTTCGCCACTGGGTTTTTTATTTAGATTATATATACATAAAATCTAGAATATTTTTATTTTTATTTTTATTTTTATATATATATATATATATATATATATATATATATATATATATATATATATATATACTTTGTTATAAACATATCCAGTAAAATCAAATTTCTTCATAAATTTAGGCCAACGTGTATTCTGCTACATGTCGCAAGTGCTGGCAATAATTAGGACTAATCCTGCTAACACTGTTTGGGGACACGATTTCTGATCGTGATTAAGATACTTATCTTTACAGACACTATACTAGTAATGGCGGTGATCAGCAACTTAGTGTGGCTTTGATAGTGTGGTGTGCAATCTGGCACTAACTGACACTGGCTAGAAGGCACACTACTGGACACTGATGTCGCTAGCAACACTAATACAGTGATAATACTGTACACATGACATTGGCTGGGTGACAGTGATCAGGAGAGCAGTCAAGGGGTTAACTGTGTGCCCATCAAGTGTGTATGTGCTGCTTTTACTTGGAGATCTGGCTGGGTCTCTCCTTGCTTTCAATTCTGAACCGTAACTGATGGCAGGGAGAAATCTAGCCAGATCTGTCAATTGTGTTTACCAAGTACACTGCACCGTACGGGTATGTCGCAGTACCTGTGACTTCCACGCACCAGCAGTAAATGTACTGCTGGAGGTCAGCAGCCACTTTGTTCTGTTTGTAAACAAAGCAGCCAGGGGATTTCAATCTTATACCATACCTTTATCCTAAATGAGGCTCTGGTATGAATATTTAAGGGGAGCCCCTAAACAGGAAAAAATAGGATGGTGGTCCCCTCTTTCATTCCAGGCCCTTCAGGTCTAGTATGATTTTTAAGAGGAACCCCACCCCCAAAACAGTGATCTATACATACTACATACACTTTAGGCTTAGGAATTATATTTTATTGTATTCATTTATTTGCAATTTGGCCTGAGATTTACCCTTTTTTTTTTCATGGTATTCCAAGCAAATGTGATCGAGTTTTAGTTGAGATGCAACATTTTGTAGTATACAAGACGCTGATCATTCACCTAAGCAACATTCCGCTATTCCTCACACTATAAATACACATGCACTTGCATCCTTTTCATCCACCAATTCTGCTTTTTTTACTTACTAAACAACTTGAATTTTTTTTTCCAGGCTGGAACAAGATGTAAAGAAGTTAAAAGCAGATTTGCAGGGCAGCAGGCAAATTGAACAGGATCTGCGAAGTCAGATCAGTGTACTCACAAGCACAGAGCGGGGAATTCGAAATGAAATAGGGCAGCTCAGACAGGAGAATGAGCTGCTACAAAATAAGTAAGTCGTCTTTCAGTAAGAAACATTGTAACTGTTTCCCATCACTGGATAATTAAATGTTGTGTTTTTTTTTTTTTTCTCTCAGATTGCATAGCGCAGTTCAGATGAAACAGAAAGACAAGCAGACGATCAGTCAGCTAGAGAAGAAGCTAAAAGCAGAGCAGGAAGCTCGAGCGTTTGTAGAGAAGCAGCTTATGGAGGAGAAGAAACGAAAGAAATTAGAAGAAGCCACAGCAGCCAGAGCAGTTGCTTTTGCTGCAGCCAACAGGTAGTTTTGTATTGCCACGTGTAAAAATTAGAATAAGGGTTACATGTGGTAGGTTTTATTTTAGGATGTTTATTTTTGTAAGCTAGGTTTTCTCAGATGCCTCTTTATGAATGCTGTTTTTTGTTACTTTTTTTTTTTTTTTTTTTTCACCAGAGGTGAATGCACAGAAACATTAAGAAGTCGGATCAGAGATCTGGAGAGTGAATGTAAAAAGCTGTCAATAGACATGAAAGTTAAAGAAGACCAGATAAGGGATTTGGAACTAAAAGTTCAGGTATTGCACCTTTCAATTATGCATATGGTTGGTATGTCCTCACCAGGTAGTAATGGCAGATCACTGCAGAATTCCTGGAGATGGATAAATGGGGGCACGAGTCCCTTAGCCCCCATCCACACTGAATCCGACTTTCAAATCGTACGACTTTACTTGAGGTCAGTGCGACTTGGCTGACATCTGTGTGACTTCATGCACAGATGTCTATGCAAGTTGCACCTGAAATCGTGAAAAAATAGTGCAGGAAACTTTTTTCAAATTGGTGCGATGCCACAGTCAGTTGCACCAATTTGAACTATTCCATTGCCATCCATATGGTGTAAATGGGGGCTTAGCGCTTGTTTTTCAGGCAGTGTTGCCCTGCTGTTTAGGGGTTGTAATTGCTACTCCCATACATTCATTGTGTGTTAATTTCAGCTTGAGCTGCTCAACTCTGTAAACAGGCTTTTTGCATCAGTGGAAAAAATAAGAAACTGGGAAATACAATGCAAAATATTAATATGCAGCATTTCATCTTTACCAAACAAAAAATATTTTTAAAATTTTTGTTTTAGTCCTCCTGACTATACAAAATCACTGCACATATACACCCTTTAAATATCCTAAAGCTATTTTGGGATGGGATTCTAATGTTTTCAGGTCAGACAAAATGATTGTCTCTTTTTAGAGCACACACAAGTAAATGTAAAACTTATTCAGTTATGATTTGTGGCACAATTTCAAGCCATACTTGGAAAGTACAGAAATGTGATGGTGTCAAAAAACTGACACCGGCCATAGAGCCTTAGATGTATCCTTTCAAGCTACTGCTGTGTTAGAAAATCAAAAGCAGGATCTTATTGCTTCCTGCAGGAAACTGAGTTCTGTTACAGAATGTTTGTTTAAATGTGAGATTTTATTATGTGGCAGCCTAGAAGTTTGGGGGCACAGCTAGCCCCAACTTGCAGACTGCCGACTGACACAATGAGGGGATATTTACTAAAGCTGGTGCGCACAGAATCTAGTGAAGCTGTGCATGGAAACAAATCGGCCTCTAACTTCAGCTTGTTCAATTAGGCATTGACATTAAAACCTAGAAGCTGATTGGTTACTATGCACAGCTGCACTAGATTCTGTGTGCTCCAGTTTCAGTAAATCACCACCATGTTTTCATTCTATCTATGTCCATTCTATGTCCACTAGTTTCAGTTTATAAAATTTTATTCTGGGATCTGATATGAAGACATTGCTTTCCTGTATAACAGCAGCTTTGGGGATTGTGTTCCCCAGTCATCTTTATTTTTTTTTTCTCTATGCCCATAATTGTATTTGGTAAATTTGTTTATTCCAGGAGCTACGAAAGTACAAAGAAAATGAAAAAGATACAGAGGTGTTAATGTCTGCACTTTCAGCCATGCAGGATAAAACACAGCACTTAGAAAACAGCCTCAGTGCAGAAACAAGAATCAAGCTCGATTTGTTCTCCGCACTAGGTGATGCAAAAAGACAGCTGGAGATTGCCCAAGGTAACTGGTGCCTTACTACAAGTTTACTGTTTCATATGACTACTTTCTCTTTGACAATATGAAAAAACTCTATATATCACTTTACTCTGATATAATACAATGCTTACTGCTTGTAGCATTCTTAGACCTCATGCACACTGGACGTTTCCCCAGCTCCTCTAAATGCCTTTCTCTTGACAGGAGAAAAGCCGCTTAAAACGTGCCTAAAGCCGCATTTTTCAAGCACGTTTAGGCATGTCAAGCATTTGGTCATTCAATTTATTCCATTGGCCATAATTTTGGCCATTGAAATGAAGGAATGCTCAAGCGCTAAACGTGTCTAGCGTTTAGGTGCCACGTGCTGTTTTTCTGCTCAAATGCTTTTTTCCCCAAACTCACAAATGATGTTTTTTTTTGCCAGCCTCTCAACGCTGCTCTACCAATGACCGTAAACATCTGTGTGAATGGCCACATAGAGGGGCATTTAGAGGTTGGGGGAAAAAATGCCCTTTAAAATAAAAAAAAAAAAGCAGCTTTTAACTCCCAGTGTGTGAGGCCTTAGTGTCATGCGACATGTGTGTTCTGTTTTTGTAAGTTTAGGGTTTTTAGGCTTCTTATGCAAGGGGTTCTGAAAAAGTGGCAGAGTGTCAAAATATATTTGGTATTGATATTCAGATTGACTTGATCCTAGCATTGGCTGTGTTTTGGTTTTTCGCATATTTTTATATATCCATCTCTGCATATTTGTATCTGGAACAAACATGCAGAAAGTGATGTCAGGCTGCTGGTGCCCATTCTTTCCAGTCAGCGACCCATTCTTGAAAGAACTTTATTGACTACCCCTTCTGAATAGGCTTGTTGTATGACTGTTGTACTGATTGATGTGCCCCAATAAATTGAGTCACTATCAGAAAAAAAAGTATGTAGCTCAAGAGTTTAATTTCATTCATACTTCCCGATCAGAATGGTTTCTCCCAGGTCTAGGCCTCAAAGTATTGAAGTTAAAGCCAGGGAACTAGAATTTTCAGAGCTCTGTCAATGGCAGCTGACATATTTCTCAACAGTTGCTTGAGATTGAACACAACACTTTGTTGACTGTATTTGTGTAAAAAAAAAAAAAAAAAAAAAAAAATCGCTGCTTGACTATAAGCCAAATAGCCAATAATTGATTACACTATCGTAATGAAGAGGTCAGGGGTCCTAGTGATGACCTTAGCTAGTGTGTGTAGTATAAAATTGACACGTGTTGTGAAAGTTAGATTTTGGGACATTGTCACTTTGACTGCCAATCATGTCTTTCAAGTGTTTGCCTGAATGTGCAAACAGTTGTCATTCTGTATGGTATTAATAAACGAGAACATTATTAAAATTTTTGACCAAAGTTCAATGGTGTGAATATTTGGCCTATAGATCAAGCCAAATGAATAAAAATTTGTCAGAGATTCACCTAGTAAAAATTCTGTTCCATGGCATCCAACATCTCTTCTTAAAACAAAAAAAAAATACTTCCACCCTATGTAAGAAAGAGTGAATGTTACAAATTTTAATATAAAAAAAAAAACCCACCTTCTCCCAGAGCCAACAAACACTAGACTTGTGGGCTGGTATCCCCTTGGCAAGGAATCTGCAAGCAAGCAGTCTCCCTGCTATGCTGGTACCGGCTCTTATGCCCTTTATTATCTTGGGGTAGGGTGCTTTGGGTGTCTCCAACCCAAAGCTTTTGGTTTCTGGTGCTAAGGGGCACAATGCTCATAAGCACTCATAGTGCCAACAAGAGGGAGAGGGTGCTTATGTACCATCTTTCTGCTTCTCACTGGTGAGTTTGTTTTAGAAGTCCCTTTTGATAGCACAAGGGGTCAAAGAGCCCAATGCCTGTCAGCATTAAGTATCAGTGCTTTGGGAGGCCTGGCAAACATGTATGCTAATGTAAATAGCGTGGATGTGACTGCTGGGATGATCTGAATCCTGTTGAATCTCACTAACTTTATTCACAGTGTGAATTGCCTAGTAAAAAAAAAAATCATAAATGTACTGAAATGTAAAGACGGTTTTAATTATTAAAAAAAAAAAAATGGTGGCAACTCTCGTGGTAAACCCTCAGTTTGAGTGATTTGCGTTGGGAAAGATATTTTTTTCTTTTGAATCTGAGTGTTTTATTTTTGGTTGGTTATTTTTTTTTTCCCTCCACAGGTCAAATACTTCAGAAAGATCAAGAAATCAAAGACCTTAAACAGAAGATTGCAGAAGTAATGGCTGTAATGCCCAGCATTGCTTACACTGCAGGGACAAGTACCCTAAGCCCCGTTTCCCCACACTATTCTTCCAAGTTTGTGGAAACTAGCTCATCTGGGCTGGACCCTAATGCATCAGTTTACCAGCCACTCAAGAAATGAATGCCAGCTGCCATCAATCCACTCAGTCCCCCATGAGTTTTGTCTGATTGGAGTCAACATGCAAAAGCATCTGTTGCAATTAAAGATGGAATTGTATTACAAGAACTGCATTTGTTGTACCTTAAACTGAAAAAAAACAAAGCTGATAACATCATGTTGTGATAGGATGAGCGCAGTGTTTTTTTTTTTCCAGTTTTTTTTTTTTTTTTAATAAACCTCACAGAATTTTGCAGTTCATCATATAGTGGCTACACATGATTCACATGCGTTTTAATTCATTACCATATTTTTATTATACATCTGTGTTTGCAGTAATTTTGGTTACCGAAGGAATTTATAAACCACATCAAACATACTTGAGGGAATATTTTCTCGTTTTTGGAGAATATGAAATGCTTTAATGAAACCTAAACACATGATGCTTAATCCTTTTCCTTTCTTAAGGTATTTTTTTTTGGTTTCCCTCTCAACCCTCTAAAAATATTGGTTTCTATGAGTTCTGCTTCCACCAGGAGTAAGAGATAAAGGGTGCTGCTGCACAAACATGGCTTA
This sequence comes from Aquarana catesbeiana, assembly GCF_042186555.1. NCBI lineage: Eukaryota > Metazoa > Chordata > Amphibia > Anura > Ranidae > Aquarana > Aquarana catesbeiana. The sequence continues at coordinate 420,254,769 of NC_133325.1, read as the reverse complement.
ACTATTTATATTCTTGCTACTTTGGCTGACATTCGCAAACCCATCCCAATCACGTTTAAGTGTTTTCTTATGCATTTCAACATATGGGAGAACATGCAGTTGAACACATTCTATGCATTGTGACACCATTGACACACCCCTCAGTGTTGCAGTGAAGCACATTCAGAAAATCTACAGCTACAATATGGGAAAGTGCTATTCTGTAGCCAAAGCTGTCAAGTGTGGAAGCACTGGAGAAAACAAGGTGTCATATTTGACCCTCAGATTGCTGCTGGCCTAATATGTTCATTAGGCCAGAGCTTGCCAAATAAGTCATTTTGTGTAGTGGTGTTCATGCTTAACATGATACCATTGAAGAACCACTGCTTCATCTTAGATGGTTTGTGTACATTTAGATCCAGCAGAAGGTCTGGCATGTTTTTACCAGCAGTACAATGATATGAACAAATCATCTTTGGTGATTCATGTTTCTGCTACTGCAATCCTAAAAATGGCTGTTACATTTCAAAAATACGCTAATAATTCAACACATTCCTATAAAACCACACTCCTTTCCAGAGCTGTCCCACCATAACTCAAAACTGAGGGAAGTACATGACTTGTAAACCTGCTGCCACGAGATGGGAATGCTACATGCATGTGCCTGATTGCTGTCTAAGAAGTGTAAATCCTTCCAGTTATGTCCTTGTCATCTTGCTATTTTTGTGGTTTTTATTCCTAAAAGTTGTAATCAAAACAGAGGGCAAACAGCATGCCTTTCTTTTATTGGTTGCCAATGAAAGCGTCTTCATTTTACTACCTCCCATCTTTAATTTTTTTTAATGTGTACTGCACTGTCCTCCCTTTTATTCATTTTTTTTTTTTCTTTTAACCAATGAAAGGTTCATTAGGAATATTCCTACATCGAATGTAAACTTTAAAACCATCCTTTTATCATTTTTTCCTTATGGGGAAAACATGATTTCTGTTGGTGTCCTTTTTGTAGAGCTCTTCCTGTACAACCAAAAACAAATGATTGTTTACGAACTACACTCTCAGTTAATACTATGCAATGATCAGCAACATTCCCAGGTCAATGTATATGGGGGAAAAATAAAGGAAGCTTTTCGGTGTGAGGTAATGTTATAAAAAAAAAAGTCTTTACTAAAGAAGAGTACAATTTTTATGCCAGTTAGTTCATTGCATCCCCATTGTTTTTCTGGGAGTAAAATAAAAATGACATGGCTTACAAGTGATATTAGAAAACTTAAGGGCAAGTCCACCCAATGTGGAAAATTCATTTTTCAGTAAAATCTTTCTGGGACTCCATGCAGAGCTCCATTAAGTGCAATTCAAGCACTGCTTGTTACTACTTTTCCGACTGCATCTGGTAGTCAAGCGTCATACTCTTCTTTCATTCCTGTGGCAAATTCACTGGACATCACTTGAGCAGCCTAGCATGGTAGAAATAAAATGAGTTGGTGGTGCAAGAGTGCTCTAAATGATGGCTCATGTCCGTGCATCATCAGAGGTAAGCAGTATGTTTGGAGGGCTTTTACTATAACATAGGAATTGAAGTCAAAATCTACAACTACAATTCTTACTGATTTAATAGGACAAGTCTTTTTCAGAAACCAACTACCTGGACTTAAAATAAAATGTTAGGGTGGATCGGTCTTTTATGTCTAGAAAAGTCCAGCATACAGAGAGACCACATAAGTAATATTTCAGTGTGACAAAGGTTAGGGTTACCAAATTGGAAAACCATCTTTGTGCAATATATATTTTATAAGATTACATGATCTTTGGTCTCTGGAATATCCCTTACTTGGGTGTCTGTCTGAATTGCCTCTTTGCCAAGCTCCTCTGACCCATTTTACGACAATATAACTTTCCTAAATATACCGGTAAGTGTGGTGAAGAATGGGTGCTAATTGATAAAGTTATTTTTGCTTTGTTATAAACTTCAATAATGCTGTGTACACACGACTGGACTTTCGACGGACTGAATCACTTAGGACTTTTCGATGGACATCCGTCGAATCGGACTTGTCTAGATACAATCACACCAAAGTCCGACTGATTTGACCGTGATGACGTACAACCGGACTAGAGTAAGGAAGTTCATAGCCAGTAGCCAATAGCTGCCCTAGCGTTGGTTTTCGTCTGTCGGACTAGCATACAGACTAATCTGTCAGAAAGATTTGAAACATGTTCTAAATCTAAAGTCCGTCACATTTTCGACAAAAGGTCCGATGAAGCCCACACACGGTCGAATTGTCTGATGGATTCGTTCCATCTGACAAGTTTGGTCAAAAAGTCCAGCCGTGTGTACACGGCATAAGACCATGTTTTGAATAGCAAGTTTCCCAACGAGTGTGTTGTACCCCAGAAACACCAGCTGGGCACATGCCTTTATTAAGAGAAATGTGTAGTATGCAGTAACTCATAGTAACATGTTGGGAATAAGTTCATGAAACTTTAAGCTCACGTTTGCCTGCCATGCTACTGCCCTGTTTCCTCTCTATTTAAGGCTTTTAAATAAGCCTGAGAACCATTGGATGGCTAGGTACTAAAGTTAATGTTCATTAATGCTTTAAGTACCCTATTAAAAGACATTTTTTTGTTACAGTAAGAGAATGAACGTTTTGGAATATTGAGAATGCCTGCAATGGACCAAATCTCCTTATTACTGTGGGTATAGTCTTTGTGTTAAGGGGAACGAGATTGTGGTGGTTTTGATTGTTAGTAGATCTGTGAAGTATTTCTTACTATTGGTGTTTCTAGTGGAATGGGTCTCGTTCAGTGCCTTGAGAATAGACTGTTAATGGTTAGCTCTTGGGATTTACTTTTCTTTCTTAATTTGAGGACCTTTGCAAAAATATTCTATTTTGTACTCGCTGAAAGCTACAGTGAAAGAAGGTCCTACTGGAAAGTTGATGTCAGACAAACACTTTTCAGAATTGTGCTAGCAGTAAAACAAAGCTGAAAAAAAAAATTGCTCGCTCTTGCTTTTATACCTTCAGATTTTTGATGGCGTGCCTATAAACATAGCACATGTATTGCCCAATCCAGTTTTTTTTTTTTGTTGGACTTGCAATTGTGAGATCTTCCCCACCATTAGATTGGTGCTGGGAATGTTAGACTATTGGTCCCCTCCTTTTTTTTTTTTTTTTTTTTTTTTTTTTTTTTCACTCTTTAACATACATGCTTGTGGTATCAGAACATGTACGTTAATAATTTAATAAAAGTTTACCAGCGGTAGCTTTGCAGTCAGACTGTCCAACCACCACATAACTTATGTAGCTGGCTTCATAATTGTGAGGCATGTTCTTATTTCACGTCCACCTTCCAAGATTGAAGCACTTGCTTGCACGCACTAGAACTGGTGGCGTATGCTCTAGTTTTAGGCTAAACAATGGTGGGAAATAATGGTTTTTGAATTTTATTAGAATAAATATTTTTTTTATCAAGGGTGGCTAAAGCACTATGCAAAAAAATGCTTGTCTGACCTCACCCTTTCACCACCACAGACTTTACAGTTGGTCTCCTTTTGAAGCAATTATATTGAATTATGGAAAACTTAAATTTAGTTCTAGGTGATAGTTTTAGTTTCTGTTGGTCTTCTCCAGGCCTGGTCATGTTTTTTGGAAATAATTATTTGGATTGGCTAGGCTAAATATATCATTACAACAGGCTAAAACAGTAACCAAATACAAAGAAAAGATCCAGAGAATAAAGATTTTAGACCGCCCGTTGTGCCAAGGATTTATCAGACTTGAAAGAAGAAACTTCACTGGAACACATTATATTAATTCTCACTCTTACACTAATCCTAGAAAGAGAACAATAATGGTCTCAAAATCTAATATACAAATTACATTTTATTTTTAAGATCAGTATTTTGAAATTAAGCAAAGACTTCTGTACTGTCATGGGGTCCTCAATTCAACATAAAGTAGAAGTATTCTCATTCTTTCTGTTTGGATTAAACCTCCTAGTTTTTAGCAAGATGTGTATTTGCCATCATTTTGCATTCTATACCATCTTGTATTGCTGTCACCATTAAAGTGTTACACAGATGTCTCATAGTTTTTCCCAGCTTTGTGCAAAACATGGAAAATCATTGACTTTTGTTTTTTAAAAGTTCCCCAACATTTTTTTTTTTCTTGCTGCCTGAGAGGTTCATTTTGTTAATCGCCCAGTCTTGGCTGCAATTCATTTTTTTTCTGTGGGGTTTACAATTAATAAACATTTTCTTGCAGATATCCTTTGTTTTGTTATATGTGCTGTAATACTCTCACATTTTTAAAAAATGTTTGAAAAGTCAAAACTCAAAATTAAACATTTAGATTAATACACGGTTTCAATTCTACCTAAACAGCATTTTTTTTTTTTAGTGAAGTGTTGCAGTACTCCAGTACCAATTTGTTAAAGAGGGAGTCGACCTTAAAAAAAAAAAAAAAATATATATATATATATATAAAGCCAGCAGCTACAAATACTGCAGCTGCTGACTTTTAATAAATGGACACTTACCTGTCCTGAAGTTCAGCGATGTCGGCAGCCGAAGCCGATCAATCTCTCGGCTGCTACCGCTGCCATTCTCTGTGAGGGAATCAGGAAGTGAAGCGTTGCGTCTTCACTTCCCGGTTCCCTACTGCGCATGCGTGAGTCGCGATGCGCGTCCTAAGTGGTCCCTGCTATCTCCTGGGACCTGTGTGTTTCCCAGGAGACAGCGGGTGGGTGCGGGAAGGGGCTTGACTCCCGCGGGAGTCTATTCCAGGAAGTGGGTGCAAATACCTGTAGAAGACAGGTATCTGCACCCCCTCCCCCCTGAAAGGTGCCAACTGTGGCAACGGAGGAATCAGATGAGCGGAAGTTCCACTTTTGGGTGGAACTCCGCTTTAATCTTAGAACTTAAAGTGGTTGTAAAGCCTCAGGTTTTTCACCTTAATGCATTTTATGCATTAAGATGAAAAACCACCTGTGCTGCAGCTCCCCCCAGACCCTGCTTTTTCTTACCTGAGCCTGATCCAGTGACATGCACAAGCGCAGTGGCTCCAGCCACTGTCTCTTCTCATTGGACAGATTGATAGCAGCAGGAGCCATTGGCTCCCACTGCTGTCAAACAATTCCAGTGACATGGGAGCGGGGCCGAGTCCTGCTGTCTGTGTCGATGGATGCAGCAGCAGGACTTGAAAGCAGGCTTTCCTTGGGGGCACTCGATGAAGAGGAGGGGCCTGGAGTGCCAGCAGGGGATCTGGGCTTTACAATCACTTTAATAAGAAAATGCTCACCGCACCCGAATGTGACCTAACCAGCAGCGATATATAGCATTAACTAACTTGGCAAAAATATGTGTAAAATTATACCGTGATATAATTAATTTATACAACTTTAGAACTTTTGCTTGTGAAGAAGCAAATGAGTTAAAAACAAAATAAACACTACAGGCTCCATGTTAATTTTACTTGTATAAAGCCTGATGTAAATAAAAAGACATTTTTCTTACAACCACCAATCATATTCAAAATGACCTTTTAAAAGTTGGAATGTGATTAGTGATGCAGAAGGTAGTAAGGAGGTTATACAGCACAGGTGTAAGGAAGTAGACTCTCAGTGACCATGTGAGGTGCACACTAGATTTTGTTTGCATTGAAGTACAGAGACTTCGGTGAAAGGAAACTGAGAAATGGAACTGCTCTTGCTGACCTTCATCTGCATAGCTAACTCTGATTTTAAAACAAAGATGAAATAAAAGTGACTCCTGAAGTCATTGGATCACCTTGCTAAACATTGAGATACAGTATCTCACAAGTGAGTACACCCCTCACATTTTTGTAAATATTTTATTATCTTTTCATGTGACAACACTGAAGAAATGGCACTTTGCTACAATGTAAAGTAGTGAGTGTACAGCTTGTATAACCGCGTCAATTTACTGTCCCCTCAAAATAACACAACCAAAGAAAAATACCCCTATATATGGGACTTTGGAGGCACTACCACAATACAAAAAATAAGTATAAATCGTTTATTTAAACAATAACATCAAAGATAGCAAAATATAAAAGTGTATGGATGCATTTGAACATGAAATACAAAATGAAAACCAGTCAGATGGTAAATAAACATATCTCCTTAAACTGACGTGTTTCAGAGGAAACAGTTCCTTTGTCCTTTTCTCTGAAACGCGTCAGTTCAAATAAGTGGTATGAATAAAGTGAGTGGTGATTGCGCTGTCATAAAAAGGGGGGAGGGGCTAGCTCAAATGTATAGAGAGGTGAGTGAAAAAATAAAAAAATATATTAAGCATGAGGGCTAGTATCATACTAGCACATGTAAAATATTGTAAATGCTGAAACAAAAGAAAAGAAAGTTCTCAGTGCAAAAGGGCTAGTATCATACTAGCACGTATGTGGTAACTCAGCAAATACTTATTAGAAGAAAAATCTCAGTGCAAAAGGGCTAGTATCATACTAGCACATATGTGGTAACTCAGCAAATACTTATTGGTGACTCCAAGTAAATAAATAAATGGTGTACAATCCCACCACCTAGTAGTACAAAGTGCTCAAACATTGAGTCATCAGTTCCAAAAAGGCAAAATGAAAAAATTATACAAAATATAACAGTGTAATAAAGTGCGGTCTCATGGGCACTAAATCCAAATAGACTGAGGAAACAAAATTGCCTAAAACATATAAAAAGCTATAAAATGAGTGACAAATACAGTATGGGTACAAAATATATATATATATATATATATATATATATTGAACCAATTAAAAATATATAAATCAAAAAAATGTGCATGAGGCCTAGTATCATACTAGCACATAAAAAATATTGTAAATACTGTAACGAAAAAAAAAAAGGAATCTCAGTGCAAAAGGGCTAGTATCATACTAGCACATATGTGGTAACTCAGCAAATTCTTATTAGTGACTCCAAGTAAATAAATAAATGGTGAACAGTCCCACCACCTTGTAGTACAAAGTGCTCAAACAATGAGTCATCAGTTCCAAAAAGGCAAGTCCACAAGCCACAGGAAAGGGAAAAAAAAGTCTTCAGTGGGGACACCTCTGTGCTCGCAAGCAGCTCACCTTACTGCTGCAAGACAACAGCTTGTAATCCAATAACAAATCACCAGCAGGCAAGGGTCCCATCCAGTAGTTCAGGCGATTCGGGTGTGCAGGATGGTATATAAAAAACATAAGCAAACAGTATATAGTATAACTTCGTGGCGGCCAGAGTGGAAAAAGGGACGGGACACAGAAGGGGGATGCACTCACTTTTGTAAAATGAGTGTGGGTGTCAATCCAACGAACGCCGAGTTCGTATACCTCAAAAGGGTGTCTTCAAACCGTCCCCATTTCCTCAATGCTCGTCACAATGGGATGAATATATGTGGAGTGTTGGAAGAGAGTGCACATAGCGTGATCCCGTATATAAATCAGTTTATTAGGTTAAAAACAACATAGTACACTTACATTTAGCAGAAGGCTATAGTAAAAAAACATCCGCGAGCACCGAGCTCGTATCCTATCGTCAGTCTGTGACAATTCCCGTGCTCCAATCCTGACGCGTATCGTCACGTCACATGACTTCATCAGAGGATAACATGGGGTGAAAAGTCTATGCTTTTATTTATTTATTTTTTTTTTTAAAATTCCTTTATTTTATTTTCAAGAAAACGTGTTACAGTTTGAGGTACATATTGTCAAGTTCTATAACATTTAATGGATAACATAAAACAGTGGTAGGAAGAAGATTTTAACAGGAACTGTCGTCGACTAGAGATGTAACACATAAACAATCCTCTCGTTTACACAATCTGTATGGTGAAGGCGGAGCCTGTGTGCATGGGAGGGTCTAATGTAGTGATTATCTTAGTGTCCATTTGCAAGCATTTCCCTGAGACATGCCTTGTGTAAACAGGTAACTCGTGTAATTATCCTTTATCGATAGGTAAAAGGGTGAACTAAAATAACAAAAAGAGAAAAACTCTCCACTGATCGGGGGTGGAGATATTCCTTGTCGACCAGTAAAATCCGGCAAAGGGCAACTAACATAAAGTAATGTAGACCATGATATTCATTATATCTGATCAGATCTTCCCTAAGCCGGAAGAGTATAGGGGATTGTGTGAGGACTGGGAAGGGTGGGGGGGGGGGGAGGGAAGAGGTAAAAAAGCGGGAGACAATAGGGGGGGAGGGGTAAGGATAATAGAGAGGAGAGATGGAGAGGGAGGTGAAGAAGGTAAGGAAGGGGGTAAAGAGAGGTAAAGAGGGGAGGGTGGTGGTGCTACCCTCCAGCCAGGCGGAGCCCTCATAACGGGGGGTGTCCACGCTAAGACATCTCCCGGAGGTAAGCCTCGGAGTAGATGAAGTGTTGCCAAGGGCGCCAGGTCTCCCGAAAGGCTTCCTCCCTGTCATGCAGCGTGGCCGTAAGATCTTCCATGTCGCGCAGTTCGTTAACCCTGGCATACCACTGGATCTTAGTTGGTGGGGTTTCCGATCTCCAAAATAGAGGGATACAGGCCTTGGCCGTATTAAGTAGTTGTATAGTGAGTGAGGCTTTATATTTCTTAATTGGTCTGCTAGATAGGTGCAGCAAACAGGCCCCGGGATCTCCCCCCAGTGCGGCGCCCGTTAAACGTTCGATCGTGTCTGTCACCTCTTTCCAAAAAGGTTTAATCTTGGGACAGTCCCAGAAAATGTGCAACATCGTTCCTTCTCCTGTTCCACAGCGCCAACATATACTTGGTACCTGCGGGAGGAACCTGTGGAGAGTGGATGGTACCTTGTACCATCTGGTCACAATCTTGTAGCATGTCTCTTGGACCCTTGTGGCTAGAGAAGATTTTTGGGCAAAATGTAAGATCTTTTCCCTTTGTGCTTCATTAAAATGCACTCCTAATTCTATCTCCCATTTAGTGAGGAAGGGGGGCACAAAGCCTTCAGTCGGGGCAATCAGGGAGAGGTAGATCGAGGACAGTGAGTGGCGTACGGGCTCTCTGCGGTGGCAGACACGTTCCAATTCCGTGAGTGGGCGTGGGGGACCTAAAGTCTGAGCACTTCGGCGTAAAAAATTACGCAGTTGGAGACCACTCAGGAAATCCAAAGGCGTGTCCAGGTCCTCAATTCCCGCGGCCGACCGGAGCCGGCCACCGGCATCTAGGAAGTCGTGGAGGTGTGGCCATCTATCTCCCTCCGATAGGGCTCTATAGATCGGGCCCTGGCAGCCCGGCAAGAAATCAGGGTTGCCCAGTATTGGCACCATAGGGGAAGGAATAGGTGATATCAGGGTTTTACGAAAGGTTTCTCTGGCCACTCTTAATGTGTTTCCCAGAGTCAGGTGTTCGGCGATGATCTTCGGGATCGGAGTGGAAAGCCACGGCCAACTCCTAGCCGTACCATCGGAGTCCTCTATCTCCATATGGACCCATTGTTTGGCTTCTGAGTGGCAATACCAGTCTATCAGTCTGGTAAGATGTGTTGCCCTGTAGTAGGCTTTTACGTCTGGTAGTCCCACCCCACCCCTACGTTTTGTCATATAGAGTAGTTGTAATTTGATGCGAGGCTGCCCGCGCGACCAGACAAAATCTCGGAAAAGTGCGTCGAGTCGCTTGAAGAAGGAGGGCGGGAGATGTATGGGGAGGGCCTGCAGGAGATAGAGTATCCTCGGGAGAGCTGTCATCTTGATGGCATTACAGCGTCCAAACCACGTTAGAGTGAGGGAGTGCCAATGTTGTAGGTCTGTTTTAAGTCTGTGTAGAAGAGTGGCAAAGTTTGCTTGGTAAAGGTGGGCGGGGTCCGCGGTGATGGCCACTCCTAGGTACGGAATGGTATCGGTTGCCCAGTGGAACTTGTAGTTCAGGCGCAATTGTCGGATATTTTGTGAGCTCAGTGTGATATTAAGCATGGAGGATTTAGACATGTTTATTTTAAATAGGGACAGAGCTCCGTACTCCCTCAGGGAATGAAGCAAGGCGGGGAGTGAGGCAATGGGGTCAGCCAAGAAGAAGATAAGGTCATCCGCGAAAGCGGCGACCTTGTGGGCTCCAGATGTTTTACGAAAGCCCTCTATTTGGGGGTTGGCCCGTATCTTACAGAGCAGAGGTTCCAAAGAAAGAATAAAGATTAGAGGAGACAGGGGACAACCCTGTCTGGTACCATTTCGAATGTTAAAATAACCCGACCTGGTTTCGTTGACCCTAACCGCCGCTGTGGGGCTGGAGTAGAGAGATAAGATCCAGCTGAGCATCGACGTCCGGAGGCCAATGTGTTCGAGAGTAGCTCTAACAAATGTCCAGTCTACACGGTCGAAAGCCTTCTCCGCGTCAGTTGACAGCAGGAGAAGGGGTCGTCACGTGGTCCTGGCGGCATGTATGAGGTTCAGCACCCTAATGGTGTTGTCGCGTGGTTCCCGTTGGGGGACAAAGCCCGCTTGGTCTTTGTGAATTAGGTTTGGTATGTGTGGGAGCAATCTGTTCGCCAGGATCTTGGCAAACAGTTTCAAGTCGGTGTTTAGCAAAGCTATCGGTCGGTAGTTTCCACACCGGAGTAGGTCCTTTCCCTCTTTAGGGATGAGAAAAATGTAGGCCCTAAGGGAATCTATGGGGAAGGAGTTACCTTGCGTGATTGAGTTAAGTGCATCCACTAGCGGTTTAGAGAGCGTCTCAAAAAAGGTTTTGAAATAAATTGGAGTAAGGCCATCAGGGCCTGGGGCTTTCTTGGGCTTGGAACTCGCCAGTGCTACCCCTAGCTCCTCCACCGTAATGGGGTCTTCCAGTTCTTCCGCGATGTCGGCCGATAGAGATGGCATGCCAGAGGAGGCTAGATATTCGTGTGGGGTGGGTCCCCCAGAGGGGCCAGGGGCATCAGGAGAGGGTCTATCTAGATTATAGAGGCCGCTGTAGAATGAGCGGAATTCTTCCGCCATTTCTGTTGAGGTAGAGACCCTCCGACCCGAAGGGGTCAGAATGTGGGGGATGAAAGTTTTGGTGCGGGGTCCGCGTAGAGCTCTGGCAAGGAGGGAGCCAGGTTTGTTAGAGAATTCGTACATTGTGCGGCGTGACCATGCTAACCTCTCTTTAGTTTTATGTAACAGAAGCGAGCGAAGCTCCTCACGTGCTTTAAGTAACTCCTGGTATACGGAGCGAGCTAGGCTGGCCTTATGTGTACATTCAAGGGTCTTGATCTGAAGAAGAAGTTCTTCAGTTCTACGGGTTCTTTCCCTCTTGAGACGTGCCCCAATGCCTATTAGAATGCCCCTGATAACTGGCTTGTGAGCCTCCCACATCACCAAGGGGTTGGGGACCGAGGCTTCATTGAGTGCAAAGTATTCCTGTAGTTTGGCTTGAATCTCAGCGCGGGTCTCCGCAGATTGAAGCAGAGACTCGTTCAGTCTCCATGAGGGTGGGGATTTAGACATTGGTCCCATTTGGAGCGTCAGGTGTATTGGGGCATGGTCAGAAAAGGAGATGACATCTATGGATGAGTCCACTACCCTCGGCAGGTCCTTATGGGAAAGGAGCAGGTAATCTAGTCTTGAGTACGAATGATGTACTTGTGAGAAGTACGAATAATCCCTGTCCCTGGGGTGTGAAAGGCGCCAGGGGTCTATCAAACGCAGTGAGTGAAGATCAGATTTGATTCGTTTAAGGCGGGCGTATGAGAGATGGGAAGCACCCCGCGAGGTATCCAACAGGGGATCCATCGCAAAGTTCATATCACCCCCAAAAATGAGCATCCCCTCCGTAAACTCAAGCAATTTGGGTATCAGCCCACGCAGGAACTGTGCATGGTCGGCGTTGGGGAAATAGATATTGGCAAGAGTGACCTGAACGTCAAATACCTTTCCCTTAATCAGGAGAAAGCGGCCCTGGGGGTCCGTCTGCTGCGCCCCAAACTCCCAAGGTACAGATTTTGCCACTAGAATGCTAACCCCCTTAGATTTGGAGATAGGTGAGATACTGTGGTATGCCGTCTGGAACAGATTGTTAGTCAGTTTGGGAATATGCTCACCATGAAAGTGGGTTTCCTGTAGAAAGGCAATCTGGGTTTTAGTTCTGCGAAGGTCAGCCAGGAGCTGGGAACGCCTCTCCGGGATATTGAGACCCCGTACATTAAGGGAGGTCACCTTTAGGAGAGCCATTGTGGCAGCCGGGGCACTGATGATCGTTGATAGGATGAGGAGGACGATCGCTCTTAGTTCAAGTTCACGTCCCCACCCAGCTAGAGAGTAACAGCACCGGGGAAGAGAGGGGGACAAAGGAGGAGATGACAGTATCAGAGAGAGAGAGGGGGAGGGTAGATGAAGGGGAGAGGGGGGGAAGGAGGGTGGGAGTAATCTAAGTTAGTCAAGTAGCTACTCTATGAGCTCCCGGCCGAGACACAGAGGAGATTGTGCAGCAGCCGGGAGGTCGCCCTAAAGGGGGGGTGGCCAATACGGCGAGGCGCGTAATCAAATAGTTATTGCTATCGCCTATGTAAGCAAAAAAACTATATAATAAGGTACTTTTGGGGGTGGTAGGGAGATGCACTGAGTGGGGGGCCTAAGGAATCAGAAACATTGAGAAAAACAATACATTAACCATCGTAAATAAAGTGTGATTTACCACATATCTGGGCATAACATCCATGAACTCAACTGTGTTTCAGGCTAGTAAGTACAACTAAGTAGACCTCTAACATCCATAACCTACTGGCGTTGACGCATCGCAGTGGCGGCCGAGGACTGAGGGCCCAATGGCCCATTCGCCCTTCCCCTGGATAGGACCAGGAGAGAGCCCCCACCGTCTAACTGTCAGTGCGCCAAGGCAGCACGGCCGGATGTGAATCATGGAAAACATGCATGCACCTCCTTTTCAGTGTCAACGTTCACATCAGACAAACTCGGATGTAGTGCATGGAGTCTAGCCTGCCACAAAGATACAGAATTTATAACAGTCATAACAATTATAACAATGTGTCCCCCCTCCCCCCGCCCCTGTCTGGAATTTAAAAATTAGCCCACAAAAGAAAAAGAAAGAGGCATCTTCAGGAGGACAAAAATAAAAAGGGGGAGGATCGCCTTAGGGGGGGGAAGGAGCGGGGCACCAACCCATATGAGGTACTGGAAGTCTCACCAACAGCCGAAAGGTGGCGTGCGTTTAGTCCTCAGATGATGTAGGATGGGCTCTTCGGACTTCTCGGTTTGGCGGGCGGGATCTTGGACGTCGAAACCTTTGCTGTCTGGGTGGCGCTGAACCTTGTGAATCCTGGGAGAGCAGATATTCAAACCAGTTGGGCACCTCAATCGCTGGCCTGGAGATGAACTGAAAAAGGGCAGGTAGTTGGTCTGGCGTGCGGAGGTAGAATTCCGCCCCCCGCCTCCTGACAATAAGATGGAAGGGGTGACCCCATCGGTAGGTGGCATCAGCCTCACGGATAACTTCCAGTAGGGGTCGCATGAGCCCACGCATGGTGCGTGTTTGTCTGGAAATGTCAGGGAAAATCCTGATGGGAGCCCCGTCGAAGTCTATTGGGCCCTTTTCCCAGGCAAGGCGAAGAATGTCCTCCTTAATTGTGAAGAAATGCACCCTACATAATACATCACGGGGAAAGTCCAGTTCGGGTGATGATCTCTGTGCAGAGGGCGGGGGTCTGGGGCCTGGGATACGATGCACCCTGTCCAGTTCCAGGTCAGCTGTCGGTGGTTTGCCCAGGACCTGGTTTAGGATGGCAGTCACTGTGGATCGGAGGTCTGGGCCCATGGTGGCTTCTGGGATCCCCCTTAGGCGCAAATTGTTTCGCCTGCTCCTATTCTCGCCGTCGTCCAGGCGCAGCTGGACATCGACAAGATGGCGGCGGAATGCCCCGTACTCCGACTCCAGTGTAGTGAGGCGCGTTTCTGTATTTGTTTGGGAGGCTTCGATCGTAGTGACTCTCTCTTCGACCACATCCACTTGCTGCTTTAGGTCGTGCAGTTCTCTGGTTAGTGCGTTTACAATAGAGGTGGCCATGGCATTTAAGTCTTGCTTGGTGGGGAGGCCTGACACTATGTCTCTCAGAGAGCCTTCAACTAGGCCGCTTAGGTCACCAGCGTAGTCTGGAGGCAAAGGGGTGTCAGCAGTTATGGAAGCCGGGGACACTATAGGAGAGGGTGCTCTGTGTGGTAAGGGGGGAAAGTCCTCCTCCGCTGCGGAGGTAGTTGCAGGAGCGCCCTTCTTACTTGAGGATGCAGCGCCCGCTGAGCTGACTCGAGGCGGCGCCATCTTGCTCCTTCCCGCCGGTGAGGAAGCCTGCTGTTGCCGCAGAAAGTAGTGTGAAATTTCAGGTCCCTTCCTTGCCTCAGTGACCGGTGGGTGGCTGCGGCCTCCTGGCATGAATGGATGGTTTAGTTGATCAGTGCTGCGGGAGATTCATGGCCCGTTTCAGTGCAGAGCTCCCAATGACGCGTCTTTACGTTTCCATAGCAGGGTCACGTCTCCCCCCTTTAATATATTTGGCGCTGAAGTTCCTGCGTCTCATTCAGGTGTTGGGGGGCCTAGGCCAGGCAGTAGTAGGTAAGCGAGTGACGGAGCCTGTCTGCAGAGTCTGGGGTAGTCAGGCAGTAGGTAAGGAGCAGTGTGTGACCCTTTAACAGTCTTTCCTCTCACCTGCAGTTATAGGATGTAGATGCTGTCCACTTCAGGGCTCCACAGGCTTGTCAGAGTATGCAGCCCAGCCAGCTTCTTCCACTATCAGGAGGGCCAGGGGTGGAGGTGCTCCAGAGATGGTTCCTCTGCCCAGGTAGATGTCCCCCACCGTCTCAGGGCCTCTTCCTACAGGCCAGCAGAGTCCAGATCTAATGGGGAGGCTGCGGTTGCGGCCTAGTCATACGTGGGGGGGGGGGTAGAGACCAGGCCCAGAGCACGGCCTATTTTCAGTCCAGGGTCAATCCACTCACCCCCCTCAGCAGTCCACAGCAGCCGGCTTGCGTTGAGACAGGGGCTACCGCGCCAGGGGTCTCCCGGCCCGCCGCGCGGCCCGCCAGGAAAGACCGCGGCTCCGGCCTAGTGGAGCGGGAGTATGCAGCGGCGCCTATTTGCAGCCCAGGGTCAATCCACTCACCCCCCTCAGCAGTCCACAGCAGCCGGCTTGTGTAGAGACAGGGGCGACCGCGCCAGGGGACTCCCGGCCCGCCGCGCGGCCCGCCAGGAAAGACCGCGGCTTCGGCCTAGTGGAGCGGGAGTGTGCAGCGGCGCCGATCGCGGACCGGGAGCAGAAATCCTCCTCGCTCCTCACCTGGCAGGGGGTGCCTGGGTCTCCCCCGATCAGCTGGGGTGAAATTTGTGGATGAAAGAGGGCGATGGAGCTGGATTTTATGTTTGGATGAGCGGAGCTCTCAGAGAAAGCCGCCGCTCACAGCGCCATCTTGGCCACGCCCCCCAAGTCTATGCTTTTATATGGTCTCTATGAAATGTGCGTTTGGCGGCCATTTTCTCCCAAAGCCCGCCACTGCACTGGGTGAACCCAGCACTGGACAAATCCGTCGGCCATTTTGTTGAGGTCTCATTCTTATATTAAAAGAGGCACTAGTAGTCATAATCATGCTTAATAAAAGGCAGCCAAGAGGCGCAGCAAGCCACACACACCGCAAGGTGCATAGCAGCCAACTAATATATGTAATCCTGGGAGAAAGAAAAAAAAAATATATAAACTGGAAAACGTATAACAAACTAGAAAAATGTATAAAAAGGGGCAAGTATACAGTAAAAAGGAGAATACAAATATCAGCAAAATTATAAAAAAAAAAATACACTAGTGGTTAGTCCAGCGGGAGAGGGGACATCCAATAAATGTCAAAGGTAATGGATAATATAAAAAATTATTTTAAAAATATATGGAATAAGCAAAGATATCAAAAAGATACTGGAGCTCGGGGAATATCACAGGCTCACTGAAAGGGAATGCATAAGGTAAATACACTAAAATTAGAATATGTATATATGACAGTGATAACAATATAGCAAAACAAAAAGATAAAAAATATATAAGTAAAACTAATCAGGAGAGTATATGAGAAAATCAGTAAAGAATTAAAAAAGGAGAGGATATGGGACCCGGTGTACATAATCGCATGGGGTGCAGAAGATTAATAGTCGCTAAGAAAGCAATTCAGGTCAAACTCGATGTTAAGCCCGTTGGGTACAAGAGTGTCCATAGAAAAGATCCACTGGGACTCGAGTTGACTTAAAATCCTCACTTTGTGTCCCCCAAGCCATGGTTTGGTATAGGGCACAATACCCCAAAATCTCAGATGGCTAGGGTCTCTATTGTGACATTTATCAAAATGCCTAGAGACATTGTGTTTATCATACCCATTTTGAATGTTTTGAACATGTTCCTTGATACGAATTCTCAATAGCCTTTTGGTACGGCCAATGTATTGGAGGCCACAGCTGCACTCCAATACATAGACCGCTCCCTCAGAAATGCACCCAATAAACTCGTTGATCTCATATTTTGTGCCATTGCTGTTTGATTGGAAAGAAAACACTTTTTGGTTCGGATGTTTAGTACGGGTACAGGCATAACATCGTTTACAAGGGTAAAATCCCTTGCCTGTGAAGAAAGAAAATTGTTTCTTTGGAGGATCAATCACGCTTTTAACTAACCAATCTCTTAGCGTGGGTGCCCTTTTTTAGATAAATTTAGGTTTATCTGGTAGCACCTCCCTGAGCCCTCTATCAGATTTCAAAATATGCCAGTGTCGTGATACGATGCTTTCGATCTTATATTGAGAGTTGTACTCAAGGACTAGGGGCACCTGATCCTGTTGACATGTTGGTCTTTTGTCTTCGAGCAATACTGGTCTTTGCATTTGTCCTACTTCTTCGATTTTTTCTCTTATAAACTCTTCACTGTAGCCTTTATTTATGAATCTCTCTCCAATCAGACTGAAGTCTTTTTCAAGAGTGCAATTACGTCTTAGTCGCATGATCTGGTCTTTAGGGATGTTAAATAGGCAGTTTCTGTGATGGCAACTTCGCAGAGGTAAGTAACTATTACGGTCGACGTTTTTAAAGAAGGTCTTAGTAATGAATTGATTGTTGATACGTGAAATTTCAAGATCGAGAAATGGAATAGAGTGTTCCTCTATTTGCCACGTTAATACAATATTTTTGGTATTATTGGAAAAAAATGAGATTAAGAGGTCACGATCACCTTCCCAAATAATAAAAATATCGTCGATATACCTTTTGAATAGGCGTAATTCCTTGGGTGGGTCCGTAAAAACAACTTCCTCTTCCCATTGGGACATAAAGAGTCCTGCGACGCTGGGGGCGAATTTAGCCCCCATAGCTACTCCTGTCTTCTGTTGGTAAAATTGTTTGCAGTACCAGAAATGGCTGTGTTTCAGGCATAAGTCGAGACATTTAACGTGAAATTTCCTCTGAAAGCAAGGGAGTTTGGTGTATTTTCTGAGGCCCCATTTCATCGCTTCACATGCTGCAAAGTGGGGTATGATCGTATAAAGTGATGACACGTCTGCTGTTGCCATCCACACGATACCAGTATCTACTCTGTTTTCGAGTATTTGAAGCATTTGTTTCGTGTCACGCAGATAGGCCTTAGTGCTTTGTACAGCCGGTTGAAGATATTTGTCGATGTATTCGCCCAATCTTGCTATGATTGATTCTATACCGTTAACAATCGGTCTCAAAAGGGGGATCGGTTTTATCCTTATGGATTTTCGGTAATGCGTAGATAATTGGGGTTCTGCAGGCTTCTGGAACCAGATATTTCACTTCTTTTTTGTTAAGTATACCTTTATTGAGGCCCAGTAGTACTACTTGTTCAAGCTCTTTTTTCCATTTAAAAATAGGGTTCTTGGATAGTAAGCAGTATGTGTTGTGATCTTCTAATAACTTCATCATGCCTTTGTGGTATTGTTCGGTGGTTTGAATCACAATACCACCTCCTTTATCTGAAGGCCTTATCACGAGGTCCTTTCTTTCAATAAGTTTCTGGATGCCGGTCTTAATATTTCTCGGTTCTTCTCTTTTCTTTATGGTTAAATGCTTAATTTCTTCTGTCACTAGGTTCTTAAAACTTCTATATGGGTGTTGTCCTTAGGTTTAGGGTTATACGTTGATCTGTTCCTCAAATTACTATGTACCACTGAATTGTTTTGTGTGGTGCTGGCATTAATGGGTTTTTTGATCAAATATTTCTTGATGTTTAATTTTCTTATATACTTTTGTATACTGATATACGTCTCAAATTTGTCAAGATTTTTCACTGGTGTATACTTTAACCCTTTGTCTAGCACTACTAGTTCTTCCCGAGTGAGTGGTACATCTGTAAGATTAAAAATTCCGTCTCCTATGTCTCCCTTTTTCGTTTGTTTTCCCTTTCCTGCTCTGCAGCCTCTTTTCTTATAGGGCTTTTTCTCCTTGTTTCCTCTGTTCTCCTCGGTGGATGGTATTCCGTTCCTCTCTCTAAAAAAGATCTATTGTGACCCTGTTCGTGGTGGTAATCATATTGATGTCTCACGTCCCTATCTGTGTCCCGGAGATCCCTCAAGGGGGCATAATAGTTTTGCGTATAGATGGGACTACGTTCTCTAGGTCTGTATGGTACATTAGGTGGACCTCTTCCTTCTCTGGGTGCATTGTGATAGGGGCCAGGGCTTCTATCACGTGATCTATAATAATCATATTGCCCATGTTGGTAGTCTCTCGTCTCATAGTTAGTCTGGGGGTACGCTGGGTGCCTCTCTTGCCTATATGGCTCATAAGGAGGGTCTCTTGCATTTCTTGATGCATTATTAGGTCGTGTCCAATGAGGTCTTCTATTATGATTTCTCCAATTGTTGGATTTTTTCCACCACTGCTGTGGGGTACGTTGTGGGTAGGGTGGTTGTTTCCAGGTGTTATATGGAGTATTATTGCTGGAATGCCTGTATCTAGCATCATCCTTCAAGTGTCTTGGGGAATCTTCCCTTGGTGTATAATTGCCTGAATGTCTACGGGAGGTACTATACCGAGGTGATCTGGGTATAGGTGATAAATCAGTGTGGCAAGAGTTAATTTTAACCACCTTTTCCGGAGTGGAGAATGCAGAAATAGGTTCAACCTGTCCAATATTTTTATGCCATTTGAATACCAGGTCCTTTTTAAAGTCGCTGATATCCCTGGAGAATTTCTTCCCCTTTCTTTGCTGGGCTTCAGCGTCCTTTCTAGAAAGGTCTTTATTTAATTGTGCAATGAGGCGTTGAAATTCAGCTGTATCTTTGTGGGCCTCTAATTGCTCTTTCAATTCTGCTATTGTTTGCTCTACTTTTCTGATTTTCTACTGTTTTCTTTTCAGCAAGAGTTGTGCGTCGGTTCAAGGAGATATGTTTATTTACCATCTAACTGGTTTTCATTTTGTATTTCATGTTCAAATGCATCCATACACTTTTATATTTTTCTATCTTTGATGTTATTGTTTAAATAAACGATTTATACTTATTTTTTGTATTGTGGTAGTGCCTCCAAAGTCCCATATATAGGGGTATTTTTCTTTGGTTCTAGCTATTACGGGATGTGGCACACCCCTATTTAGGTTTCTCTGTCAGATTCCTGTTTCCT
Organism: Aquarana catesbeiana; assembly: GCF_042186555.1. NCBI lineage: Eukaryota > Metazoa > Chordata > Amphibia > Anura > Ranidae > Aquarana > Aquarana catesbeiana. The sequence continues at coordinate 420,235,178 of NC_133325.1, read as the reverse complement.
CAAAATAACACACCACGCAGCCATTAATGTCTAAACCCCTGGCAACAAAAGATAGTACACCTCTAAGTAAAAATGTCCAATTAGCCATTTTCCCTCCCCAGGGGCATGTGACTCTGTGTTACAAGGTCTCAGGTGTGAATGGGGAGCAGGTGTGTTAAATGTGGTGTTATTAAGATGGCCTAGGCTATAAGAAGATTGCCAAAACCCTGAAACTGAGCTGCAGCATGGTGGCCAAGACCATACAGTGGTTTAACAGGACAGGTTCTGCTCAGAACAGGCCTTGCCATGGTTGACCAAAGGAGTTGAGTGCACATGCTTAGCATTATATCCAGAAATTTCTTTGGGGAAAAAGACATGAGTGCTATCAGCATTGCTGCAGAAGTTGAAGGGGTGGGGGTCAGCCTGCCTATTGAGGGAATCACGAATGCCAACATGTACTGTGACATACTGAGGCCGAGCATGATTCCCTGCCTTTGGAGACTGGGCTGTAGGGCAGTATTCAAAGCTCCAAGATGACCACTGCCTTGCTAAAAAGCAGCTGAGGGTAAAGGTGATGGACTGGCCAAGCATGTCTCCAGACCTAAACCCTATTGAGCATCTGTGGGGCATCCTCAAACGGAAGGTGGAGGAGTGCAAGGTCTCTAACATCCACCAGCTCCGTGATGTCATCATGGAGGAGTGGAAGAGGACTCCAGTGGCAACCTGTGAAGCTCTGGTGAACTCCATGCCCAAGAGGGTTAAGGCAGTGCTGGAAAATAATGGTGGCCACACAAAATATTGACACTTTGGGCCCAATTTGGACATTTTCACTTTGGGGTGTACTCACTTTCGTGGCCAGCGGTTTAGACATTAATGGCTGTGTTGAGTTATTTTGAGGGAACAGCAAAATTACAAGCTGTACACTCACTACTTTACATTGTAGCAAAGTGTAATTTCTTCAGTGTTGTCACATGAAAAGATAGAATAAAATATTTACAAAAATGTGAGGGGTGTACTCACTTTTGGGGAATACTGTAGGTTGAAAAGGATGGCAATGGCAGACTCCATTTTTTTTATAGGGTCAGGTCAAAACACATGGGTGCAACACATTACATGAGTTTGCATTTTTTGGTACCATTCATTTTGAATAGCACACAAGACACTAAGGTAGTGCAGCTCCGATGCACATGCATTGTATCACACCACAACATACGGTAATGCACAACCATGTGTTGTGGTGTACTGCTTCAGAAAAAATGTTGCATGTCTGTTCTTTTGTCCATGACTGTGCGCTGGTAGCCAATTTAAAATGAATGGGCTACCTTAATGCAAAGCTTGTTGACAAACAAAAGTGACAACATTAGCAATGTGTGAATGGGCCACAAGTTCTGGACAGAGTCTGAAAGCGATAAAAGATAAGTTCACCTTTTAAAAAAAAAAAATGCACTTCATTTTGCAGGTATATTTTTGTATATCGCCTGCAATATAAGGCTCCTGCAGACTCATCTCACCTCCTATGGGCAGGCAGCTACTGAATGACAGGAAGGATCAATGAACTACTTAGACAATCCGTGCCCTGGTAGTTCATTGAGATCTACAAGCCGTCAGCCACAGTAGATAATTGTAGTTCTCCAATTCACAGAACTCTGTGAATTAATGGTGCGGCAGAGTGGGCAAACCCCCGCACAGCCGCATTTTTAAAAAAAATTTGAAAGCAGGCGGAGGGAGAAGATCTCCAGCCCGCTGTCACAACGGGGACTCAGGTTGTGCGGGGGCTGCTTGGTTAGCAACATGTTACTAAAGGTGAACTTCTCCTTTAAAGCTGACCTCCAGGTACAAAAACACTCATCTAAACATATTCCTTAGCCACAAAGGATTTAAAGTGGTAGCAAACTCTTACATAATCCCAATGAAGTGACAAGCCTCAGGTGATACACAGAAATGAAACAAATCCTCCGTCAGTCTAGTATATATATATATATATATATATATATATATATATATATATATATATATATATATATACAGTGGGGATCGAAAGTTTGGGCACCCCAGGTAAAAATGTGCATAACGAAGCCAAGGAAAGATGGAAAAATCTCCAAATGGCATCAAATTACAATTAGACATTCTTATGGCAAAAAAAGTTAGATTTTATTTCCATCATTTACACTTACAAAATTACAGAAAACAAAAAAATGGCATCTGCAAAAGTTTGGGCACCCTGCAGAATTTATAGCATGCACTGCCCCCTTTGCAAAGCTGAGACCTGCCAGTGTCATGGATTGTTCACAATCATCATCTGGGAAGACCAGGTGATATCAATCTCAAAAGTTTTAAATGGCCAGACTCATCTGACCTTGCCCCAACAATCAGCACCATGGGTTCTTCTAAGCAGTTGTCTAGAAAACTGAAACTGAAAATAGTTGACGCTCACAAAGCTGGAGAAGGCTATAAGAAGATAGCAAAGCGTTTTCAGATGTCAATATCCTCTGTTCGGAATGTAATTAAGAAATGGCAGTCATCAGGAACAGTGGAAGTTAAAGCAAGATCTGGAAGACCAAGAAAAATATCAGTCAGAACAGCTCGCAGGATTGTGAGAAAAGCAATTCAAAACCCACGTTTGACTGCACGATCCCTCCAGAAAGATCTGGCAGACACTGGAGTTGTGGTACACTACTCCACTATAAAGAGATACTTGTACAAATATGGTCTTCATGGAAGAGTCATCAGAAGAAAACCTCTTCTACGTCCTCACCACAAAAATCAGCGTTTGAACTTTGCAAATGAACATATAGACAAGCCTGAGGCATTTTGGAAACAAGTTCTGTGGACAGATGAGGTTAAAATAGAACTTTTTGGCCAGAATGAGCAAAGGTACGTTTGGAGAAGAAAGGGCACAGAATTTAATGAAAAGAACCTCTGTCCAACTGTTAAGCATGGGGGTGGATCAATCATGCTTTGGGGTTGTATTGCAGCCAGTGGCACAGGGAACATTTCACGAGTAGAAGGAAAAATGGATTCAATAAAATTTCAGCAAATTTTGGATGGTAACTTGATGCCATCTGTGAAAAAGCTGAAGTTAAAGAGAGGATGGCTTCTACAAATGGATAATGATCCTAAACACACCTCAAAATCCACAGGGGATTACATCAAGAGTAGGGATGAGCTTCGTGTTCGAGTCGAACCCATGTTCAACTCGAACATCGGCTGTTCGATCGTTCGCCGAATTGCGAACGTTATGGGCCGTTCGCGCTAAATTCGTGTGGCGCGTCACAGCCCATAATTCACTGCGGCATCGCAGTGCATTGCTGGCTGATGATTGGCCAAGCATGCACTATGACCCGCATGCTTGGCCAATCACAGCGCTGTCAGTAGAGAGAGCTGTAATTGGCCAAAGCCAGGGTGGCTTTGGCCAATTATGGCTCAGGGGATTTAGTACACACCCCACACTATATAAGGCCGCCTGCACGGCGGCCCTGTGTAGTGTGTGTTCCGGTGTGCTGAGAGATAGAGAGAGAGAGAGACAGTGTCATTTGATTTGAGTTAGATAGATTAGGCAGAACAGTCAGTCAGTTAGCTGCACTTACAGTGTATTGTGTATATATATGCATCCCAGGTGTTGCATATATATATATACACTGTATTCAGTTTAGCTAGATCCGTTCCTGTTATCTTCTATCTAGACTATTTACATTTAATGCAGTGCGTCCTGCTCACAGTGTTCAGCTAGATCCGTTCCTGCTATTTACATTTAGTGCAGTGCGTCCTGCTCACAGTGTTCAGCTAGATCCGTTCCTGTTATCTTCTAGACTATTTACATTTAGTGCAGTGCGTCCTGCTCACAGTGTTCAGCTAGATCCGTTCCTGCAATTTACATTTAGTGCAGTGCGTCCTGCTCACAGTGTTCAGCTAGATCCGTTCCTGCTATTTACATTTAGTGCAGTGCGTCCTGCTCACAGTGTTCAGCTAGATCCGTTCCTGCTATTTACATTTAGTGCAGTGCGTCCTGCTCACAGTGTTCAGCTAGATCCGTTCCTGCTATTTACATTTAGTGCAGTGCGTCCTGCTCACAGTGTTCAGCTAGATCCGTTCCTGTTATCTTCTAGACTATTTACATTTAGTGCAGTGCGTCCTGCTCACAGTGTTCAGCTAGATCCGTTCCTGCAATTTACATTTAGTGCAGTGCGTCCTGCTCACAGTGTTCAGCTAGATCCGTTCCTGCTATTTACATTCAGTGCAGTGCGTCCTGCTCACAGTGTTCAGCTAGATCCGTTCCTGCTATTTACATTTAGTGCAGTGCGTCCTGCTCACAGTGTTCAGCTAGATCCGTTCCTGCTATTTACATTTAGTGCAGTGCGTCCTGCTCACAGTGTTCAGCTAGATCCGTTCCTGCTATTTACATTTAGTGCAGTGCGTCCTGCGCACAGTGTTCAGCTAGAGCCGTTCCTGCTATTTACATTTAGTGCAGTGCGTCCTGCTCACAGTGTTCAGCTAGATCCGTTCCTGTTATCTTCTAGACTATTTACATTTAGTGCAGTGCGTCCTGCTCACAGTGTTCAGCTAGATCCGTTCCTGCTATTTACATTTAGTGCAGTGCGTCCTGCTCACAGTGTTCAGCTAGATCCGTTCCTGTTATCTTCTAGACTATTTACATTTAGTGCAGTGCGTCCTGCTCACAGTGTTCAGCTAGATCCGTTCCTGTTATCTTCTAGACTATTTACATTTAGTGCAGTGCGTCCTGCTCACAGTGTTCAGCTAGATCCGTTCCTGCTATTTACATTTAGTGCAGTGCGTCCTGCTCACAGTGTTCAGCTAGATCCGTTCCTGTTAAATTCCTACTGACCGGCAGGCTTGTCTGGTTACAGTATATAAAGCTACCTGAAGAAAATTACAGGTGTTCTATTTGATCCTATTAGTACCACGGTCAGGCAGCTAGACTATTTACATTTAGTACAGTGCGTCCTGCTCACAGTGTTCAGCTAGATCCGTTCCTGTTATCTTCCTACTGACAGGCAGGCTTGTCTGGTTACAGTATATAAAGCTACCTGAAGAAAATTACAGGTGTTCTATTTGATCCTATTAGTACCACGGTCAGGCAGCTAGAATATTTACATTTAGTACAGTGCGTCCTGCTCACAGTGTACAGCTAGATCCGTTCCTGTTATCTTCCTACTGACAGGCAGGCTTGTCTGGTTACAGTATATAAAGCTACCTGAAGAAAATTACAGGTGTTCTATTTGATCCTATTAGTACCACGGTCAGGCAGCTAGACTATTTACATTTAGTACAGTGCGTCCTGCTCACAGTGTTCAGCTAGATCCGTTCCTGTTATCTTCCTACTGACAGGCAGGCTTGTCTGGTTACAGTATATAAAGCTACTTGAAGAAAATTACAGGTGTTCTATCCCAGCTTAGTGCAGCTACAGGCCATTAGTATGTCTGGAAGGCCAAGAAGGAGAGGCAGACAGTCACAAGCCAATAAGAGAGGGCAAGCAGGCTCTGTGTCTAGTGCTGGTCGTGGAGACGGTGCATCCTCATCAGCACGTGGCCATGGGACACGCTTGGCCTTTTTTTCGGCAGCTGGCCATGTTGATGACCAAGCCGTCCTCATCCTCCTCATCCTCTCTCACCCATGCCCAGGGTGCTTTGTCTGGCAAAGCAGCGGCCTCTTCCCTCAGCTCAATGTCATCAGTGACTCCTTCCCTAGCTCCACCATGTCCTCATGAGGATTCCCTCGAACTGTTTGACCACAGTGTTGGGTACATGCTCCAGGAGGATGCCCAGCGTTTGGAAGGCTCTGATGACGATACTGAGCTCGATGAAGGCAGTAACATGAGCGCGGACAGAGGGGGTGCCCAAGAAGGACAGCAATCTGGCAGTCATGCTCCCCCTGCTGCAGCATACTGCCAGGTTTGCTCCAGTGATGAGGAGGGAGGGGATGATGAGGTCACTGACTCAACGTGGGTGCCTGATAGGAGAGAGGAGGAGGAGGAGGAGGAGGAGGAGGAGGAGGCGGCAGCACATCACCAACGAGGCAGGATGCCCTCCAGGGGCCAGCCTAAGGGCAGCACATTGACTGCATCACACCCCAAAGCTCCACATGTGCAGGGCGCTGCAGTCTCTGCGCGTTATTCAAAAAGTTCTTTGGTGTGGGCCTTTTTTGAGACGAGTGCATCAGATCGCACCGCTGCTATTTGCAACATATGTCTCAAGCGTATCTCGCGTGGCCAAAATATCTCCCGCTTGGGTACCACATGCTTGACCAGACATATGTTGACCTGCCATGCAGTTCGTTGGCAAGCGTATCTAAAAGACCCACACCAAAGAACAAAGAGGATCTCTCCTTGCTCCTCATCAGCTGAGATTTCCAACCCCACTAGACCTTCAGTCCTCTCTGAGACCTGCAGTGAGAGGAATGAAGGTGTAGAATTAGGTGTGTCACAGCCAAGTACTTGTGGGCAATCTGCTTTTGGTACACCGACGTCAGATTGTACCAGGCAAATTTCCCTGCCCCAGCTGCTGCACCGCCGAAAGAAGTTTGCTCCCAGCCATCCACATGCCCAGCGGTTGAATGCTAGCTTGGCAAAATTGCTAGCACTTCAACTGCTGCCTTTTCAGTTGGTAGACTCTGCCCCCTTCCGTGAGTTTGTGGAATGTGCGGTTCCTCAGTGGCAGGTACCCAAACGCCACTTTTTCTCACGGAAGGCGATTCCGGCTCTCTACCGGCATGTGGAAGGCAATGTCCATGCCTCGCTGGACAGGGCGGTCAGCGGTAAGGTGCATATTACCGCTGACTCATGGTCCAGCAGGCATGGACAGGGACGTTACCTAAGTTTCACGGCGCATTGGGTGACTCTGCTGGCAGCTGGGAAGGATGCAGGACAAGGTGCAGTAGTGTTGGAGGTTGTTCCGCCACCACGCCTCCAAAATGCTGATTGTGACACACCTCTCTCCTCCACCCCCTCCTCTTCTTCTTCCTCCATGGCCTCTTCCTCGGAACCAGCGGTGCTCCGTAGGCGTTCAAGGGGCTACGCAAGTACGCAGGCCAAAAGATGCCATGCGGTGCTTGAGCTGGTGTGCTTGGGGGACAGGAGCCACACTGGGGCAGAGGTTCTGTCAGCTCTGCAGGGGCAGGTTCAGAGGTGGTTGACGCCACGCCAACTTAAGGCAGGAATGGTGGTTTGCGACAATGGCACCAACCTCCTCTCTGCCCTCCGACAGGGACAAATGACCCATGTGCCCTGTTTGGCTCACGTCCTTAACTTGGTGGTGCAGCGGTTCTTGGGCAGGTACCCGGGCTTACAGGATGTCCTGAGGCAGGCCAGGAAAGTCTGTGTGCATTTCCGCCGGTCATATAATGCCAGTGCTCGGCTGACGGACCTCCAAAAGGAGTTTAACCTGCCCAAGAACCGCCTAATCTGTGACATGCCCACCAGGTGGAACTCAACGTTGGCCATGCTGCAGCGGCTGCACACGCAGCAGAGGGCCATCAATGAGTACCTGTGCGACTATGGCACCAGGACAGGGTCAGGGGAGCTTGGTTTTTTTTCCCCACGCCAGTGGGCCATGATCAGGGATGCATGCACTGTCCTGTCACCATTCGAGGAGGCCACGAGGATGGTGAGCAGTGACAGTGCATGCATCAGTGACACTGTCCCCCTTGTCCACCTGTTGGAGCACACGCTGCGTGGAATAATGGACAGGGCACTTGAGGCAGAACAGAGGCAGGAAGAGGAGGACTTCCTTAGCTCTCAAGGCCCCCTTTATCCAGACAGTGTTCCTGCGTGCCCGCCGATCACACAGGAAGAGGACGAGGAGGAAGAGGAGGAGGAGGAAGATTGTGTCAGTATGGAGGTGGAGCCTGGCACTCAGCATCAGCAGCAGTCTTTAAGGGATCAGTCCCAAGAAACACATGGACTTGTACGTGGCTGGGAGGAGGTGGCTGCGGACCATGTCGTTCTTAGTGACCCAGAGGACTCCGGACCGAATGCCTCAGCAAACCTACGCTGCATGGCCTCCCTGATCCTGCAAAGCCTGCGTAAGGATCCTCGTATTCGTGGTATCAAGGAGAAGGACCAATACTGGCTGGCAACCCTCCTTGATCCACGTTACAAGGGTAAGGTTGCGGACCTTATCTTGCCATCGCAGAGGGAGCAGAGGATGAAACATCTTCGGGAGGCCTTGCAGAAAGGTCTGTGCAACGCGTTCCCAGAGACTGGGAGGTTACAAACTCCTGTTTCTGGACAACGTGTTGCTGAGGCTTCGGTCAGTCAAAGAAGGAGCGGTGGAGAAGGTGGCCGTCTGACCGATGCGTTCAGACAATTTTTTGGTCCGCAGCCCCAAGGTATGATCGGTTCCAGCAACCATCGCCAGCGTCTGTTTTACATGGTGCAGGAATACCTAGGGGCAAGATCAGACTTGGACACCTTTCCCACCGAAAATCCTCTGGGTTACTGGGTCTTGAGGATGGATCACTGGCCAGAGCTTGCACAGTATGCAATTGAGCTACTGGCCTGTCCTGCATCCAGCGTTCTTTCGGAACGCACATTCAGTGCTGCTGGAGGCGTGGTAACCGATCACAGGGTGCGTCTGTCCACCGACTCGGTCGATCGGCTGACCTTCATAAAAATGAATGAGTCTTGGATCACCACCAGCTACCAAGCACCTGATGCTGATGTAACCGAATAATTTTTTTTGAAATCTCAGATCCCTTCAAAGACTGCCTATGCTGATGCTGAGTGACTATCCCTGAGTAATTATCCTCTTCCTCCTCAATCATCACGCTGATAGCTTGTAAGAACATTTTTGGTTCTGGGCGCCACCACCAGTGCCTAAGGCACAATTTTTCAGCCCCTGTTTAACAGGGGCGTGTAATTACAATTTTTGATGTAATACTTTGCAGCAGGGCTCGTTCCTGCATTCCAACTAGAGTGTCTGTGAGGGGTTGCAGTGTTGTGGCACCAGCACCAGTGCCTAGGGCCCAATTTTTCTGCCCCTGTCTAACAGGGGCGTGTAATTACAATTTTTGATGCAATACTTTGCAGCAGGGCTCGTTCCTGCGTTCCAACTAGATTGTCTGTGAGGGGTTGCAGTGTTGTGGCACCAGTGCCTAAGGCCCAATTTTTCTGCCCCTGTCTAACAGGGGCGTGTAATTACAATTTTTGATGCAATACTTTGCAGCAGGGCTCGTTCCTGCGTTCCAACTAGAGTGTCTGTGAGGGGTTGCAGTGTTGTGGCACCAGCACCAGTGCCTAAGGCCCAATTTTTCTGCCCCTGTCTAACAGGGGCGTGTAATTACAATTTTTGAAGCAATAATTTGCAGCAGGGCTCGTTCCTGCGTTCCAACTAGAGTGTCTGTGAGGGGTTGCAGTGTTGTGGCACCAGCACCAGTGCCTAAGGCCTAATTTTTCAGCTCCTGTTCAACAGGGGCATGTAATTACAATTCTTGATCTAATATTTCACAGCAGGGCCCTGTGAGGGCTTACAGTGTTGTGGCCACAGCAACACCTAAGGCCCAAATTTCTGCTGAGTATATAGGGCAGGACCCTACTTTCAAACATCTAACTTACAAACGACTCCTACTTGCAAACGGAAGGAGACAACAGGAAGTGAGATGAAATCTACCCCTAGGAAGGGAAATTCTCTCCTGTAAGAGTTAATATGGGAAAACAAGTTCTCCTTTCCACTGATGCTTTCCAATCCTTGTTCCACAAAAAAACCCAAATTTTCAAAAAACATTTTTCATTGGGACAAAAAAGTGAGGTGAAATCTTCTGAAGAGGAGGAAAGACAGCAAAACAAATGTCACAGGGGTGATAACCCTTCCCTATGTTTTCCAAAAAGCTTAGAAAAGATTTTTTGGCTGGAGCTAAACACGTTAAAAATGTTCAAAATTACAAACAGATTCTACTTAACAACAAACCTACAGTCCCTGTCTTGTTTGCACCGCCTGTATACTGCTGTTCAGAGTATATAGGGCCTGGTGGCCCCACACCTTTCCTTATTTTAATTTGGGTGCGGGGTTCCCCTTAATATCCATACAAGACCCAAAGGGACTGGTAATGGACTGGGGGGTACCCATGCCGTTTGTCTCACTGATTTTCATCCATATTGCCATGACCCGACATGACATTAAACCCGCAAGCAGTTTTAAATGAGATTTTTTCCTTTAAAAATGACATTTGGTGCAGGGACTGTTCTAAACATGGGAAACACGCGTCACTTTACAGGCATACTATAGACACCCCCCAGGTACGATATTTAAAGGAATATTTCACTTTTTTTTTTTTACTTTAAGCATCATTAAAATCACTGCTCCCGAAAAAACGGCCGTTTTTAAAAGTTTTTTTTGCATTGATACATGTCCCCTGGGGTAGGACCCGGGTCCCCAAACCCTTTTTAGGACAATACCATGCAAATTAGCCTTTAAAATGAGCACTTTTGATTTCGAACGTTCGAGTCCCATAGACGTCAATGGGGTTCTAACGTTCGTGCGAACTTTCGGTCCGTTCGCGGGTTCTGGTGCGAACCGAACCGGGGGGTGTTCGGCTCATCCCTAATCAAGAGGCGTAAACTGAAGGTTTTGCCATGGCCTTCACAATCTCCTGACCTCAACATTATTGAAAATCTACGGATAGACCTTAAAAGAGCAGTGCGTGACAGACAGCCCAGAAATCTCAAAGAACTGGAAGACTTTTGTAAGGAAGAATGGGCAAAGATACCTCAAGCAAGAATTGAAAGACTCTTGGCTGGCTACAAAAAGCGTTTACAAGCTGTGATACTTGCCAAAGGGGCAGTACAAGATATTAACTCTGCAGGGTGCCCAAACTTTTGCAGACGCCATTTTTTTGTTTTATGTAATTTTGAAAGTGTGATGGAAATAAAATCTAACTTTTTTTGACATATTATAAGAATGTCTAATCTGTAATTTGATGCCATTTGGAGATCTTTCCATCTTTCCTTGGCTTCGTTATGCACATTATTACACATTTTTACCTGGGGTGCCCAAACTTTCGATCCCAACTGTATATATATATATACACTCTGCATTTAGCATAGACTATATATTCAGTGTTTACTCGATATTCAGTCAGTGCATGCAGGGTATATATATATATATATATATATATATATATATATATATATATATATATATATATATATTATATATATACATATATATATATACACATACAGTATCTCACAAAAGTGAGTACACCCCTAAGCGAAAATGTCCAAATTGAGCCAAATTAGCCATTTACCCTCCCCGGTGTCATGTGACTCATTAGTGTTACAATGTCTCAGGTGTGAATGGGGAGCAGGTGTGTTAAATTTGGTGTTATTGCTCTCACTCTCTCATACTGGTCACTGGAAGTTCAACATGGCACCTCATGGCAAAGAACTCTCTGAGGATCTGAAAAAAAGAATTGTTGCTCTACATAAAGATGGCCTAGGATAAAAGGATATTGCCAAGACCATACAGCGGTTTAACAGGACACGTGCCACTCAGAACAGGCCTCGCCATGGTCGACCAAAGAAGTTGAGTGCACATGCTCAGCGTCATATCCAGAGGTTGTCTTTGGGAAATAGACGTATGAGTGCTGCCAGCATTGCTGTAGAGGTTGAAGGGGTGGGGGGGTCAGCCTGTTATTGCTCAGACCATACGCCCCAAACTGCATCATATTGGTCTGCATGGCTGTCGTGCCAGAAGCAAGCCTCTTCTAAAGATGATGCAAAAGAAAGCCCGCAAGTGGTTTGCTGAAGACAAACAGATTAAGGACATGGATTACTGGAACCATGTCCTGTGGTCTGATGAGACCAAGATATACTTATTTGGTTCAGATGGTGTCAAGCGTGTGTGGTGGCAACCAGGTGAGGAGTACAAAGACAAGTGTGTCTTGCCTACAGTCAAGCATGGTGGTGGGAGTGTCGTAGTCTGGGGCTGCATGAGTGCTGCCGACACTGGGGAGCTACAGTTCATTGAGGGAACCATGACTCCCATCATGTACTGTGTGACAGACCTAGCCGGGAAAGAGACTTTTGGAGGGGACTGTATGCTACCCTCTTGCCAATCGATCAGGGGCCCTTGCATTTGGGGGAACGGTGCTCTTTGTGAGCTTTATGCCTGGGGACCCTGGATTTGCCATATTGGAATAGTGGCTGATTCATAATGCTGGGACAGATACTGTTAGGAGATGCTGATGTAAATTCCAACACCTGTCTGTCTATTGTCTGCTAAAATGTGTATTGTAAATAAGTCTACTATGGGATCTAAGAGTCATTAGATCCCCATTGTTATTTGTGTTAATTAACTCTGCTATTGTGTGAAGAAGAGTCTATGTTGATTGTGATAATGTTGATTGGATTTTCTGAACTACAAGACGGCCAGTCTGGCCTAACGGTCATGTCTGAGTCATCTAGGCTGTCTAAAGGGATTAGTTAATTAGCTCATGTTAATTAGGTTAATTAGGTTACAGCTGTATTGTTAGAGTAATATGAGCAGGAGGTCTGCACTTCCACTTTGAGTGTATAAAGGCCTGTATTTTGCAATAAAGGATATTCCTGGTTGAACTTACATACAGCCTGCCTGGTGTTTGTTCTGAGCTACACAACTGGGTTAGAACGGCACATAGCTGAAGTTCTAATCCCAGAGCATTGGATGACCAAACCATCAGACGTTGCAATCTGATTCAATAGCTGCAGAGGAGTGTCGGGAGAGTGGTACCGAGCGAGAAAGGGGCTCGTTACATTGGTTGGCAGCAGTGGGATTTGCTCTCCAGTTACTGGGACACTCCAAACCAGCCTGCAGGAGAGCCACCCTGAAAGACTTACTTGAGAGCCGTGGATGGAATGGTGGGATCGTGCTTCCTTGCCCTGAACACATCCAAACCATCAACTGGATCCAAGGTAGCAGGATAGCAGGAGAGGAGAAATACCAGCCACCATGGATGAGGAATTCAGAAGGAGGTTGCGAGAGGAGATACAGCACAGAGGACCAGTATCAGAGCAGGTCCTGCTAGGATGGTTTGATTCTATCCGCTGTGAGCTCTGGAAGGAAGCGCTAGCCCGTGAGCAGCGACACCAGGGAAAAGTTCTCCCCTCCGTCCATGTGAGGTACTGGTCGCAGTATGAAGTGCGAATGCTGTTTTTGGGGGAACAGCCGAACCAGTAGTGGACAGCCGAGTTAAGCAGGCTGATCCAGGCAGAAATGCGGTTGGACGAGAGCTACAGATCCCTCCAGTGGTATGTAGCCCAAGTGTGCCCATGGACAGCGGATGACAGCCCCACGGAAGGCTTTGACTACGATGGCCTGGGATTGTTATACTGGAGGCTGTCCAGGGACCCTGACTTTGGAAGTAATCGGGAGTGGCGTTTGGAGGAAATAATGGAGCACAGAGAGCGGAGACTGAATGTCTCAGAAGTGCACTGGGCAGTGGAAGATTTGGAGTTCCTGGCCGTTCAGGAATGGGAGTTGGAGATCGCCTACAAACAGCTGTTAGACTCTGCTCAGCAGCAGGGTGGTGCTCCCTTTGCCTGGGACTATCAGGAAATACCAGTTGATAACTCTGAAATCCTGGCTGAAGAGTTGACAATGTGGCAGAGTAACAGTGTGCTTTGCCAACCTGCACCCGCAGCTATGGAGGCGGAGGTCTTATGGCGGATGCAGCAAGTGCTGACTGACCTTGATGAACCTGTTTCTGCATTGGATGATCTTGGATGGAGGAATGTGCCTGTCCAGCAGAATGCCAGAGAATCGGCAGTGGAAAATCTGAAGATTGTCGTCCCCAAACCTGAACTGCTGACAACAGGGCAGAGCTCTGCTAACCTCTGCCCAGCACTGATAGCATCTTCTGGGTTCCACGGAGAGGAGATGGTGAACCTTTATCCCCAGACACCAGTTGCAGAGACAGGGGATTTGATAGACTTTTCTGCTGAGGAAGAACAACCTGGTGAGCCTCCAGCAGAAGAAGAGCTGTTATTAGGGCCAAACTTCACTATGCTCTGCCCAGCACCAACAGAAGTATCTGTGAAGTCACAAGGAACTTCCCCAGCTGAAGCGCTGGCAACTGGACAGAGGGTCCAAGATCTCTGCCCTACACCTGCGGCGGTTCCGGAGGCTCAGGGTGAGAAGGAGGTGGTCACGTCCCAGCAGCAGATCAGGATACAGGGGAAGAAGGGAGAGGAGGTGTTCGTCATCCCTCCCCAACAGTTAGCCGGAGCAGATGGTGTGGGGTTTCCAACAGAAGGGCTGGCAACAGGGCCGAGTACTGCTGGACTCTGCCCTCAACTAACAGAGGATGGATGTCCTGTGAAGGTGGATGGGACTTCAGTCTCCACCTGTATACCCCAGGGATGCTGGGCAGTTGGCCCAGATCCACAACAGCATGACGGAGTGAGCCCAGACACCCTGTCTTCTCTCCAGCGGCAGAAAGGACTCCAGGAAGAAGGGCCAGTCCAGGCCTCTCCCCAGTGGCAGATATGTTCTCTGAGAGAGGCAGAAGTTGGCTGGGTGAGTAATGCTTTGTTTGGAACAATTTGTTTGGGGTACTGTGTGGGTACAGGCATTAGAGGACTGGAACTACTGACTAACTTCGGAGTCAACCCGTCTGGGGTCTCCTCCTGTGTTAGTCTCCTGCCTAAAGGGGAGAAATGTGACAGACCTAGCCGGGAAAGAGATTTTTGGAGGGGACTGTATGCTAGCCTCTTGCCGATCGATCGGGGGCCCTTGCATTTGGGGGAACGGTGCTCTTTGTGAGCTGTATGCCTGGGGACCCTGGATTTGCCATATTGGAATAGTGGCTGATATATAATGCTGGGACAGATACTGTTAGGAGCTGCTGATGTAAATTCCAACACCTGTCTGTCTATTGTCTGCTAAAATGTGTATTGTAAATAAGTCTACTATGGGATCTAAGAGTCATTAGATCCCCATTGTTATTTGTGTTAATTAACTCTGCTATTGTGTGAAGAAGAGTCTATGTTGATTGTGATAATGTTGATTGGATTTTCTGAACTACAAGACGGCCAGTCTGGCCTAACGGTCATGTCTGAGTCTTCTAGGCTGTCTAAAGGGATTAGTTAATTAGCTCATGTTAATTAGGTTAATTAGGTTACAGCTGTATTGTTAGAGTAATATGAGCAGGAGGTCTGCACCTCCACTTTGAGTGTATAAAAGCCTGTATTTTGCAATAAAGGATATTCCTGGTTGAACTTACATACAAGAACAGAAAATGACTCCTGCGCACAAGTGGTCGACCCAATAGATAAAAGGGATACACTGGCCTTGCTGCCCTCAAGGATGGGGAATCCTAGCAGACAAAGAAAAAAAGAGAGAAGGGCGCACCAGCCATGTGCATTATCTTTTGTAAAACATTTATTAAGTAAAATGATGAAGGAAATTACTCACAAGCAGTAGAGAATCATGTGCCATAAACCTTGGATATCAACTTGCAACTTGCAACAAGTGGTAAAAATGATGAACAAAGCCTTCCAAAGGTATTTCAGAGGAATATATAACACTGCTCGCTTACGCGTTTCAGAGCTCAGTCTGCTGAGCTCTGATGAAGAAGGGACGAGCCCTTCGAAACGCGTAAGCGAGCAGTGTTATATATTCCTCTGAAATACCTTTGGAAGGCTTTGTTCATCATTTTTACCACTTGTTGCAAGTTGATATCCAAGGTTTATGGCACATGATTCTCTACTGCTTGTGAGTAATTTCCTTTATCATTTTACTTAATAAATGTTTTACAAAAGATAATGCACATGGCTGGTGCGCCCTTCTCTCTTTTTTTCTTTGAACTTACATACAGCCTGCCTGGTGTTTGTTCTGAGCTACTCAACTGGGTTAGAATGGCACATAGCTGAAGTTCTAATCCCGGAGCATTGGATGACCGAACCATCAGACGTTGCAATTTGATTCAATAGCTGCAGAGGAGTGTCGGGAGAGTGGAACTGAGCGAGAAAGGGGCTCATTACATACTGTGACATACTGAAGCAGAACATGATACCCTCCCTTCAGAGACTGGGCCGCAGGGCAGTATTCCAACATGATAACAACCCCAAACACACCTCCAAGACGACCACTGCCTTGCTAAAGAAGCTGAGGGTAAAGGTGATGGACTGGCCAAGCATGTCTCCAGACCTAAACCCTATTGAGCATCTGTGGGGCATCCTCAAACGGTAGGTCTCTAACATCCACCACCTCAGTGATGTTGTCATGGACAAGTGGAAGAGAACTCCAGTGGCAACCTGTGAAGCTCTGGAGAACTCCATGCCCAAGAGGGTTAAGGCAGTGCTGGGAAATGGTGGCCACACACTATATTGACACTTTGGGCCCAACTTAGGGGTGCACTCACTTTTTGTTGCCAGCGGTTTAGACATTAATGGCTGTGTGTTGAGTTATTTTGAGGGGGCAGCAAATTTACACTGTTATACAAGCTGTACACTCACTACTTTACATTGTAGCAAAGTGTCATTTCTTCAATGTTGTCACATGAAAAGATATAACAAAATATTGACAAAAATGTGAGGGGCATACTTACTTTTGTGAGATACTGTATATATATATATATATATATATATATATATATATATATATATATATATATATATATACTCTCTGCATCCATGGTGTACTGTTTCTAACACACTTTAGGTGGTGTATTTATATATATATATATATATATATATATATATATATATATACACACACACAGCAACCCCTGGCACACAAAGCCTCTTTTGCCGGCACTCGACTCCCTCCCAATCAGCAGGGCAACGCAGGAAAGTGTCAGTGAGACACTAATGCATTCCAATTTCAGAATTCCCCATGCCACACCTGCACTGAGGGGAAGGCACTGTGCGCCCACACATTGTAAAAGATGGGAAACATTGTTTGGTTCTCTAACTTTGTTGTAGCTGCGATCGTTGGCTTTTGTGATGGGGAAGAAATTGGGTGCAGTTCTTCTAGGGGGGGGTCCCTGTTTCCAAAAGGAGGAGGACTGTCATGTGAAGATGACTCGCTTGGTTGCCACTACCAATCTCAGAAAGAAGGGATTTCACTGTGATTGATAAAACCACAATCAGGTGACAGTTTGTGGAATTACAGCTGAGCTTCTGGGAACTTTGTTGAAATTATTCCTGAACCTTTGCGTCACTTACTACTGAACTCCATACACTCTGTGTCCCTTTAAGCCACAGCCAGTATTCAGCGCAATGAAAGTCACACCCAACTTTTCCTGTGGCACAGAGCGCCGCACTTTTCCTCAGCTGTGGGGTCCCAACTTATGATCCTGCACAAAGGCCCACTGCTTTCAGAAAATGCCCCTGACCTGAGCTCCTCATTGCACATCCATTCCAAAAGCTTGTATGTGACATTGCGTACATCACATACAAGCACATGGGATGGATGCGAGAGTTGGATCAGCAGGATGAGTGTGCCAGGACAGGTAGATGTGTCTCATCTCTGCTTCCTTTCACCACTATGCATATCACGCATATCATAGATGAGAAGAGGGTACAGCGGTGGAGCAGATGAGCAGGAGGGTAGGGGAAAATGAGCAGGAGGGGTTCAGAGGTAGGACAGAAGAGCAGGAGGGTATGGTGGTGGAAAAAATGAGAAGGGGTTTCAGCAGTAGGACAGAAGAGCAGGGGGTACAGTGTTGGGTCAGATGAGCAGAGGGGTTCAGTGTTGGGCCAGATAAGCAGGGGGGTTTAGTGGTGGGACAGAAAAGCAGGGGGGTAGAGCAGTGGGGCACATGTGAAAGGAGGCGTATTGGTGGACAGATGAGCAGGTGGTTACAGTGGTGGGGCAGGGGGGACAGTGGTGGCGCAGGAGACCAGGGGGTACAGAGGTAAGACAGATGTGCAGGAGGTACATTGGTGGGGCAGATGAGAAAGCAGGTTACAGTGGTGGGGCAGATAAGCAGATGGGTTCAGTGTTAGGACAGAAGAGCATGGGGATATGGCAGTGGAGCAGATGTGCAGAGAGGTACAGTGGTGGGGCAGATGAGAAAAGGGGGTACATTGATGGGGCAGATGAGCAGGGGGTTACAGTGGTGGGACAGAAGAGCAAGGAGGTACAGTGGTTGGGCAGATGTGCAGGAGTTACAGTGGTGGGAGGGATGAGAAGGGGGTTCAGCGGTAGGACAGAAAAGAAGGGGGGTACAGTGGTAGGGCAGATGAGCAGGGGGATACAGTTGTGGGACAGATGAGCAAGGGGGGGTTCAGTGTTGGGCCAGATGAGAAGGGGGTTACAGTGTTGGGAAAGATGAGCAGGGGGGTACAGTGGCGGGGCAGCGGAGAAAGGAGGTACATTGGTGAGACAGATGAGCAGGGGGTTACAGCGGTGGGGCAGAGGAAAAGGGGGGTGTACAGAGGTGGGGCAGATGTGCAGAGGGGTGCAGAGGAGAAAGGAGGTACATCGGTGTAACAAATGAGCAGGGGGTACAGTGGTGGGACAGATGAGAAAGGGGATTACAGTGGTGGGGCAGATGAGCAGATAAGTTTAGTGTTAGGACAGAACGGTGAAACAGAAGAGCATGGAGATAAGGTGGTGGATGTGCAGGGAGGTACAGTGGTGGGGCAGGTAAGCAGGGGGTTACAGTGGTGAGACAGAAGAGCAGAGTGGTACAGTGGTGGCACAAAACAAAAAGATGACGGGTCCACTGGTAACACCTCTATCATGAATATGAATAAATGCGGACCCAATATCGTTCACCCATAAAGGGTGTTGCTGCCGTAGCCAAACATATGAATCAAAGAAAAGGTGGAGGAACCCTCAGATAAGGGAACCTCAAGGAGTAAAGTGGCTACGGAGGCTGCAAAAGGCAATTCTGGAGTCAAGTGGTAAAATGCAATACAGAGGTTTATTTTGAATTAAACATAAAAACATGGCACAAATGCCTGGAAATCAATTGTTATCTACACTGGTTGTAGTTTGTTAAGTCCCACACTACTGAATAGCAATGTGATACCTGACAATGGACATACAAACAAATACAGACACCTGACAAAACAAATAACAAAAGGTCCGGACACAAAATTGTCCATACTCTCATAGATCACCTGCAGTAATTACTGCATGATAGTTGGAGCCAGATGTGCACCAATGGGGAGACCTATTGGGATGATCCATGCATGTATGGTCCCCGGGGGTAATGGAAAGCTGTAGATATAGTAAGCCTGCTGGATGCTCAGTATCTGGAACTAAGATTCCTAATGTAGGATCACATTTGGTAATTCATTCTATAACTAGAAAAGCTACAATTTCTGGGGAAATTGTGTGAAGTGTTCTTGCCTCCACCAGTAGTCTACAACTAGAGTGGGCGGAGTAACTGGGAGGAGTGGCTTGAGTAACTGTTGTGTGGTTGGAGTGGCTGGAGTAACTGTGGAAAGGTTGGACTGGGAAGAGTTACTTTATGGAGTGGGCAGAGTGAGTAAAGATAGTAAACATTACACTAACCAATTGATTGATCAAGTTTAAAAAGTGCACGACAAGCTTGATAGAGTGAGAAATGCATTTCAACTTTTATTTATTTATATAGCACATTTAATTGCAACGTTGTTGCCAAAAGTGCTTTACAGTTACATTAAAACATACAAAACATACATTTATAAAAACATTAGCATCATTATCATGCTTAACAAATGAAGGTATGACCACATGTATTTGGGGGGTCTCAGCATCTTGACGTAGAATGGAGGTGAAGGTGTGCTATCTGTTTGATGATAATCAGTGTTTACAAACACTGTTTCCTGGAAACGCTCATGCCCTGTTTATGCTTCACAACCACTGCTCAAAACACAATACACAGGACCATGATAGCTGTAATAACTGTGCAGTACTTCAAACGGACGTATTTTAAAAACTATAAATTCTACAGCGAAGAGCTTTATATTGTGAGAATCACAAGACCCAGACCTAGATTTTGATGCATAGTATGTCTCTGAAATATTAAAAAATGAAGGCACAGTCGCAGTTTAGATATTGCCCTTCAAATTTGAAGTGGCTAGAGTGGAGTTTCAAAGAATGTCAATGGACAGCGTGAGTTGCAAACAAATGGTCATATTGTGAACACTATCAGGACTATGGCTTAGCCGTGGACATTCATCAGGGGGAGTGGGAGCTGAGCAACGAGGTGTTTTCTCTGGTTTGCCAATACTTTGGCAAGCCAGAGATAGACTTGTTTGCCTCCAAGAAGAACAGGAAGGTCCACAAGTTCTTCTCCCTGGCCAAGGGGAAGGGCTCCTGGGGAGTATATGCACTAGCCCAAGGCTGGGATTTTGCCCTAGCATATGCATTTCCTCCCCTGGTGTTCATTCCCCGGGTTTTACAGAAACTATCCCGGTCAGACGGTTGCCTTATTCTAATTGCACCCTGGTGGCCGAGACGGGCATGGTTCCCCACAAGAGATGGTTGGTGGCTCCTCTGTTCCATCCCCCCTCCAGTCGCGATCTGCTCCACCAGGGACCAGTTTTACACCCAGATCCCGGCTAGATGCACTAACTAAGGGGCCTTTTGAGTCGGCTCAAGTTTCAGTTCATTTTCTTTCCCTTAAGATGGCTTTCCTTCTGGCAATCACGACGGCCAGAAGAGTCAGCAACCTACAGGCTCTGACAATTAAAGAGCCCTTTTTGTTGCTCCTGGAGGATAGGGTAATCCTCAGACAGGATCCTTTATATTTGCCTAAAGTGACCTTGGATTTATACAGGTTACAGGAGATTATTCTTCCCTCTTTTTTGTCAGAATCCCAAAAATGATAAGGAAGAAAGATTTCATTTGTTAGATGTTAAAATATGTCTAGTGGTCTGTTTAGAAAGAGTGAGTGAGTTCAGAAGATCAAATCATTTGCTAATTAGTTTTTCGGCCAGAAAAAGGGTCCTCAGGCCTCCAAGCCGACGATAGCCAGGTGGATTAGGCAGACTATCACAGTAGCCTATGAACATTCGGGCAAACCTGTCCCAGCTCATTTAAAAGCTCGCTCAACTAGATCTCTGGCGACCTCCTAGGCAGAGAGGGCAGGCGCTTCGATTGATCAAATCTGCAGAGCAGCGACTTGGACGAGCCAAAACACATTTCTGAGGCACTACAGAGTAGAGCTGTTGTCCTCTCAGGACTTGGCGTTTGGCAGGAAGGTCTTACAGGCGGTGGTCCCGCCCTAAGGTAGGCCTGAACTTCTTTTTCATTGTCTCAGGTGTGCCGCCCTGGAAGATGACTGGAGAAAATTACCAGTTACACTTACCGGTAACGGGTTTTCTAGGAAATCTTCCAAGACGGCAGGCCTACTTCCCGAACCCTAATTGTTGGTGTTGTGTTTGTTTCACAGATTGTACCCTCTGGCACCGGTGTGGGTTTATACTTTGTCATAACTAAGGGACAGAGGGAAACCTTGTTGTTGATTGTGTTTCCTGTCAGGTGGCACTCGTCATCTCAGGTGTGCTGTCCTGGAAGATTTCCCAGAAAACCCGTTACCGGTAAGTGTAACTGGTAATTTTTTTGGCTTTATAAATGAAATTATTGCTGCAGCAGATTCTAGACATGGTACAGATCTGCCACTTTACAGGTAGACTAAGGGGACCCCCAGGCACTATATTGGAAGGAATTTTTCATTTTTATGCTTTCACTTTAAAAATAAAAAAAATCACTGCTCATTTAACAACTTCAGCCCCAGAAGATTTGGCTGCTCAATGACCAGGCCATTTTTTGCAAAACGGCACTGTGTTGCTTTAACTGACAATTGCGCGGTCCTGCGACACTGTACCCAAACAAAATATATGTCCTTTTTTTCCCCACAAATAGAGCTTTCTTTTGGTAGTATTTGATCACCTCTGCGGTTTTTATTTTTTGCTCTATAAAGAAGAGAAGAACAACAGTTTTGAAAAAAACACAATATCTTTTACTTTTTGCTATAATAAATATCCCAATTTAAAAAAAAACACAATTTTTTTTCCTCAGTTTAGGCCGATATGTATTCTTCTACATATTTTTTGTAAAAAAATTACAATAAACATACAGTGGGGACGGAAAGTATTCAGACCCCCTTAAATTTTTCACTCTTTGTTATATTGCAGCCATTTGTTAAAATCATTTAAGTTCATTTTTTTTCCTCATTAATGTATACACAGCACCCCATATTAACAGAAAAACACAGAATTGTTGACATTTTTGCAGATTTATTAAAAAAAGAAAACTGAAATATCACATGTTCCTAAGTATTCAGACCCTTTGCTGTGACACTCGTATATTTAATTCAGGTGCTGTTAATTTCTTCTGATCATCCTTGAGATGGTTCTACACCTTCATTTGAGTCCAGCTGTGTTTGATTATACTGATTGGACTTGATCAGGAAAGCCACACACCTGTCTATATAAGACCTTACAGCTCACAGTGCATGTCAGAGCAAATGAGAATCATGAGTTCAAAGGAACTGCCTGAAGAGCTCAGAGACAGAATTGTGGCAAGGCACAGATCTGACCAAGGTTACAAAAGAATTTCTGCTGCACTTAAGGTTCCTAAGAGCACAGTGGCCTCCATAATCCTTAAATGGAAGACGTTTGGGATGACCAGAACCCTTCCTAGAGCTGGCCGTCCGGCCAAACTGAGCTATTGGGGGAGAAGAGCCTTGGTGAGAGATGTAAAGAAGAACCCAAAGATCACTGTGGCTGAGCTCCAGAGATGCAGTCGGGAGATGGGAGAAAGTTGTAGAAAGTCATCCTTCACTGCAGCCCTCCACCAGTCGGGGCTTTATGGCAGAGTGGCCCGACGGAAGCCTCTCCTCAGTGCAAGACACATGAAAGCCAGCATGGAGTTTGCTAAAAAACACCTGAAGGACGCCAAGATGGTGAGAAATAAGATTCTTTGGTTTGATGAGACCAAGATAGACTTTTTTGGCCTTAATTCTAAGCGGTATGTGTGGAGAAAACCAGGCACTGCTCATCACCTGTCCAATACAGTCCCAACAGTGAAGCATGGTGGTGGCAGCATCATGCTGTGGGGATATTTTTCAGCTGCAGGGACAGGACGACTGGTTGCAATCGAGGGAAAGATGAATGCGGCCAAGTACAGGGATATCCTGGAGGAAAACCTTCTCCAGAGTTCTCAGGACCTCAGACTGGACCGAAGGTTTACCTTCCAACAAGACAATGACCCTAAGCACACAGCTAAAATAACGGAGGAGTAGCTTCACAACAACTCCATGACTGTTCTTGAATGGCCCAGCCAGAGCCCTGACTTAAACCCAATTGAGCATCTCTGGAGAGACCTAAAAATGGCTGTCCACCAAAGTTTACCATCCAACCTGACAGAACTGTAGAGGATCTGCAAGGAGGAATGGCAGAGGATCCCCAAATCCAGGTGTGAAAAACTTTTTGCATCTTTCCCAAAAAGACTCATGGCTGTATTAGATCAAAAGGGTGCTTCTACTAAATACTGAGCAAAGGGTCTGAATACTTAGGACCATGCGATATTTCAGTTTTTCTTTTTTTAATAAATCTGAAAAAATGCCAACATTTCTGTGTTTTTCTGTCAATATGGGGTGCTGTGTGTACATTAATGAGGAAAAAAAAATGAAACACACAGATCCCGGTTCTCGCTCTGTCACGAGCACTCACATCGCCTCTGGCGGCGAGCCACGGGCACACGCGCCCCCTAGTGGGCACAAGGCAAAGCGATGTAAGGTAACGTCGTTTTGCCCAGGAGAGCCAACCTGCCACAGTAAAACTGCGGCGGCTGGTCCGGAAGCGGTTAAAAATGACGTTTTTCACAAACTGTTTTTTTATTGATACATGTCCCACAGGGCAGGACCTGAACCCCTATAACCACTGTATGCCCAATTACTTGCATATAAGCCCTCAAAATGGGCACTTTTGATTTTTGACATTCAGGTCCCATTGACTTTAATGGGGTTCGTTATTTGGGTCCGAACTTTCGCGGTGTTCGAAAGTTCTGGTGCAAGCCGAATAGGGGTCCGTTCGGCCCATACCTACTGCTGAGATAACATGAGGGTGGAGACGAAGGGGTGTTGCAGCTGCAAGAATGGTGCAAGAGTCACATGAAATGGCCTGGAGGGCCAGATTTGGCCCGCGGGCCTTGTGTTTGACATGTGCGTTAATGGATAAGTACACCTTTGGGAACATGTTACATGTTCCACCCATTTTTAGGGTGGAACATGTAACATGTTCGCAATGCCGCATTCCCTGTGACAGCAGTACGGTTAGAAGTTCCCTGTACTAGCTGTCACTTTTTGAAATCAGCGTGGCCGTGCAGGGCTCCGCCCACACAGCCACGTCATTCATTCGCACAGCTGTGTGAATGACCTACAAGCCCTGACATCCTTTGCAGCTGTCGGCTTGTAGTTCTCAATGAACTACCAGGGCGTTGTGGAGCGCCGTGGTAGTTCATTGATTTCTTTCTGTCAGTGTATCTGCTTGCCCGTACAGGATGTATGGGCACACAGATATACTGACAGATCTGAAGGAGACCTGCATGGCACCAGTGATCTGCTGATTGTTGGTGCAATGCATTACAGGCTCCAAAAAAAAATAATAATTATTATTATTATTATTATTATACAGTATTTATATAGCGCCAACAGTTTACGTAGCGCTTTACAACTTGAGGGTAAACAGTACAAATACAATACAATTTGATACAGTAGGAATCAGAGGGCCCTGTTCCTTAGAGCTTACGATCTAAGAGGGAAGGTCAAGAGATACAAGAGGTAATAACTATGGGTGATGTGCTGATTGAGAAGATAAATGTACAGTTGTTAGGTGGGGGCCAGATAGGCTTCTCTGAAGAGATGAGTTTTCAGGGATCGTCTGAAAGTGGATAAAGTAGGAGAAAATCGGACGGATTGGGGTAGAGCATTCCAGAGGATGGGGGAGGCTCTGGAGAAGTCCTGAAGGCGAGCATGGGATGAGGTGACAAGGGAGTTTGAGAGCAGGAGGTCTTGGGAGGAGCGAAGAGAACGATTAGGTTGGTATTTTGTGACTAGGTTAGAGATGTAGCTGGGGGCCAGGTTGTGGATGGCTTTGTAAGTT
Source organism: Aquarana catesbeiana (assembly GCF_042186555.1). Taxonomy (NCBI): domain Eukaryota; kingdom Metazoa; phylum Chordata; class Amphibia; order Anura; family Ranidae; genus Aquarana; species Aquarana catesbeiana. Next base: position 420,210,160 of record NC_133325.1, on the reverse strand, counting down.
ATAGTTAGTATCTTGAATTTAATTCGGTGACTGAGTGGCAGCCAATGGAGAGATTGGCAGAGGGGTGTGGCAGACGCTGAGCGGTTTGTGTGGTGGATGAGCCTGGCAGCACCGTTCATGATGGACTGAAGTGGGGATAGCCTATTTAGAGGTAAACCAATGAGGAGGGAGTTGCAGTAATCGAGGCGGGAGATGACCAGGGAGTGGATTAGAAGCTTTGTGGTGTCATTGGTTAGGAAGGGGCGTATCTTGGAGATGTTGCGAAGACTGAGGCGGCAAGCTTTGGATAGTGATAGAATGTGGGGTCGAAAGGTTAGTTCAGAGTCCAGGATTACACCTAGGACCTTGGCGTGGGGAGATGGGTTGATAGTTGAGCCGTTGATCTTGACAGGGAAATCAGGGGAAGTGGCACCTGAGGGAGGAAATATCATGAGCTCAGTTTTGGATAGGTTGAGTTTGAGAAAGTGATGTGACATCCAGGCTGATATGTCTGCTAGTAAGTTGGTAATGCGTGAGGAGACAGATGGAGAGAGCTGGGGGGGTGGAGAGATAGATTTGGGTGTCATCAGCGTAGAGATGATATTTAAAGCCGTGGGAGGCAATCAACTGACCCAAGGAGGTGGTGTAGATTGAGAAAAGGAGAGGTCCAAGAACAGAACCTTGGGGGACCCCAACGGAAAAAGGAAGAGGAGAGGAGGAAAAAAATAAATGCACATTTTCTTTTACCTGCAAAAAAATGTGCATTTATTTTTTATAAAAAGTGAACTTATCCTTTAAATAACTGACTGGAGGACATCCAACAGTCTATGTTTTTGCAAAGCTTGTCATCATTGGATTTTATATGTTATATTGATGTAACCTGATTATGTAAGTAATTGCATGGTATATCTGTGCTAATTTATATCTGCATATTTACAAGTACACTAGCGTTGCTAGGTTGCTACAGTAGTTTTTTTGTTTAATTAGATTTTATTAAGAAAGAGAAGAAGTATCAGTGGGAGGCCGAACTCGGAAAACAATTAGACCCGGAGGATTGGCAAGGTATGACTATTATGCTATCCAAATACTCTAAGAATGTTCTCTTCTTGGAGAACGCCTACAAAGTCTTCTATAGATGGTACTATACCCCGGCTAGATTAGCAAGCTTCATCCCATCTTATTCCCCCCTCTGTTTTCGTGGGTGCTCACAGGAGGACACGATGGCGCATATCTGGTGGACCTGCCCCAGGGTTTGCAGATTATGGGTCAGAGTATACGCACTACTACGCAATCTTTTTAATACCACTATAAAGCGGGACCCCCTTGAGGCCCTCTTATGGAAACCAATTGCAGAACTTCTTTGTCCTGAACGCTAACTAGCAGCACATATTTTTACCGCAACTAAATTGACCATAGCAAGGGCCTGGAAAACTCAGAACCTCAGTTTTGAGGCAGTTAAAAACTGTGTGAATGATATCATGGTAAACGAGAAACTTACGGCCATATGATTGGACACGCATGATAAATTCCTCAGGATATGGCAACCCTGGGTGACCCATAATCGTCCATCAAGATTTGGCCTAACGCTTCTTTCCCTATAATGAGCCTCCGTCCCCCCCCCACCCCAGGGTCCTCCCCCCCTCTTTTCCCACTCCCCTCTCTCCCACTTTCAATTCCTCCTTCCTTTTTCTTATTCAGGCCCTTGGGCTTAAGTCTACAGAGAATGGATACTTAAGGTAGCGAAGAGGAGGAAAAAAGAAAAAAAGAAAAAAGGACAGAGAAAAAAAAAAATTACTTCATACAAAGCTACGTTATCTTTTTTGAGGTTAATCAATTTAATTTGATTTTGTTTCAGTTTTTTTTTTTTTTCTCTTTTCCTTTATTATCTATGCAATGTTACGTATTACAATAACATCTCGCTAGACATCCTTTAAATGTTCAAGAGTGTTTGCAAACATAATATTCTGTGTTTGCAGTTTACCGCTAGGCTAGTAAGCCGAGATGAAGACTCTTCTTAGTATGTCGCCTGGCCTCGGCCTTGAGCGGCCTGAGACCTGGCTTAAATCTTTGAATGTCAGTATTACTTGCCGGATACCGGCAATTTTATACCTGTTAATTCTAGATGTATCCATCACTGTTTTGTACTATTCTGTTGATATATATTTTCAATAAAACTCTTTGTACAAGAATGAGAAGAAGTATACAATGTATGTTGAGGCAAAATAACCACCATTACACATTACAAAATGGATTTGAGTAAACGTGACGCACAAAATAGCATAAATTAGCACACTTCCTCAATATTATATTTGAATTAGAAGGAAGAGAGAATGAAAAAATGAAGAAAAGGAAAGAAAGAAGGGAGGTAGGTGGGGGGGGAGATGGGGGGGGGGGGGGGGGTAGGTCCGCCTAGGTCCACATTCCCTTACTCCCTAGTATTGTCTATTAACATTTTATATGGGTTGAGACATAATTTCCGTGTACGCGGTAGTGTATTCGAAGGCAAACCAGCAGGACCATATTTTCTTTGCAAGATCTGATTTGTTTCTTAAGGAGAGGGTCATATCTTCAATGTAATAAACATAATCTACTTTCAGCAACCATTTACGTAGTGTCAGGATGGTTGTTTTCTTCCAATGTAAAGGGATGAGTGCCTTTGCGGCATTAAGTGTGGTGTTATTGATTTTTTATAAGGTCCAGCTGGTTTACCTGTACAGTGAAATAAGACAAACCACGGATCATTAGGAACTTCCCAACCCTGAATTTCCTTGATCCAATATAAAATGGCCAGCCAAAATGGGCGGATCAATGGACAGAACCACCAAATGTGGGCGTGTGTTGCCCTCTCACCACAACCCCTCCAGCACAATGGGGATGTTTGTGGATAAAACTTATATAGCACCACAGGCGTATAATGCCACCTTGTCAATAGCTTGTAGTTTACTTCTGCCATTCTAGACGCCCCGGAGGACGTGTGTGCTAAGATAAGAATGGTGGACTTTTGGGTTGGTGATAATTTTTTTTGCAAGTCTTGTTCCCAGTTGTGAATGAAAGTGGGGACATTTGAAGAGGTCAACGCAATCAAAGCCTGTTAAAAGTAGGAAACAGGTTTCTCCATTGGTTGGTCTTCAGAGAAAGCAACTTCCAGGGGAGAGAGCTCCGAGAAGGATCTCAGGGGTTTCGGGAGGGAGTGTACAAAGGCTGCTAACTGTCTGTATGTCCAATAATCCATCGTAGAAATGTTGGAATTGGGTAGTAGTGCAGACAGAGGTAGTATTCCTGTAGTATTGGTAAGGTGGTGTAATAAAATTTGAGGTCCAAGATTCCAGGCATGGATCCCAGGATCAATATTTCCAGGTGGGAAGTAGTTAAGTCCGGTCAGAGGTAAGAGTGGAGAGTTATATGGCAATTTGTGTGTCTTACATAATGAGTACCATGACATGAGGGAGGAACGAGACAGCGGCGATGTGGATTTGAACAAGCTTCTGTATTTTCCAGGTATCCATATTTGTGTGAAAAGATCTGTGCCGGTAAGTTCCATTTCCAAAGACACCCAGATTTTGGAACCCCTATGATACTTCCAATCAGAGATTCTGTTCAACACAGTGGCCCTGAAGTATGTCTTAAAGTCCGGAAGGGCTATACCTCCTTCCCTTTTGGATCTAATAATAAGGGACCTAGGAAGTCTAGGTCTTCTTCTATTCCAAACATATCTACCAATAACAGAGTTTAATATTTTAAAAAAGCCTATCTGTATACCATATGGTATCATCTGAAACAGAAATAACCCTGGGCAAGATATTCATCTTTACAACTCCAATTCTTCCCAACCATGAATGGGCAATCTGGGACCATCTCTGTAGGTCTGATCTAATCCTATTCAGTAGGGGGATATAGTTCGTACGGAAAAATGAGGTCAGATTTGAAGTAAGAAAAATGCCTAAGTATTTCATTTTCCTCGCCTGCCAACTGAAAGGAAAGGCTTGTTTTAATTGGGTCACAGTAGAATTGGAAATAGATAGATTCAAAATTTCTGATTTTGTCATGTTAATTTGGATATTAGATACCATGCTAAATTTGGAAAATTCTGACATGAGATTGGGCAGGGTTATCAGGGGCTGTTGTACATAAAACAGAATATCGTCTGCATATGCAGCATACTTATGTTCTTATTCACCTACTACTATTCCATTAATATTTGGATTTTGTCTTACAATAGAAAGGAAGGGTTCTAGCGACAGGGCAAACAAAATCGGTGAAAGAGGGCAGCCTTGGCGCGTGCCATTATGTAAAGTGAAGGATTCACTTAAAGCGGGGGTTCACCCACACCACCAAAAAAAAAAAATATTAAAAGCCAGCAGCTACAAATACTGCAGCTGCTGACTTTTAATACATGGCCACTTACCTGTCCCAGGGTCCAGCGATGTCGGCAGGGGACGCCGAGAACCCGCTCGGTTCTCGGCAGCTGCCACCGCCATCCTAGGTGAGGGAATCAGGAAGTGAAGCGTTGCGGCTTCACTTCCCTGTTCCCTACTGCACATGCACGAGTCGCGCTGCGCGTCCCCGAGTGGTCCCCGCTCTCTCCTGGGAGCTGTGTGTTCCCAGGAGACAGCGCGGTGGGGACAGGAAGCGGCATAGACTCCCATGGGAGTCTATGCCGGAAGTGGGTGCAAATACCTGTCTTAGACAGGTATCTGCACCCCCTTCCCCCCTGAAAGGTGCCAAATGTGACACTGGAGGGGGGGAGGGTTCCGAAAAGCGGAAGTTCCATTTTTGTGTGGAACTCCGCTTTAAGGTACCATTTATGCGTAATTGTGCCGTAGGATGGTTGTATAGTGCAGAAATTTGAGATAAGAGAGATGACCCAATGCCCAGATGGGACAATGTGGCCATTAGAAACTCCCAGTCCACCCTATCAAACGCCTTCTCTGCATCAGTTGAGAGCAGAAGGGTGGGCTGGGAGACTCCACGAACATGTGACATTAGCAGAAGAGTACGGAGAGAGTTGTCCCTAGCTTCCCTACCTTGGATAAAGCCCGTTTGGCCCTTAGAAATCCATTGCGGAATCAAGGGAAGGAGTCTATTTGCAATGGTTTTAGCATATAATTTAGCATCAATATTGAGTAGCGAGATGGGGCGGTAGCTCCCACAGTTAGTGGGATCCTTACCGGGTTTGGGGATGACTGTAATATGTGCGTGGACTGTCTCGGGGCGGAGGCCACCACCCGTGGAGGTCATGTTAACGTAAGCTAATAAATGAGTGTATCTGCAAAAGAATGGTAATAAGCAACTGTAAATCCGTCCGGACCTGGTGCTTTGCCTTTAGCTATTGCTTTTAAGGCGATACGTAGTCTCTGAATTCTTTGGCTATATTAGGGATGTCATGTAACAAAGTGGATGAAGAATTTTAAATTTTTGCTATGAAAGAGGCGGACTTCTTTTGTTGCAGGGATTGGGCCAGTAAAGGGAAGGGATGGGATTTTAATAGTGAACATGATCGGAGCATGATCAGAGATGGGGGAGGTTTCAATTGCAGACTTCACCAGTAAGGGTAAATGATGATGGTCAATAAAGAACAGGTCAATTCTGGAGTAGGTCTGGTGGACCTGAGAGTAATGGGTGAAATCTCGTTCCCCTGGGTGCATAATCCTCCATACATCTATTAATTGGGAATCATGCAAGTGTTTGCGAATGAATCGTAAACTAGTATGAGACATGCTAGAGCTCCCTCTGGAGGTGTCTATGACAGGTTCCAGAGGTGTGTTAAAATCACCGGCGAGAAGAATGCACCCATGGGAAAAATCCCTCAGTTTCTTTAGTGTAGAAGCAATGAAGCCTGCCTGATCACGGTTAGGAGAGTATAGAGTTGCCAAGGTACAGGGCATGTTGCCCAGGGTGCCCTTCAGAAACAAAAAACGTCCTAATGGGTCGCTTAACATGGAGTCTAGTGTAAACGCAAACCCTCTGCGGAACCCAATGGCCACGCCTTTTGCCTTATGTACATCAGAAAGGCTATAATACCACGTGGGGTACTGTTGTGAATTAAGTTTTACAATTGTGGTATGTGTAAGGTGGGTCTCCTGCAGGAAAATCACATCCCCCCGCAGGCGACCCAGCTCTCTATACAAACTATGTCTCTTTCCAGGAGCATGTAACCCCCTTACATTAAGTGAAAGTAAGTTTACCGTAGCCATGGAGACCATGAGAGGGGTTTCGTGAGCACCAATATCCTGTGGGGATAGACCTGAGGCAGAGGGAAAAGGGATAGGGTAGAGAGATGGAAGGAGACGGGGAAGAGAAGGAAGAGAAGAAGGAAAGTGGTAAGAGGAGAAGAGAAAAAATTAGTAACACATAATGAGCAAAAAACACAGACCACCGTGGGGGGGGGGTTTGGGGCTGACTGCAAGTGCACGCATATCATTGCAATGCAAAAACAGGATGAACATGAGGCCCAGCACCCCCACATCCACGCCCCATGAAGGGGCAGGAACATGAGGACACAAAGCCACATGGCTCCTATTAAAGGGGGGGTGAGAGCACCCGGGCATCCAGACACAGACACCAAGGAAAGGGTGAGCAGCGTCTTGATGCCCCGGCGCCGACACCACACGTTGGAAAGAATAAAAACAAATATAAATAACCATAATTATAAAAGAAAAAGTAAGACGGCACTAAATAAACAACTATATGATATTGTAAGACATCTAGCAAGATTACCCAACCAAAGACCTCAGCCTGAACTCGGAATGGTATGTGTCAAACGTAAGTAAAACAGGCTGGTAACTAGTAGACACACACTCCCTGTGAACAAAACTAACGCAGGGTTAAACTAGGCCGAATGTACTTGTTAATAAATGATTTCCATTTCCATCAGGAGATGGGAGGCTGTTATTTAGGACTGTAGGCCCGAGGCTTAAGTTAGCTGTGGAGAAGATACGGTTGCAGAGCTTCGGTGTTTGCGATCGACTTTCTGCCATTTTGGTTCAGAATTAGGAGGCAAAGGTGGGATGCCATCCTGCCATCCAGGAAGCTCCAGAGGGGATATATTCATGTCCAGGCAGAACTTTTCCAGGTCCTCTGGGAATCTAAGGACGGCCGTTTTGCCATCTCTGCTGGCTATTAGGGCGGCAGGGAAGCCCCATCTGTGGTTGATAGATGCGTCCTTTAGCTTTTCCGTGAGAGAACGCAGGGCCCTGCGTCTCTTTAGAGTCTCCCTTGCCAGATCCGGAAAGAAGGAGAGACTTGCGCCTTCAAAGTCAAGTGGGGCAACTTCTCTGGCCTTTTTCATGATAAGTTCCTTTTCAGGGTAATGATGCACTCTGCATATAACATCCCTTGGGATATCAGAGGAAAGATTGCGTGGGCGAAGGGCTCGGTGAACGCGGTCTATTTGCAGGGGTTGGTCTGCAGGACGGCCTAGGAAGCCGTTGAAGATACCGCGGATGGAGGGGAGTAGGTCATCGTCCCTTGTCGCCTCAGGGAGACCCCGCATCCTGATATTGTTCTGCCTGTTGCAATTTTCCTGATCCTCTAATTTATAGAGGGCCATTCTGTGTGCAACAGCGAGTTGGCGGTTAAAAGACTGTAAAGCCCTAATGGCGGTTGCGTGGCGGTCTAAGCGCTGCTCAGTTTCTTCCACCCTCACCAGGACCTGGGAGAGGTCCGACCGCACCGCAGAAACTTCCTTCCTGATAACCCGCTCAAGGCCTAACAGCATGGATGCCAGATCTGTCTTAGTAGGTAGGTCACTCACCAAGGCAGCGACCCCCAAACGTGTATGTGTGCTCACCTCCTCATCCGATCCAGCAGACGAAGTGGGAGAGCGGCGTCTGAGTTCAGGCCTGGTGCGGGAGGTGGAGCTTGCTCTCTAAGCCAAGCTGCGGGGCGAGCGGCCTAGGCTGTCTGTGTCCTCCATGTCCTTGGGTTCTGTGGATAAGGACCGTTTAATCAAACCCGCCGAGGTTCCTTTCTTAGGTAGGGACTTGCCAGACCTCTTCCACATTGTTAGTGAGATAGTAGCGGTGATAATATTTCAGTAAAAGGTCGTTTGTGCTGTGCCGGAGCTCAGGGGAGATGCGTCCGCTCCACAGCATGCCAAAACCACGCCCCCCGGTTGCTACAGTAGTTAGGCTTTCTGTTAGTGTAGGTAAAATTCAGGCTTGGCTGGTAGCCAAGCCTGTTTGTTTTGATCTAAGTTGGGAGTGACTCAGGGAGAGCTGAGTGACTTACAGGTAGCATCACTGAGACCTCCCACTTATTTCCAGAACGTGCTGAAACCTTCTGGAAAGATAGGAGGAGAGGTAAGGTGGAGCTACCTGGAGTATGCTGAGGAGCCCTGACCAATCCCCAACCGAGACTGGCAGGGGGCAGACCTCCCTAAATATTCAGGGTCAGCCCAGCTGGGGAGGAGTTGTTCGGGTGGAAGATGGAGATGGAGTGATAGGCTGTCGTGGCCGTGGCCTTTGAGGGAGCTCCCCAGACTTGGGACAGGTGACCATGGGCCTGGGCTCGGGTGAGGACAGGACTTTTTTTACAATACACGTGTTCTGGACAGGAAGCACGGGAGAAGGGAGAGGACAGCAGGAGAGCACTGCCAGGCAAGTCTCCAGGAGGAACAACAAGTTGCAGCCAGGAGGGCTGGTGAGTGTTCACACAGTCAGGAGGACTGGGAGGCATGCCTAGGGGGACTGGGAGGCATGCCTAAGATGACTAGGCGAGTGCAGTCTGGGATGCATGCAGAGCCAAGGGGGGTAGACTGTGGTGATACGGGCAGTGGAAAGAGGCAGCTGCAGCCAGGAGGGCTGGCAGGGCCGGAAGATGTGGTGCATATACTGGAGATTATATATATATAAATATATATATAGGTTCTCAGTCCCTACATTGTCTATTTTATCAACTGGGCATTTCATATCTATCCCATCCAAGTTTCATTCCCCCAATAAAACATAAAAAACAAAGTGCATGGACTGTCTCCTATCTACTGAGTGACTGAGAAGTGTGTGCTGGGCTGGGCTGGGCAGGGCAGGGTGACAGATGAACCACAACTATCAGCAGCCCCTAGGGGTACCGCTACATCTATCTATAGATATATATACAGTGGGGACTGAAAGTATTTAGACCCCCTTACATTTTTCACTCTTTGTTATATTGCAGCCATTTGCTAAAATCATTAAGTTCATTTTCTTCATTATTGTACACACAGCACCCCATATTGACAGAAAAACACAGAATTGTTGACATTTTTGCAGATTTATTAAAAAAGAAAACCTGAAATATCACATGGTTCTAAATATTCAGACCCTTTGCTCAGTATTTAGTAGAAGCACCCTTTTCATCTAATACAGCCATGAGTCTTTTTGGGAAAGATGCAATAAGTTTTTCACACCTGGATTTGGGGATCCTCTGCCATTTCTCCTTGCAGATCCTCTTCAGTTCTGTCAGGTTGGATGGTAAACGTTGGTGACCAGCCATTTTTAGGTCTCTCCAGAGATGCTCAATTGGGTTTAAGTCAGGGCTCTGGCTGGGCCATTCAAGAACAGTCATGGAGTTGTTATGAAGCCACTCCTTCGTTATTTTAGCTGTGTGCTTAGGGCCATTTTCTTGTTGGAAGGTAAACCTTTGGCCCAGTCTGAGATCCTGAGCACTCTGGAGAAGGTTTTCGTCCAGGATATCCCTGTACTTGGCCGCATTCATCTTTCCCTCGATTGCAACCAGTCGTCCTGTCCCTGCAGTTGAAAAACACCCCCACAGCATGATGCTGCCACCACCATGCTTCACTGTTGTGACTGTATTGGACAGGTGATGAGCAGTGCCTGGTTTTCTCCACACATACCGCTTAGAATTAAGGCCAAAAAGTTCTATCTTGGTCTCATCAGACCAGAGAATCTTATTTCTCACCATCTTGGAGTCCTTCAGGTGTTTTTTTTAGCAAACTCCATGCAGGCTTTCATGTGTCTTGCACTGAGTAAAGGCTTCCATCGGGCCACTCTGCCATAAAGCCCCGACTGGTGGAGGGCTGCAGTGATGGTTGACTTTCTACAACTTTCTCCCATCTCTGGAGCTCATCCACAGTGATCTTTGGGTTCTTCTTTACCTCTCCCACCAAGGCTCTTCTCCCCCGATAGCTCAGTTTGGCCGGACGGCCAGCTCTAGGAAGGGTTCTGGTTATCCCAAACGTCTTCCATTTAAGGATTATGGAGGCCACTGTGCTCTTAGAAACCTTAAGTGCAGCAGAAATGTTTTTGTAACCTTGGCCAGATCTTGCCACAATTTTGTCTCTGAGCTCATCAGGCAGTTTCTTTGACCTCATGATTCTCATTTACTCTGACATGCACTGTGAGATGTAAGGTCTTATATAGACAGGTGTGTGGCTTCCTATTCAAGTCCAATCAGTATAATCAAATCAAACACAGCTGGACTCAAATGAAGGTGTAGAGCCATCTCAAGGATGATTAAAAGAAATGGACAGCACCTGAGTTAAATATGAGTGTCACAGCAAAGGGTCTGAATACTTAGGACCATGTGATATTTCAGTTTTTCTTTTTTAATAAATCTGCAAAAATGTCAACAATTCTGTGTTTTTCTGTCAATATGGGGTGCTGTTTATACATTAATGAGGAAAAAAATGAACTTGAGAGATTTTAGCAAATGGCTGCAATATAACAAAGAGTGAAAAATTTAAGGGGGTCTGAATACTTTCTGTCCCCACTATATATCTATCTATCGCTGACAACTTTTGTTTCTAGTCATATGTATTGTGGTAAAGGTAATAAGTTGATATAGCGCCATCTAAAGCTAATTATAAGACTGCAATACGTTTATTTTTATCATTTTGAGAAGTGACATGGAAGTGATTGATTGTTTACTTCTGGACATTAACTATGACCTCCCCACAATGCTCAAGGACCAGAGGATAACTGAAATGCATTGTGGGGAGGATATAAAAGGGCTTGGAGCGGCCATCTTAGGTCTCTTGTTCCTGGGACGCATGGCCTGCCAGCAGAACTCTGTGGGTGTGTGTGTCCCACAGGGTTGCGGCCTACTTTGTGAAGAAGCGAAGCAGCAGCAAGGATCCTGCCATCTATCACAGTGTGCTGGAGCAGCAGAAGTGATCATTCCGGAGACCCGTGGAGGAGGTAACCGAGATCTCCTGGTCGTTAGTAAACGGAACAGTGTGACAGCATGGTTGGGGCTCCAAACGGACTGAGAACTGCTGAGACGGAGACATCCATTTGTCCGGATCCGGTGCGATGAGAGGGTTAACACCCAGGAGTTTGTTTAACACTACACACATTTAGAGCTGTTACAGAGTGTTGCTGGGACTGATAGTCCCACGGAACAATTGACTTGGAAAGTATTACATTTACACAGACTTCAATATCCAGATACTGATACTAGATGTCTGTCTTCTTCAAGTAAGAACACTTAATCAATTTGCTGGATTATAATTGCCTTTGTGTAACTTGCACTGTGCAACACTCCAGAAGAACTCTCTGTGGATTACAAATACTGATTTATAGCTAGCGAAGATTGAAGACGTCAGGACTATTTTTTTCTATTGCAGGGCCCTGCAATTAGTTATAAAGGATAGTGACTTTATGGTTTAAAGCAGGGGGAGCTCCCTGGTATATGTCATAACTATTTACTATACTGTCACACTACGTTGGTGTGATAGTGTAGCCACTGTAATAACTTTTATATACATATATCATTTAAGTAAAAAGAAGTTATTTTGGTTAATACAGAAGTTTGCGTGCAGTGTTGTTATTTCTCCTGCAGGTGGAGTTACAAGCACCCAGGTAGAGGTAAATCTATATGAATGTATATTGTGAGCTAAAGTTGGTATTAGTGTAATTACAACACTGCACTACAGCTGTGTCAAGGGGATTGAACGAGTTAAGAGGGGTGAATAGATCAGAGAACAGGCCCAATAATAAATCAGCAGCTCCACCGTGTGTTATTGCTAAATGTGGGGGCTCGTCCGGGATAACTGTCACTCTGAAGTCAAGCACCCCCTTAAGAACCATAGAATGGATCCCTCCACTGTGGCACAGTGGTGTGAGGCGGAAGGCACCCGCTCAGAAGCGAGCGTGGCCATGGAACTCTGGGGAGATATCTGGGAGAAAGAACACATTAACCGAGTGGTAAAAACGCTGTCCCCAGAACAAAGAGCCAAGGTGGTCGCAGTCAGACCCAATCATGACACATTCCGCACTTATGCATTATTAGAATGGAGGAAGGGAGTTCATTAAAAGTTCAAGGGTACAAGTGTTGAACTTGCTGATAAGACCAAATTTTATCTGACCCACCCAGGGGAAGAAGGGGAGAATCTTACCACCCTCCCACAGATGAGAGCAGAAGTCAAGGTTCCATCACAGTCAGCCCCGGCTGCAATTGAGCCAGAACTCTTCACAGCCCTGGGGAACTTTGTGTCCCAATGTCAAAAAGGGAACCCAACATACCGAAAACTGGGCATTTTCTGGGGCCGACGGCCTGTACCCAAAGAAGAAGACACTTTTGAAGAGTGGTTGGAACAGGCCACGCAAGCTTTGGATGAGTGGGACATCCCTGAAACTCACAAAAAACAGCGGATTACTGAGAGCTTGAAAGGGCTTGATTCCAAGGCTATTCGAAATCTGAAGCTCAGCAAACAGAATTGTGTAGCCCAAGACTACTTAGATATCCTGCAAGATGTGTTCGGACGTACTGAAAAAGTTTCCGACCTAATTTATCAACTAGAACACACTTATCAAGAATCAGGAGAGAAGTTGTCAGAATATATGAGACGGTTGGACAAGGTCATTCACCAGATCTTGCTAAAGAAGGGGTTAGATGCTCGTGAGGTGGATGAAATTAGAGCCAAACAAGTTTTAATTAGAGCCAAACAAGTTTTGGAGCCTTTGAACCCCATCACGCTCCAGTTAAGAACTCGTCAAGATGGAGGCATATTGAAGTACCCTGATTTGATTCGGATTGTACGAGAAGAAGAAGCTATCCTGGAAAGGAAGAAGGGAAAGACTCAAGAGACGAAACAAGCTGTTGGAGTCAGGACTGTTAGTATAATGGATGATGATCCTCAGATCGAGCTCCTAAAGACTCTGGTGGCACAGTTAATGGAGATGTTGGCTCTTTTGACCGAAAAATCCCTTACTCCACCTGAAAGAGAAGTTAGAAAACCTGAAAATGTGTCAGACTCTACCCTTGAGAGGAGATCTGGGCTCTGTGTCAACTGTGGAGGGGCTGGACACCATAGGAGAGTGTGCCCAAGCCCAAGGGCAGCAGTGAGATGCCAACAGCCGCCGAAAAACTTCAAAGGGCCCCAGTGAAGGAGTCAACTGGGTGCCCTGTAACAGCCGCCAACTCCAACAAAACCCAGACATGCCAAGTTCTGAGGATAAGAGAGAAGACGAAGTTGGGCAAACGCCCATGGAAACGAGGAATCAAAATACATACTAATAAGCAGAGTAAGCCTCCTTGTGGATTCCCTCCCAAGTTAGTAGGACCCTCCCCGATCATCCCAATCCAGGTGGAAGGAATCTATGCCAAAGCCCTTCTGGATACTGGAGCCCAGGTGACTCTATTATACAAAGATTTCTGTGTGAAGCATCTCAAACATCTGCCCCTGCAAAAGTTGGAGGAATTAGAGATATGGGGCCTGGGTACCCAGAACTTCCCTTATGAGGGGTATATCCCTATCAAACTCACCTTTGACCCGAGGGTGGCTGGAAAGGCGGAGACTTTCGACACCCTGGCAGTAGTGTGTCCTCGGCCCCCCGGGGCTCATAGAAGTTCCCTTATCATCGGAACGAATACTGATCTGGTCAGAAGACTCCTGACACCGCTTGTACAGAAGGAAAGTGTCCCAGCCATGAAGGTACACCCCATGCTAACCCAAGTGTACAAGGATATAGTACACGAACAGAAGGCCCCACCAGAAGGGGTGGGAAAAGTTTGGCGTTTAGACCGAGGTGAAGAACTGCTACAACCGGGTGAAGTGATATGCATGAGGGCCTCTGTCAAGTTGAGTTGGAGACAACCCGGTCCTTTCATTGTCTTGGAAACGGACACTCAAGAAGAAGGTGTGGGTCTGGAGATAATCCCAAAAGTGTTATCAACTAAGGCGCTTAAGAGAAGCAGAGGGAGAGTCTCAGTCAGTGTTCGGAACACGACAGCTTTGCCTGTGAAGATACCATACTTGATTTGCCTGCTCGGGCAGGCAAATCAAGTGACCCCGGTCTCGCCATGTGATGTCAAAAGAGGACCCGAAGGGGAGATTCCCATAGAAGACTTCTACCCGAAGAACACTTTCCTTACGCCTGTTTGGATGGAAAGGGCCAAAACCCAGCTTATAAGATGGAGAGAGGCTTTTTCAAGGAGTGAGTTTGATGTGGGGTAGGCCAAGAGTGCAGAGCACAAGATCCAGCTGGAGGAAGACAAACCTTTTCGAGAAAGGGTCAGGAGGATCCCATTGGGAGATCTTGAGGACCTCCGAGAACAGCTGGCTGAGCTGAAAAGGACTGGGATTATCAGGGAGTCTCCAGGAGTCCATACGCCTCCCCGATAGTGGTGGTGAGAAAAAAAAATGGGTCGTTATGGCTGTGTATCGACTATAGGACCTTGAACCGATGGACCATTCCTGATCAATACACTACCCCTCGTATAGAAGATGCCTTACAGAGCCTGTCAGGGGTGAAGTGGTTCAGTGTATTAGATTTGAAGAGTGGTTATTATCAGATCCCCATGAGTCCTGAGGATAGTGAAAAAACTGCTTTTATCACCCCCGTGGGGTTCTATGAATATAACAAGGTCTGTCTGGGGCCCCAGCAACTTTTCAGCGGCTCATGGAAAAGACAGTAGGCGATATGAACTTGATTGAGGTCCTAGTATACTTAGATGATAGCATAGTATTTGGCCGAACTCTTGAAGAGCATGAAGAGCGACTGGAAAAGGTCCTGAAGAGATTACATGATGAGGGCTTGAAACTTTCAATGGAGAAATGTCAGTTCTATCAATCTTCTGTAAACTGGGTGAACTATCTGGGGCACATTGTCTCTGAAGAAGGGATAGCAACTGACCCTGAGAAATTGGAAGCTGTTACCTCTTGGCCCAAGCCCACGAATGTGACTGAGCTCAGGTCATTTCTGGGATTCTGCTCCTACTATCGGAGGTTTGTGGAGGGGTTTGCGAAGATAGCCCACCTACTCACGGTACTATTGAAGAATCAAGAAGAGGCTGATGTGGATTCAGAGAAACCTACGAGGCGGAAAGAAGGGTCCAGAAAGAAGAAGGAATCTATTCAGGATCAGTGGACTCCGCAATGTGAGGAGACATTCAGACAATTGAAGTGGAGTCCTACCACTGCTCCAGTGTTAGCTTTTGCAGATCCTACCAAACCCTATGAACTGCACTTGGATGTCAGCCGAGATGGGCTGGGCGGAGTACTCTACCAAGATCATAATGGACAATTAAGGCCCATTGCTTATGTGAGCCGGAGCCTATCCCCTGCTGAGAAGAACTACCCCACTCATAAACTTGAGTTTCTGGCCTTGAAGTGGGTCGTAGTAGACAAGTTGAGAGATTACCTGTATGGTGCAGAATTTGTAGTCAAAGCAGATAACAACCCCCTCACATACTTGCTTACCACCGCAAAATTGGATGCTACAGGCCATAGGTGGTTGGCTGCTCTTTCAACATTCTCCTTCAGCTTGAAATACGGACCAGGAGTGGGCAACAGAGATGCAGATGCGCTGTCAAGAAGAACCCACAGTCCCCTGAGCTCCCAAGAGGATTGGACACAGCTTGCCCCTGAAGGGGTAAGAGCCCTTTGTGAAGGAGCAGAAAGGCAGGAGAAAGGTGGAGCCAGAGCTGAAGAAATTGGAGTGACTACAGCAGGAGTGCCCAAGTATTACTTTAATGTCTCTCAGATTGCAGCAGAAGGTCTACCTAAGTTATCCAGAAAAGACCTTAAGAGAGACCAACAGGAAGATCCACTCTGCAGCTTGGTACTGGAAGCTTTGGAGAGTCAGCACCCCGATTTACTTCTGAAAAGTGCTCGGAGGGAAGCTCTGTTGTTACATAAAGAGTGGAGTCGGTGGCAGTTGCAACAAGGGGTGGTCTACCGAAGGGGCCCCTCTGAAGATCTGGAGGAGAAGTGGCAACTGTTTCTGCCAGAGAAACACAGGGAGAAAGTGTTAATTGCCCTGCATGATTGTCATGGTCATCTGGGGTCAGAAAGAACTGTTCAACTGATAAGGGATAGATTCTATTGGCCTTACATGAGGAAAAAAGTGGAGAGTTACTGTCACTCCTGCCATAGGTGTATCCAGGGAAAGACTGCCGCAACGAGCCACCCCGATGGGTCATTTATCAAGCCAATTAAGACTTGTCATCGGAATCACCTTTTGCCCCTCACTGATGCAGTCAGGATAATAACCGAGGACGAGTTATCATCTACATCAAATGTTGTACATCGGCCTGTAACTAGGTCTCAGTCTGGGTCTTTAACAACTGAAGATAGTGAGGAGAGAGACATGGACATCAGCTGGTTGTGGTCATCTGATACACCTGAAGCTGAAAGGAGTGTTTCATTCCCGAAAACCAGAAAGGATAGTGAGGCCCTTAGGCCAGAAGCTCCAGAGTTTGTATCATTGTCTGAAAGGGCTGAAGAGTGTTCGTCTACCACTGAATTGGAAGAAACAAGGTCTGTAATAGAAGAAAACAGTGTTCACCCAGAAACAGAGGACACACCAAAAGTACAAAGAGGAGAGGAGCATTCGCCCACCCAAAAGACTAACATATGATACACTGGGCGAGTGTTCTGAAGTAGCAAAGGTTACCAGTAAAAGGAATGTCGATGAGCCTAGTTCCTCCTCTGTCAATCTGGTAACGGAGAGCCCTGTTTCACCCCTTGACACACCTGTATCTGACACCAAGGTGACAGTTGTGGGTACACAGAATAATTTCCCAACACCTGAGAATTGGTGGGAGGCTCCTCTGTCGGGCCTGTGCACTCGTCTAGAGGCCAAAATGTGTAGCAGGAACAAGGTCTTGCATATCTTTGGGGACCAAAGATCTAAAGCAGGGGGAGTATGTAGCGCTGACAACTTTTGTTTCTAGTCATATGTATTGTGGTAAAGGTAATAAGTTGATATAGCACCATCTAGTGGCTAATTATAAGACTGCAATATGTTTATTTTTATCATTTTGAGAAGTGACATGGAAGTGATTGATTGTTTACTTCTGGTAATTAAATATGACCTACCCACAATGCTCAAGGACCAGAGGACAACTGAAATGCATTGTGGGGAGGATATAAAAGGGCTGGGAGCAGCCATCTTAGGTCTCTTGTTCCGGGGACGCGTGGCCTGCCAGCAGAACTCTGTGGGTGTGTGTGTCCCACAGGCTTGCGGCCTACTTTGTGAAGGAGCAAAGCAGCAGCAAGGATCCTGCCATCTATCACAGTGTGCTGGAGCAGCAGAAGTGATCATTCCGGAGACCCGTTGAGGAGGTAACCGAGGACTCCTGGTCGTTAGTAAACGGAACAGCGTGACAGCGTGGTTGGGGCTCCACACAGACTGAGAACTGCTGAGACGGAGACATCCATTTGTCTGGATCCGGTGCGGTGAGAGGGTTAACACCCAGGAGTTTGTTTAACACTACACATATTTAGAGCTGTTACAGAGTGTTGCTGGGATTGATAGTCCCACAGAACAATTGAGTTGGAAAGTATTACATTTACAAAGACTTCAATATCCAGATACTGATAATAGATGTCTGTCTTCTTCAAGTAAGAACACTTAATCAATTTGCTGGATTATAATTGCCTTTGTGTATCAACTTGCACTGTGCAACACTCCAGAAGAACTCTCTGTGGATTACAAATACTGATTTATAGCTAGCGAAAATTGAAGACGTCAGGACTACTTTTTTTCTATTGCAGGGCCCTGCACCTAGTTATAAAGAATAGTGACTTTATGGTTTAAAGCAGGGGGAGCTCCCTGGTATATATATCTATTTAGGTATATCTTTGTATGTGTACAAAGACTGTCATAACTATTTACTATACTGTCACACTACGTTGGTGTGATAGTGTAGCCACTGTAATAACTTTTATATACATATATCATTTAAGTAAAAAAGTTATTTTGGTTAATACAGAAGTTTGCGTGCAGTGTTGTTATTTCTCCTGCAGGTGGAGTTACAAGCACCCAGGTAGAAGTAAATCTATATGAATGTATATTGTGAGCTAAAGTTGGTATTAGTGTCATTACAACACTGCACTACAGCTGTGTCAAGGGGATTGAACTAGTTAAGTGGGGTGAATAGATCAGAGAACAGGCTCAATAATAAATCAGCAGCTCCACCGTGAGTTATTGAGATATATATCTATATATAGATTTATATATAGATATATATATATCTATATATAGATATATATATATATCTATATATATAAATCTATATATATATATACCGTATATATATAGAGAGAGAGATATCTCTCTCTCTCTCTCTATATATATATATATACACACACACACACACACACATACATATATATATATATATATATATATATATATATATACACACACACACACACACACATACATACACACACACAAACACACACACAGTATCTCACAAAAGTGAGTACACCCCTCACATTTTTGTAAATATTTTATTATATCTTTTCATGTGACAACACTGAAGAAATTACACTTTTCTACAATGTAAAGTAGTAAGTGTACAGCTTGTATAACAGTGTAAATTTGCTGTCCCCTCTAAATATCTCAACACACAGCCATTAATATCACCCCTAAGTAAAAAAGGTCCAAATTGGGCCCAAAGTGTCAATATTGTGTGGCCACCATTATTTCCCAGCACTGCCTTAACCCTCTTGGGCATGGAGTTCACCAGATCTTCACAGGTTGCCACTGGAGTCCTCTTCCACTCCTTCATCCCCCACCTTGGGCTCCTCCACCTTCCATTGGAGGATGCCCCACAGATGCTCAATAGGGTTTCGGTCTGGAGACATGTTGGCCAGTCCATTACCTTTACCCTCAGCTTCTTTAGCAAGGCAGTGGTCCTCTTGGAGGTATGTTTGGGGTCATTATGTTGGAATACTGCCCTGCGGCCCAGTCTTTGGAGGGAGGGGATCATGCTCGGCTTCAGTATGTCACAGTACATGTTGGCATTCATGGTTCCCTCAATGAACTGTAGCTCCCCAGTGCCGGCAACACTCATGCAGCCCCAGACCATGACACTCCCACCACCATGCTTGACTGTAGGCAAGACACACTTGTCTTTGTACTCTTCACCTGCTTACCACCACACACACTTGACACCATCTGAACCAAATAAATTTATCTTGGTCTCATCAGACCACAGGACATGGTTCAGTAATCCATGTCCTTAGTCTGCTTGTCTTTAGCATACTGTTTGTGGGCCTTCTTGTATATCATCTTTAGAAGAGGCTTCCTTCTGGGACGACAGCCATGTAGACCAATTTGATGCAGCGTGCAGCGTATGGTCTGAGCACTGACAGGCTGACCCCCCACCCCTTCAACCTCTGCAGCAATCCTGGCAGCACTCATATGTCAATTTCACAAAGACAACCTCTGGATATGATGCTGAGCACGTGTACTCAACTTCTTTGGTCGACTATGATGAGACCTGTTCTGAGTGGAACCTGTCCTGTTAAACCACTGTATGGTCTTTGCCACCACGCTGCAGCTCAGTTTCAGGGTCTTGGCAATCTTCTTATACCCTAGGCCATCTTTATGTAGAGCAGCAATTCTTTTTTCAGATCCTCAGAGAGTTCTTTGCCATGAGGTGCCATGTTGAACTTCCAGTGAACAGTATGAGAGAGTGAGAGCAATAACACTAAATTTAACACACCTGCTTCCCATTCACACCTGAGACCTTGTAACACTAATGAGCCACATGACACCGGGGAGGGAAAATGGCCCAATTCGGACATTTTCACTTAGGGGTACACTCACTTTGGTTGCCAGCAGTTTAGACATTAAGATATAATAAAATATTTACAAAAATGTGAGGAGTGTACTCACTTTTGTGAGATACTGTATATATATATATATATATATATATTATACACATACATAAACATACATACACACACACACACTGTATATATAGCCACCACTACCAAGGTTTTCCTTTGGACCTATTCAGATTGTACCAATACAGCAATCTGTTCATGTGTGTTTCACTAGGGCCTCATGCACACTAGGCTCTTCTGAACGCCTTCCTTCTGACAGGAGATAAGCAGCATTGACAATGTGCCTAAAGACTTATTTTTCAAACGCATTTAGATGCATTCAGACATGTCAAGCATTTGAGTGTTCATTTAATTAATTGGCCAGAATATTAATTTATTCTCGCCATTGAAATAAATTAAGTGCTAAACCTGTTTAGGAGCATTGGGCATTTTTTCAGCCTAAATGCTCCTCTTCTGAACCTGACTTTGGTATGTTCAGATTTCTGCCCCTAAATGCCTGTAAATGCCTATGTGTGCGATAAGACTATTCATTTGCCTCAACAAAAAGGTGCATGTACAAATTTTTGAAAGGCAGGGCAGCACAGTGCACGCTACCATGTTACCATTTATTGTGGTGGACTGCAACTGTAGCAAAGTGTGTTGAGATGCCATTAAGAAAGAATATCACCACCGTGGCCACACAGACACACATAACATACACTTTTGCCCATTGTGATAATACATGTTTCTCCAGTGCAACAATGTGAACCTAGGCTAAGCCTGGGTTCACACTAGTGCGATGTGGCACATGGCATGTGATTGCACTGCATTCCTGTGCAAATCACCTGCAATGTCTGTGCGGTGCAATTTGAGCCTATCCTATTGTATGGCTTAAATCGCACCGCATGCACACAAAAAAGGTGCAGGACCCTTAACTTTTTAGCCACACTGGAATCAGATCACGAGTGTTCACACCCATGCAATCTGATTCAGGCAAACATATTGCATTCTGCGACCTGTGATTGGGGTGTTGTTAACTTTTGACACCAGCAGCAGATCGCATTAACACAATGTGATTGCTATGCGGTGCAATGCAGGGAAACGCTGTGAATCATGCGTGTTTCCTGCATTGCATCATCGTGAAGCAGGCCTAAAGAAATAAATTCAGATTATAGTGAATAAGGTGAGTGAACAGACTCTGCCAGGTAAAGTATATAAATGAAAAGAAATGTATAGAAATACAAATAAAAAATTGCTTCTTTGAACATGTAAAAGAATAAAATACTGGTGACACAGGCTAGAAAATTGTAGCAATTATAGGGCAATAGACCAAAATGTCTCACTGGCTATACATATATATCTAAAATCCCTTCATGTGACATAAATCTAAAAAACATATTTCAGTCCAGATAATGCAGTTCCAATTTCCAACGCGTTTCAAGGCTGAAACTCTTCTTCAGGGAACCCTGACATTGAAAATAGCATTAATAAACTACAAAAACATAGGTAACAGACATAAGCATGGGACATAAGACACAGTGTTGGCCACTTAGGACTTTTAGATCACGTATGCAGGTATAGCCTGTGGTAAATTGTTAAAAACACTGTGTGTACATTATATATATATATATATATATATATATATATAAAATATTATTATTATTATACAGTATTTATATAGCGCCAACAGTTTACGTAGTGCTTTACAACTTGAGGGTAGACAGTACAAATACAATACAATTTGATACAGTAGGAAAATATTATATATAATGTAAATACTTTTTTTTTTAATAAGTGCTTACATGACCTCTGTTCTCAGTAGCATAAGGAGCTCAGAGAACTGGGAATGGAGAAAGAGCAGAGCACTGGTCTTCCCAGTGAATGGCTGTGCAGGGGGCGTGTCAGCACAAGTCTGATCATTGGAGAACATGCAGGCTGTAGTCTCTGCAGAGCCAGAAAACTGACCACATTGGAATGAATGAGCTTCCATGCCTAGCATGGGCAGTCTGAAATAGGAAAGCAGAGGACTGGCAGGATCACAATGCATTTTACATAAAAAAGCAATACAGAGTAAGCAGGGTACATGGTACAACAGACACATATCAGGAATATGAATTGTTGCGGTAGCACATTCTTTAATGAAGAAACAGGGTTAGCCCAAATAATATATGAGGCCCTTGACATTTCATAATCTTCGCAGGTAAATTTAATAGCTAGGAATACTATCTCTAAAAAGATCACGTACAGCTGTGGCCAAAGGTTGAGAATGACACAAATATTAATTTTTACAAAGTCTGCGGCTTCAGTGTTTTTAGTTCTTTTTTGTCAGATGTTACTATGGTATACTGAAGAATAATTGCAAGCAATTCATATGTGTCCAAGGCTTTTATTGACAATTACATTAGGTTTCTGTAAAGAGTCAATATTTGCAGTGTTGACCCTTCTTTTTCAAGACCTCTGCAATTTGCCCTGGCATGCTGTTAAGCAACTTCTGGTCCACATCCTGACTGATGGCAGGCCATTCTTGCATAATCAATGCTTGGAGTTTGTCAGAATTTGTGGGGTTTTTTGTTCACCTCTTGACTGACCACAAGTTCCCAATGGGATTAAGGTCTGGGGAGTTTCCTGGCCATGGACCCAAAATTTCAATGTTTTGTTGCCTAAGCCACTTAGTTATCACTTTTGCCTTATGGCAAGGTGCTCCATCATGCTGGAAAAGGCATGGTTCGTCATCAAACAGTAAAATCAATCAGCGCAATTAAAACCCTAATGACAGCAGCTGAACACTAAGCGTCAAAAATATCAAATCCCAAACAAACAAATTAAAAGGCAGTGCAGCGCAATAAACAAACATAACAAACAAAAAGAATTAAAAGTTCATAAAATTGGATATAAAATTCATAAAATGCATACATTTCATAAAGAGTTGACAGGTGACAGAACACATGAGCACCAAAAGTGTCCAATAAGTGTTTCTATGTGTAAAACATATGGCCATTCCGTGTTAACCTCCACCAATGAAGATGCTAGCAGCTCCCCTCAATGTATGGACCCCTGATTTAGCAGATAGGCTTTTCCCTCATAAAGGTAGAAGATACTGGATCACTGGATATAATGGCCGCTGGGAACAAGCATTCACTGATCTGAGTTGGTGAGGGAGGATCACTCACTCTGCGCTCTGCACTCTGCACAAGATTCACAGGATACAGGTAATGAAAAAGGGAGTATATAGTGCTCTCTGTATGTAAATTTATTTATTGGTTAAGAACGATTCCACCTACAAGCATAGCACTAAAACCCAGTGCTTGGTGAAAGGGCAAGTAAATTCTTGTGGATTTGTTTTTTTTACTTTTCACTCACACGTGCCTGCTACCATTCTTGAGCAAGCTCTGCACTGGTGGTGCCCCGATACCGCAGCTGAATCAACTGTAGGAGACGGTCCTGGCGCTTGCTGGATTTTCTTGGGCGCCCAGAAGCCTTCACAAATGTAGTGGAAATGTTTGGGATGAAGTTAATTTTCATGGCAAAGAGGGACCTTGCAATTAATTGCAATTCATCTGATTACTCTTCACAACATTCTGGAGTATATGCAAATTGCCATAACACAAACTGCGCCAGCAGATTTTGTAAAAATTAATATTTGTATCATTCTCAAAACTTTTGGTCATAGCTGTACATACATTTTGGCCATGGCTGTACGCATGGTGCAGCAGATCTATTATTTGAAATAAAAAAATATATTCTAACTAAAGGAACACGATCACCAACTTTCATTCAATCCATAGATGCAGTCACAGTAGAACATTCCTTGCAATAGAACAGACTTTTTTTTTTTTTTTTTTTGGTAAATGCATTCACATTTAAGTACACTGGCATATTTTCAAATTTCAACAAACATATTTTCCCTGACAAGCTCCATGGCAGCAAAGCAGAGTGAGGCCCCACCCACCCCTGCCTGATCAGAATATACCCTAATAAATTTTAGGCCCACCTCAGCGTTCCTTTTTCTTCCTCCTGCAGTGGGGATGGTTGCTCCGGAGGTTAGAGTCCCTCTGCGCGAAGCTTCCCTAATGTGGTGGCTGCTGGGGATTACTCTGTGCAACAAGTGGCATCCTTGGCCTCTGATGGGGGTGAGCGTCGCTCGCTTTCCTGCTTTTACAAGCACCGCTCGGATGATGTATGCGGGGCAGCCCGCTCTGAGCATGTGCAAACCGCTCAGGCCTATCACAAGACGGGGAGGCGGGGCCGGGTTTAAGGGAGCTAAAATTTAAAGGTGCTTTTGGCTTGAAGCATCTGCTCCTGCAGCCGCCTGCTAGCCCCCTCTCTCAGGTATGCTTTGCTATTGCAAGGTTTTAACCTGTGGATTGCCTGCTTTTTCTGCTCTTCCTTAATGACTCATTTTGGCTTTATTTTTACAGCAGTAACAACATGCCTACCCCCTCTAAAGACCAGCACTCTCAAAGCAGGTAAGGGAGATGTCAATGAATACATATGTAAAGAGTCTCGGATAAAAATACTAACTTTTTCCTCTCTGTCTGTGCTGTCTCAGCTCCTCTGGTCTCTGTCATGATTCCTCTCGACGTTCAGAAGAAAGAAGCCCTTGAAGGAATAGGAGACAGTCATCCTCACGGGAAGATCGACACTCCCAGAAAAGGACAGAAGCTTCTCGTTAATGTTCTGCCTCTAGGGGTCAGCTCTTCCCATTATGATTCAAAGAGTCACATCACGAGCAGCCCAGACCAGAAGGATGCTGGGCATGCCCTAAAAGAGCCATACCGGGCAAGACAGCGTGTGAGGCTTGCTTCAAAGAAGCAACCGAGTGCCTGGAGCCTGATAAGTCGGAGATGGGATCGCTAATGAAGCAAGCGTTTGAGGAAACCCTGGAGATGTTTGCGTCAGTCGCAGGCTACAGCCGGTCCAGTGTTGTCCACCTCATGCTCCTTATCTCCTCAGGTGCTACCAGCCACTCAAGTGATTCCAGAAGCCCAGAAGCTTTCAGGGTCGGATGTTGCTTCCTCGGAGAAGGAAGTAGGCCATTACAATGGCTTTGATTTTGCCTTAGTCTAGCCTTTTGTGAAGGAGATTAGGCAGGCTCTACTCTGGGAGGATGCAGTGGAAGAAATGCAGAAGAAGCAGCGGAGGTATTTTGTGAACATGAAGGAGGAAGGAGTGAATTTTCCCTTCATGGAAGAAATTCACAACATAATAAGTGATGAGTGGAACCATCGGATAAAAGAATTTCATTCAAGAATTTAATTCAGCCTGAGTTCTGCAGATTTGAAATATTCATAATAAACATATTCAAAAACATATTTAATGATTTTCAGATCTATAACTAAATGAAATTATGTTTTTTACATGCTATATACAGTATAACGGAACTTTGTCTATCAAATCCTTACCATAATTTTCCTTTCCTGATGGGCCCCATGACAGCATACGTAGCCTACTCAAGACACTGGGAGGCGGCATTCTAAGCTTCTTACAGTCAGGCCTAGAACTGGCTCTGTCAGTCAGCTCTCTCCTGGTGCAGGTGTCGGCTATATCAGCATTCACTGGAATGTCATGGGCCAGACATATGCTTGCTCACCAATTCTTCATGGGGGTAGTCAGACTCAGGCCCCAAAAGGAAGCCTAGATTCCGCAAAGTGGGATCTCCCGTTGGTCCTCGACTTTTTCTCACAGCTCAGGTCAGAACCTGGCAAGCCACTCTCGATCAGAGAACTTGTTCTCAAAACTTCTTCTTCTTCTTTCATGGAATGTCTTCCATGAAAATCAGGCGATTGTCCTCCCCACTTTCAGATCAGCCAAAAATTCCAACATCCATCCGCTTGATGTGGGCGATACCTTAAAAACAATATCTGAAGGCCACAGCTCCCATTCTTCAGTCCGAATACCTATTTGTCCTCTTCCACGGGAAGAACAAGGGGATGTGTGCCTCATCTATATCCATTGCTGCGTGGATCGTCCAGTCCATCCAGTGGGCCTATAAAGCGAAGGGCTTGGCGCCTCCGGAGGAAGTAACAGTGCATTTGACCAGAAGCGTCTCAACATCTTGGGCTGCCTCACGGCATTTCGCCCCTGAAGTGATCTGCGGGGCAGCGTCTTGGTCTTCAATAAACACATTTATGACCCATTATTGTGTTGAACCAGCTGCTTTATCTTCTGGCTCTTCTTTTGGTTTGCAGATCCTGTCAGTTGACAGTGTCAATTAAATCTTTTCTTTGCTCAGCATCTGCCCACCCGGGTGTGTACAGCGAGTTATTTCCCAAATGTATGCTGCCATGGAGTCTGTCAGAAAAACTGAAAATTGTCTATCAAATACTTATACCACGTACACACGACCGGTCTTTCCATCAGACTGAACTCCAAAGGACTTTTCGACAGAGTTCCGTGGAAACGGACTTGCCTACACACGATCACACCAAAGTCCGACCGTCTAGAACGCGGCTATAAAACGGAAGTTCAATTAGCTAGTGCACCACCCTTTGGGCCCCTTCTGCTAATTTCGTGTTTATCTCGTGTTAGTAGAAGTTTGGTGAGAGACGATTCGTGCTTTTCAGACTCGTGTTTTTTCAGATCGTTTAAGTGTTGTTCAGTTTGCTGATTTTCAGCTCGCTCTTCACAGGCCTTGCTGTTCTTCAGTGCGTTCTGTTAAGTTCGTTCTGACCAGCCGACCGTTTTGAAGCCATGTTGCGTGTACGTACTCGTCGTAGAGTTTGTGCTTTGCTTGGGCTTGGTGTTCTAGTTAATTCTTCGACCCAGGCCCAGTCCATGAAGAGGGTGGGGAGGAGTTCATGGACCATGAATTGGTTACCCCAGCGTGACTAATTCTCTCACATGCCTTTGCTTTGTGAGATCCAGGAGAATAATCCTGAGGATTTCAGGAACTCTCTCAGGATGACAGACCCCATTTTTCACCGTCTGTTGGCTTTGCTGACCCCTTATATCAGCAGGCAGGATACCTGCATGAGGCAAGCCATTACTCCGGAGCAGAGGCTAGTCGCCACGTTGCGGTACTTGCCGACTGGGAGAAGCCTGCGGGACCTCAAGTTCTCGACAGGCATCCCCCCAGGCTCTGGGGATCATTATCCCAGAGACCTGTTCTGCTATAATTCAGGTCCTGCAGAAGGACTATATTAAGGTAAGATTTATCCTTTAACATCACATTTTATTGTATTTAATGTTTGCTAATGTATTGTATTTCTTTCCTCAATCCCTAATTACCATGATTGCAATATGCTGTGAATGTCCCCTTTGTCCTCATGCATGCTGTAATCTTTTAATGCTCCTTTTTTGTCCTTCATGCATAATCGCCTTCACTAACCTCCCCAGCATGCTATGCTGGGCCCATATCCACCTAGTCTAGTCACTTAACAATGTATTTTGTTAGCTCCGTTGTAGTGCTTTACCCTAAACACCCCCTTAAAAATGTTTCCAAATGGTCTGTGTGTCCTTAAATTAATTTATAACCCCCCCTAAAATGTTTCCAAATGGTCTGTGTGTCCTTAAATTAATTTATAACGACCCCCCCCTTAAATGTTATCAATGGGCCATCAGAGGGGGTGAGGAATCTGATAAGTGGGCCTTATATCTTAGTCTTTAAATAATACTTAAAATAAATGTTATACTGATGTTGGACAAGAATGTTTTTTGTGTAATGTGCTTGCATTGTTATGTGCAAAAGTACTTTTTTTTTTTTTCTTGTTTGACTCCCCAGTTTCCTCCAACGCCACAGGAATGGCAGACTGTGGCATCCCATTTTGCCACCCGTTGGAACTTTCCCAACTGTGGAGGGGCTATAGATGGGAAGCGCATCCACATCGTGCCACCACCCCATTCGGGGTCATACTATTTTAGTTATAAGGTATTTCATAGTATCGTGTTAATGGCGGTGGTATTGGCACAATATGAATTACTGTATGTGGACGTGGGGAAGAATGGTCGGATGTTTGATGGAGGCGTCTTCACCCAGACGGAGTTCTACCAGCGTCTCCAGAGTGGTGGCCTGGGATTGCCACTTTATGCGGATAAGGTAGAAGGACTCCCCTTTGTCTTCATTGCAGATGAAGCCTTCGGTCTGCGCGAGCACTTGATGAGGCCATTCCCCCAAAGGACCCTCACCCCGGAGAGGAGGGTTTTTAACTACCGGCTAGCCAGAGTGAGAATAGTTGTGGAGAATGCCTTCGGAATAATGGCCAGCTGGTTCCACCTGTTTCTGACAGCAATACACATGGCGGACTACAAACTTAATCATATCGTCCTAGCATGCTGCATCCTGCACAATTTTTTAAGAAAAAATTCAAGAAAATATATTGCCTCAGTTGGGCCTGAGGCTGGACTTATTCCAGAGAATCCTCTGATGGGCCTGGATACTGGCCGTACTAGCTTGGCCCCCCAAAGTGCCCGTGAAGTTAGGGATAAATATGTTAATTTTTTTACGGGTAGGGGGGCCATTGCAATGCCAGACAATGTCTAATTTTTATTAATAAAAAAAAATTATAAGATAAAATCTCGAAATGTATTTATGGCTTGCCTTTCTTTTTGGCTGTCTCCTAGGTTCTCCTAGTGCACTTGTAGTGCCAAGTGTATTTTCGTTTAGTAAATAAGCCCCATTGTCACTGTAAACACCAAATTACTTACAAAACTGGTATTGAGCATTGAAAGAAGAAGCCACACATTGTTGATTAGTAAAATTTTAAATCTGTGCACATTCACATGTGCATTTAATTTTTTTTTTAAATATATGTTTCTTTTTTTAACAATATATATATATATATATATATATATTTATTTATTTATTTATTTTTTAAACTTTATTTATTTTTTTAATTTTTTTTTACAAACAGGCATGTTTTAAAACATAACATACACACAACTCTGGAACTTACAAAGTTCAACATCTAGAAAATGAAGGCAATATCAGACATTATAGTGTCAAAAATGTCTTGATATTGCCAAAAATCAGATGGGGTGATATCACCCCTATAAAAGCCAAATTTTTAAGATGCACACAAATTGGGATTCCAAATGGGTAATGTCAACATGTGCTATCTCCCATCATGGGGGATCAATGGACGTGTTTAGTGGGTGCAATCCCTTCCTCTCACCTACTAGCATTATGAGGAAGGGGTTACACTCACAAAACGCGTACATTGAGATCCCCTGATGGCAGATAGCACATGTTGACATACCGTGTGTATCTTCAAAATTTGCCTTTTAAAATTGGAAAAAATTAAAAGCACTGAATGTGGTCATCTAAAAAGGAAACAGGATCAATTTCGTTTTAGGGAAAAATGGGATAAATTCTCCCCAAAACATCAATCATGTTCTTCATTTCCTGCTGCATGATGTCCAGGCGATTGTGCATTCCATCGATCTCCCCATTCCAGGCCATGATCTGGCCAATGAGTCTTTGTGCGCTGTCGCTTGAAAATGGTTTGGCCGCTTCCCCTTCCACAACCAGCACATCACCCAAAATTGATGAAAAAACATGTATTTAGAAATATGCAGGTATACATAGATTACCTGAAGTTTGCTATTCATTCTAGTTTCAAACACATCTAGACAACAATGTCCTAAACTTCTTTTATTAAGACAAATTAGCAAGACCAAAATGTTGTTGAAACCCTGTGTCAACTAAATACACCGTATATATTTTCAAACAAAGTTTACTACGAACGATGTTTCCTACGAACGATTACTGTGTCCACAAACATGAAAGTAGCCATTTAAAACTGTACAACAGTAAAGAAAATCACATGGACCAGCATGCAAATTAATAATCAGAATAGGAACACACAACAAGTACTTACTTTTTTGAAGCACTTTCTTTATTCTTCTGTACTGATCCGGCTCCCTCAGTTTAAGGTCGGGCCAGCGTTTCCTTAATTGGTCTTTGGAGCGGTGTACCCCAAAATTATGCTGCAGAGTCTTCACAACTTTTGACATGATTTTGGCCTTGCGCAAATTCGGCTGGCTGTACGGTCCATGCTTCCCATCATAATCGCTCCACCATCCCCACCATCTCTTCAAAGGCCATATTGGAGGCCTTAAATCTCTTCTTCCCGGATCGGGACATTTCGGGCTCCGGGCTTTCCTCATTACTGGAATAATAATTTACAAACACCTGCTGTGTCTCCGCCATGTTGCTACTACTGTGCACCGTAGAGAGAAGGGGCAGGGAATATTCGTAAAAAAAAAAAGAAGAACGTCAGGGGCGGGCGACGCAGGTGGAGTTTCACGCATGGCGCAGTGTATATAAAGCTAACACGCATGTGCCGTACGTACGTTCTGTGCGTAGAGAGAACTGGCGGGGAATATTTGTGAAAAAGAACATCAGGGGCGACGCAGGCGGAGTTTCACGCATGAGCAGTGTACGTGTGTGGAGGAAAGAGGAACGGAAGTTGCGAGCGTCCGAAACTAAGGTAATTTTTTATTTTTACTATTTTGGAACATCAGTGGCCTATACTGCTTAAAGATTGAGGCCTATATTGGGATAAGATTATGAGAGTTTAGGCTAACATTAGTGTTTTTGTCTTGTGTATTGTCTTACAGAAAAAATGAATAAGTTTAAGGAGCCTGGATTAAATATATTGACAAGTACAGGGAGCTGAGGAATCTGTGGGAGGTCAAACACAGTTTATATTGCTATAAACAAGCAAGGAAGGCAACGCTGGATTCTTGAGGAACATGTATAGAAGGGAGCATAGGAAGATCCAGGCTTCCCTGAGATCAGGAGCATCAGCAGATGATGTGTGTGTACCCAGGCTGTGGTACTTCAAAAAACTGCGTTTTCTTGATGACCAGACTGAAGCCAGGGAATCTTTCGATCCTTCCCTCAACCCTTCCCTCCACCCTTACCTGCAGCCTTCCCTCCACCCCAGCAGAGGCTGACGAGAAACAACCTGGGCCTTCTATCCTGGAAGAAGCGGATGTGCCCAGCTTGAGCCAGGTATATTATTTTTATACATATTTAGTGTCCCAATATTAATGACTTTAACTAGATGTTATAATTGATTACCTATTAAGGATTTTATCCCAAAAATGATGTATACATATCAATTGACAGTAGTGGCCAAAAATGTTTGTCACCAGCTTGAAAAAATGCTGGGGTCAGAATGATACTCTTTTATATGTATTAACATTGAATTTGCAAGTCAACTGAAAATTGTGTGTAATTGATGAACCAAAAACTAAAACTATGTCCCTTTTTTATACACAGGATGAGCTCAGCCAGGAGGAAGTTATGGAAAGTGGCAGGCAGGAGGAGGCCAGGCCCAGTGACAGCCAGGAGGTGGGCGGGCCCAGTGTCAGCCAGGAGGTAGCTGGGCCGAGTCGGAGCCTCACCCAATCGCAGGTGCCTCCCCTCTGCCTTCATACAAAAAGGCCCAGGAAGGGGACGGTGACAGAGGAGGCATCACTGCGCCTCATTAGGGAAACTACAAATGTCCTCACGAGCCCCCTCCGACGCTGAAGAGGCCTATGGCTGCTATATAGCCACCAGGTTGCTAGAATTGGAGAAGAGCCAACGCCTCCTCTGTGAGGTAATTGTTGCTGAGGACCTTCAGAAGGGGCTAAGGGGCCAGCTAACAGAGCAGCCACATATATGAGCAAGCCCATCCTCCTCCTCCTGCCACAAGTCCACCACCAGAGCCACAGCCTCCAAGGAAGGCTGCAGGGAAGGCTGCAGGGAAGGCTGCAGGGCACCGTGGAGGGAAGGCTGCAGTGAAGAGAAGAAAGTGATGACCTGGGTTCAGTCTGGTTGGACAGAAGACGCAGGCTGGTGTAGTACCACAGCCTGGGGACATATATGTCATCTGCTGCTGGTCTTGATCTCTGGGATTCCTGGACCAGATTGTGCTCCTTATTATATTGACTCCTCAAGATCCCAATTTTCTTTTCCACAGACTTGATGTGTGCCCTGGGGGCCAAAAGGCTTCACAAATTCCTAAAGTTTCTCAAGCGTTGCCTTCATCTTTATTTTGTTAACCAGAATAAATGGATGTTTTAGTTTCTGAAAATACTTGCCTATGTGTTTTTATTCAAATACATTTCTAAAAGACAAATTAACAAGGGACACCAACCTCCTTGAGGTTCAAAAAAAAAAAAATATGGAGATCACTAGAAAATAATTTTAAAATAATCCTAAAAAAATCTTGATGAAATCAAAAATAATAAAAGATGACTCTAAAAAAAAATTTGTAAACATTATTATGGAGATCAGGCTTTTAAAAAATACAATATTATTCATGAGATCAGGTGAAAAAATCCAGAAATCAGTTTGTGAGAACTCTGTGTGAATATGAGCAGCAGGGGCGTTGCTAGAAGGCAAAAAGACCAGGGGCTTCAGCCCGAAGTCCAAGGCCGGCACGGGGGGGGGCCTCTAGTGGTGCTGGGTTTTTTTGGTTGGGCGGAGGGGTTGTGTGGTTGTGTAGCGGGGGGTACGCTGACTTGCTGGTTGCTGCCTGGCTTACCAGTGCCCATCAATGCTGACCACTAAACCACCTACCTACCTGACATACACTGACCTACCTAACACATACACTGACCTACCTGACATACACACACTGACCTACCTACCTGACATACACTGACCTACATACACTTACCTACCTGACCCACACTGACTTACCTGACCCACATACACTGACCTATCTGACATGCACTGACCTACATACACTGACCGGGTTAGACACAGGCAGGGGTGGTGAGGGGGGTTAGACACAGGCAGGGGTGGTGAGGGGGGGTTAGACACAGGCAGGGGTGGTGAGGGGGGTTAGACACAGGCAGGGGTGGTGAGGGGGGGTTAGACACAGGCAGGGGTGGTGAGGGGGGGTTAGACACAGGCAGGGGTGGTGAGGGGGGGTTAGACACAGGCAGGGCTAGTGAGGGGAGGTTAGACACAGGCAGAGCTGGTGAGGGGGGTTAGACACAGGCAGGGCTGGTGAGGGGGGGTTAGACACAGGCAGGGGTGGTAGAGAGGGGGTTAGACACAGGCAGGGCTGGTGAGGGGGGGTTAGACACAGGCAGGGGTGGTAGAGAGGGGGTTAGACACAGGCAGGGGCTGGTGAGGGAGGGTTAGACACAGGCAGGGGTGGTAGAGAGGGGGTTAGACACAGGCAGGGCTGGTGAGGGGGGGTTAGACACCTGCAGGGCTGGTGAGAGGGGGTTAGACACCTGCAGGGCTGGTGAGGGGGGTTAGACACAGGCAGGGGTGGTAGAGAGGGGGTTAGACACAGGCAGGGCTAGTGAGGGGGGGTTAGACACCTGCAGGGCTGGTGAGAGGGGGTTAGACACAGGCAGGGCTGGTGAGGGGGGGTTAGACACAGGCAGGGCTGGTGAGGGGGGGTTAGACACAGGCAGGGGTGGTAGAGAGGGGGTTAGACACAGGCAGGGGCTGGTGAGGGGGGGTTAGACACAGGCAGGGCTGGTAGAGAGGGGGTTAGACACAGGCAGGGCTGGTGAGGGGGGGTTAGACACCTGCAGGACTGGTGAGAGGGGGTTAGACACAGGCAGGGCTGGTGAGGGGGGGTTAGACACAGGCAGGGGTGGTGAGGGGGGTTAGACACAGGCAGGGGTGGTAGAGAGGGGGTTAGACACAGGCAGGGGTGGTAGAGAGGGGGTTAGACACAGGCAGGGCTGGTGAGGGGGGGTTAGACACAGGCAGGGGTGGTAGAGAGGGGGTTAGACACAGGCAGGGCTGGTGAGGTGGGGTTAGACACCTGCAGGGCTGGTGAGAGGGGGTTAGACACAGGCAGGGCTGGTGAGGGGGGGTTAGACACAGGCAGAGGTGGTGGAGATGAGATCAATGGCGCTGACACTTACTTTCTCTTTCATCAGGGCGTCTCGGTGCACAGCAGGAAGCTCCTCCCCTTCACGCTGTTAGCTGTCAGCTGACTTTCTCTTGTCGTCCCGACATGTCAGCAGCAGTAGGGGGGAGCCGTGGAAAGGATGGGCGGCGGTCCGCTGTGCGGGTATAGCAGCGAGTGCTCTGCCATCACCTCTAAAAGCAGCGGCGCTGCCCAGGCCACCCTCACAGTGGAACAAGATGTGGAGCGATCGGCGGGAGTTCCGCCACCATCTTCTTAAGCATCAATGTGCCGCCCCTCAGAACCTGCCGCCCGGGACCCATGGTCCCACCAGGTCCCATGGTAGGGCCGGCCCTGCCCATGAGCACTAGCGCGGAGGAGGAGGAAGTGCAATCCTCCTCCGCTTTCAATGCTGGGAAGTGTGGGCACAGTGGGCAGCGACGTCACTGGTTGCTAGCCGCTAGGCGGCTATAGCAACCAGTGACTAAGAGTAGAGTCAGGCGGGGGTGGAGGCGGAGCTGGAGCCGGAGCCGGAGCCGGAGCCAGCGCAGTCCGCCCCTGTCCTCGGCATTCTAGGACCGGGACAAGAGATTCGGGGCTATTAGCCCCAGGCTCTGGGCTGTAGCCCCAATAGCCACCCCCTGACGACGCCTCTGATGAGCAGCAAAACAACTTAGTTCTTCTAGCATTATAAAGAAGACAATAATGCGCTGCATTAAACGATCACAGAATTTGCAGCGTAAGGAATGTGCTAGCTCCAATACGAACACTAGTTTTACCAGACTGAGCGCTTCCGTCTCGTACTTGCTTCAGAGCATGCATCATTTTTGGTCTGTCGGAACAGCATACAGACGAGCGGATTTCGCGATAGGAAAAGATTTGAAACATGTTCTATTTCTAAAGTCCGTCAGATTTTTCGACGGAAAAGGTCAGATGAAGCCCACACACGATCGAATTGTCCGACGGATTCATTCCGTCGGACCTTTGCTGTCGAAAAGTCCGGTCGTGTGTATGCGGCATTACAGTAATTTTGTGTCTTGAGTAGGCTAGGTATGGATCACAATATAAAATAATGCTGTGGTTGCGCTACTGTAAAAAGAGTATCAAATGACACATATAGCAGCCAGCATCAACAAAGTAGTGACAATGTGAATAATAACAGGAAGAAACGATGCAGCACTAAACATAAAAATCAGGATTGAGTGATCCACATAAATGTGACTATCAGCTGTGCAACGTGATAGTGTGTAGCTAAATGTAAAAAAATATAAAAAACCAAATACAATATTATAATGAGTCCATGATCATATCAACGACCAATAACGTAGACATCATGGTCATGTGAATATTCAATGAAGGTGAACAGTATAAATGTAGGATGAGTGAGAGGTTTCTCAAGGGTGATACGTGGTTCACAGAGGTGGTGTTCCAATACTCAGTATCCACAGCAAAGAATAGATGGAGCAAATACGCTTACCGGAACTGGTGGACACGTTTGCCGTACGGCTAAGTGTCATATAGGCTTGAGGATCGATCGATCCAAACAGATGTAGAGGCGTATACAGTAGGTTCCACTGGTTCCTCTGTAACAATGGTAAACGGCCTGGGGACAGCAAATGTTCAAAGTCCAGTTACAGGCATTTCTCCAACCGGTGTATATTGGGGGAATACACCTTTCACATAGCCACCATGGGGACATGGAAAAGGAAAAAAAGGCTCCACATAGTGCTTTAATTCCAAAAAAGCAGATTTATTATAAACCAAACAGGGTAGAAAAATTCAGATAACAGCATCCAGGATAAAAGTGATCACAATAATTAATAACGTGGTACCAAGAACAAAAAAATCAATTGCAAACCGACATGTTTCGGACTAAAGGTCCTTCTACTGGGGCATATTGATCAATATGAAAGGTGTATTCCCCCAATATACACCGGTTGGAGAAATGCCTGTAACTGGACTTTGAACATCTGCTGTCCCCAGGCCATTTACCATTGTTACAGAGGAACCAGTGGAACCTACTGTATACGCATCTACATCTGTTTGGATCGATCGATCCTCAAGCCTGTATGACACCTAGCCGTACAGCAAACGTGTCCACGCAGCCTCTGACCCCCCCGTACCATGTCCATGCAGCCTCTGACCCCCATACCATGTCCACACAGCCTCGGACCCCCGTACCATGTCCACGCAGCCTCTGACCCCCTGTACCATGTCTGCGTAGCTTCTGACCCCCTCCTGTTCCATGTAAATGGAGAAATATGGTTGTTGACTTTTGTTTAACTTAAACACATTGCGAATAGCACTTAGCAACATGTTTATCAGTAAAATATTGATATTTGCACTGTTTAGCACTGAAAACAAGCATTTTAGGTACTTTTTTGCAGTGCCAGTAAAAAATGCAGCTCTGCCAGTAAATTTCATGTTTTTTGCCAGTAAAAAAAAATTGGAGCCGTTTGTAAATTTTGGCGTCCTGCCAGTAATTTTCACTTCGGGGGGGGGGGGGGTTGGCAACACTGGGGGCTACTGCCTTCTTTCCTCATAGAATTGTGTTACTATGTTATGCACATTCCCATAGTATTCTGGTTTGTCTTTCTCTGTTTGGATCATAGATGCTTGGGTCTGGCCACTAGGGGTTCAGATGGGTCAGCTCACTATGTATATATTATGTTGTTAACTTGTTTTGTAATTATGTATTATATTTATGTATGTCTCTCTTTTCCATTTTGTTTGATAGATAGACCGGGGCGGGTATAGCGGCGTCCTGTTCCACTAGAGAACCCACATAGGACAACAGTGTCTGACTATTTTCTTCTGAGAATGGAAGAGACAAGGGGACAAACCTGAGCCTGGGAGGAAAAGGAAAGCTGCATACACATGAGACAACAGTAATGCACATACTGCTGCCATGAATGGAATGAAGAAAAGGTATGTCTCACCACTCCTGCCACAATCTTGCCAGGCCCAGGGATAGCAGTGTCACACCGATCTGGGACAGATAGGGCCACCCGCTAATAGCTGGGCTGTTTGGCCATTACACCGCTTGCCTTCCAATGGCCAGGCTTAGCTCTTCCAGCATCTCTTTCATTTCCCACTCCATATCCCACTAATAGCTAGGACTTATCAGAGCATTGCGGCCCATCCTTGCCTACGGTCGCAGCTCGCCCGACCTTGATCGCGGGTAATGAATTCAAGTAGGAAAACCAACTATTCGATCCTACGGAGGAGGACAAAAAAGTAACACAGCTGCTGGCTCAGAGCAAAGATTTATTGGAGTGGGGTCCTATAGGGTAGGAGAGGAGGCAGGGCTAAACCCAAACGTATACTGCCATGGAGTCTGTCAGGAAATTCCTTTTTTTGGATAACTAGTGTGTTTTTCTAAAAATACATTAAAGTTAAGATTGCCAACTTTTCTTCAATTTGTTAAAGTTTAGTAGTATAAATCTGGTAGCATCATTTTTTTTTTTTTAATTTGCTAAGCAAAACAATGTTTCTAAAACAACTGAGCCCCGGTTCACACTATTGCGATGGGGGAACCTGCACGATTTCAGTGCCGGTTCCCGCATCGCATCTCCCTCTCAGGCAGTTCACACTGCCCTACACAAACCATGGGGGTGTCAGTACAAAATTAATGACACCCCCAGAACGGTTCGCAGATCACAGTGCGAACTGTGGATTCGGACAGGAATCAGATCCGATTCCAGTGCGGGGAAAAAAAGGTTCCTGCAGCATTTTCATGTAAATTCAATGCAAGTTCAGCCATACAAACTGTATGGCTGAATTCGCATTGCACAGACATCGCATGTGATCTGCACAGCAATGCGGTGCAAATCACATGCGATGTCTGTGTTCGCAATAGTGTGAACCCAGGCTAAATGTCATTCCAGTAAAACAAACCTGATTGTCCATTAATTACGGTACTTATAAAAGAACCTATATGGCTGCTGATTTGCTGTGCGTTATTTATCCACAAGAGGGTAAAAAAAAAACAGACATCAACATTTTCATGCAATGTTCATAATATTCTGCTATGAGTCAACGTGACTGAACAACTAATACTTCTGCAATGTATGGGTTATATAAAATATTAGTAAAAAGTACATTTCAAAATTACCGATCTGACTATTACTATCTTTTCATTTCAAAGTTGTAGCAAAAATAAATCTTTTTCCATTTACTAGATAGCACCCTGTAGATAACCCGATTAAATAAAAAAAATCTCTAGCAAAAGTGGGCAACATTTTAATGGAGAGGGAAAATAATTATTTGTCAGTGAATGGAAAAAGCCTAGGAGGACCTACTGAATTAATCACTTCATGGCGGAGGATTTGAGCTTTCTTTTCATGGCATTTGACTGCCTCTGCAATTTTTATTTTTCCTTCAATGATTTTTATTGAGAACAGCATATACAAAATACACAACATATATTCTTTGAGTACAAAAGTAGAAAAGGAAAGAAATGGGGGGGGACATATCTCAGCCAATATGGCCTGCAGGAATCCTATAAACAGACTATGTCATCCTTATTTTCTCTATCTAGATGAGGTGGATGCGTCTATCCGACTGTACATGGTCAGTTACATTTCCTTTATTTACATATGTATCTAGTCTGAGTGCAGAGCATCATGCGTTTGGATATATATTTATCTTGCTTTATATATTTATCATTTCTAGCGCTATTCTCACACCTCTCTGTATTGCATGGAGAGAAGGCGCGTCGTCAGGAACCCAACCATCCACCCCATTTGGGATCTTTACTGTGGACGGGAGGGCCCCCGCCCCACACCCCTCTTCCTTTATGACTAATAATTCAGATCTCAGATCGTGATCTTTCGTATCTGTCATTAGGACAACGACATAAGGTAGGAGAACCTGCAAAAATAGACCAGAGAAGGAAAGGAAAGAGTAAGAACAATAAAGAGGGGAAATGAAGAAGAGAAAAAAGGGTAAGGGAAGAGTTGGGGTTGACGGCACCACTAGGGATCCCTCTTGGGATCCATTAACTGTCAAAACCCGTAGGCAGATAGGACAACCATGGTTCCCAAATCCTGTCGAAAGCCCTCTGTTTATCTAAAAGGATCGCCGAAAGGCGTTCATTAATCATGATCCACGTCAGTTTTGCTTTAACCATTTCAAAGGGGATCAGGGGCTTTCTCCAGGATCCGGCCACCGCTATTCTAGATGCTGTAAATATAAAAGATATGAGCTTCCTGGTATGTCCAGGTATTCCTTCCACTTGATCCCCCAGTAGTGGTTGTTGTGGAGATTTGGTTAGATTAACTTGAGTCAGTGAGTATATAAAGTTATAAATGCGTATCCAAAATCATTTGACCTTAGGGCAGGTCCACCAAGTATGATATATTGTACCTTCTTTGCCACATCCCCTGAAACACAGAGGAGAGGCATCAGCGATATATGTTGCAATTCTCGCCGGGACCATATACCACCGTAATATGACTTTATAATTCGCCTCTATCAGGGAGGTATTAATATAACCTTTTGAAGCTGACTGTGCCACCTTAAACCATTTATCCATTTACATCGTTACCTCCATATCCTGCTACCATTTTTGCATATAAAATAATTTTCCCGTTTTGGAAGTCAAGATACTATAAATTTGTGATATATGACCTTTATGTTTGTCATAAGACTTGCATAGATATTCCATTAGGGTGGAAGACATAATGTCGGTCTTACGCTGTAGGGTATGCAGGAAGTGGACTATTTGGAGGTAACAATAAAATTCTGTGTTAGGTAGCTGGTACTTTTCTATGAGTGTTTGTTTCGATATTATACCTTTATGATCACACATATCAGCTATACGTATCAGACCTTTGTTAGTCCACCATGATAGACTTTGAGGATTAAGACTCGGGGTGAAATCTGGATTACCCGTTAGCAGGGCTAAAGGAGCATGCGTGGAGCGAAAGACGAAAGGCTTTTGTAATCTGTCCCATACACTCAATGAAAAGGAAAGTGTAGGGCACAATATGGTCGGCCTGTCTTTCATATGGAGCCACATCATATAGCTAATGGGTTTTGTGGGATAGGGGGCTGATTCCATTTTCATCCAGGACGGAGCTGGAGACCCAGAATGGGAGCGAATTAATTGGGCCAACTGGGCTGCCTCAAAATATTTGACCAAATCAGGAACTCCCAGGCCTCCTTTAGTTTTGGGGGTATAGAGAGTTCGCCTATTCACCCTAGGTCTTGTGTTCCCCCAAATGAACTTCATGATCTTTTTCTGAAAAACCCCGAGATCGGCTCTATTATTAGCAATCGGGAGAGTCCTGAACAAGTACAACAGCCTTGGCAAAATTTTTATGGAGTACAGTCTGCCGAACCACGACGGAGGGCTAACAGCCCATCTCAGTAAATCTGTTGTTAATTTTCCATACAGAGGAGGGTAGTTGGCTTGGTATAGGGTCTGTATAGTGGGGGTTAGAAATATTCCTAGATATGGGAGCCTATCCTTCTGCCATTTGAACTGAAATGACATTTGGAGCTGTTGGACTGTCTGCTGTTCTAATGTTAGATTTAAAGCCTCGGATTTGGAGTGGTTAATCGTGAGACCTGAAAAAAACGAGAAGCGTCGTAGGGTCTGAAAGAAGTTGGGAAGAGACGTAACTGGGGAGGAGATGAACATCAAAATATCATCGGCAAACAAAGAGCATTTCTGCTCACTGTCACCACAATATATGCCCTTTATGTCCTGGTTGTGTCTAATCTTAATCGCTAGGGGTTCTAGTACTAGTAGGTACTAGTGTTCTAGTGCCAAAATAAATAAAATAGGAGATAGAGGGCACCCTTGCACCCTCGTTCCTCTGTGTATGTCTATTGTATGTGATTTATAGCCTTTTATCTGGAGTCTATCCGTAGGTGCGTTGTATAATGTCTGTAGTATTGTCAGGAAATGAGACCCAAATCCATATTTCCTTAGTGCGTAATAGATGTATTCCCATGTGACCGAGTCGAACGCCTTACAAAGATCTAATGATAGCAGCATTCCCTTCCGTATACCATAATTATCCCAATTAGAGTTAATCGCTGTTATAATGTCTACCACTCGTCGGGTTTGGTCCGGGGCCTGTCGACTGGGGACAAATCCCACTTGGTCTGGATGGATATAGTTAGCTAGGAAGGTGTTCATTCTGGTCGCTAACACTTTAGTCATCAGTTTAAGATCCACATTAATTAGCGATATAGGGCGATAATTGGCAGGGTCCCCATGGTCTTTCCCCGGTTTAGGAATTACTTGTATAAGGGCTTAATTTTCGTGTGTAACTAGTGGGTCTCCTTTCCGTATCGCATTAAAAAATTAACATAAATGAGGGGTCAATATGGCTGCAAATTTTCTATAATAGTGACCTGTGAAACCATCCGGGCCAGGTGCTTTCGTAGGATTCAAACATTTAATAGCTGCCAAAATTTCCCCCTCTGTAAAATCTGCTTCCATTAGTTCTATGTGTTCTTGTGCAACTTGTGATAATGGAATATCATGGAAAAATTTGTCTGCCCTGGCTTTAGGAAATGAGTTTGGTTTGTTGTATAACTTAGTAAAGAACCTAGAAAATTTTTGGATTATCATTTGGGGGTTTTGGGTAAGTTTCCCATCTCTCGTCCGAATTCTCGGCGTTGCAGGATTAAACGGACGAGGGGTGAGCTTTCTAGCCAAAAGGGTTGTAGGTTTATCTCCCTTGGTGTAGAAACGATGTCTAGACCAGTGAAGGTATTTCTCAGCCTTGGTTGTGAGGCTAAGATTCAATGCTGACCATGCTATATCTATTTTATGGCGCAAGTCTAGTTGAGGATTAGATTTTTGTTCCTGAACTATTTTATGTAGCTCGTCTTCCTGTTGCTGTATCTTCTGAGCATTATCACGTTTATTTCTGGAGGCTACTTGGATCAGCTTGCCGCGAATGGTGGCTTTATGCGCTGCCCAGTTAATGCCAGGGGATGTGTCGCTAGCATGATTATCAGTAAAGTACTGTCGAAGGGCTTTCTCTACTTCAGCGTATACTATGGGGTCATTAAGTAGTGTAGCATTAAGCCGCCAGGTTGAGAGTTTTGGTCTCATCTATAAGTCGGACAGTGTCATTAATACTGGCGAGTGGTCTGACCATAAGCTGGGCACTATTTCAATCGACTTAATCAACGGCAATAGTGAGGATTGTGTGAGTAGGTGGTCTAGGCGCGAGTATGTTTTGCGGACTTGTGAATAATGTGTAAAATCTCTGGTTGTGGGATGAAAGTCTCTCCATACATCTACGAGATCGTAGGAGTATAATATCCGGGCTAGTTTGACGCCCTGTTTGGGGATATATTTCACAACAGGTTTGTGTGCATTAGACCTATCCAGGATTTGATCTAGGGAGACGTTGCTGTCTCCACCCAGTATAATTCTACCTTGTACG
Organism: Aquarana catesbeiana; assembly: GCF_042186555.1. NCBI lineage: Eukaryota > Metazoa > Chordata > Amphibia > Anura > Ranidae > Aquarana > Aquarana catesbeiana. The sequence continues at coordinate 420,167,954 of NC_133325.1, read as the reverse complement.
TGTGGCATCAGAGTTTTTAGCATATTTTCGAAAAATGTTACCTGACCCGTATTGGGAGCATAATATGATATAAGTGTAAGAGCACGTTCATTCACTTTCCCCACAAGCATGATGTACCTCCCTTCTTTATCTCTAATGACCGTGGTGGGGATAAACGGAATTCTCTTTGCGATACAAATCGCTACTCCTCTTTTCTTGTCTGGGCCGTTCGATAGATAGAATGTGGGATATATAGCATGTAAATATTGGGGAGCTGAGGTACGCGAGAAATGCGTTTCCTGGAGAAGTAAAAAGTCTATATCTAATTTATGGTAATTTTGGAATGCTTTAGCTCGTTTCGTAGGGGAGTTTAAGCCTTGGACATTATGCGTTAATATGTGAGAATGGGAATTAGGCACTAATGATCTTAGCATTATGGTTCGACAGACTGTACTTGCTCGTTGTAGTTGTTCGCCATCTCCGTCTGAAAGAGGATGTTTCGATGAGGTTCTCCAATTTTCGATTGTAGGGGTACACTCTGGGAAATAGAAAAAGAAAAAGAGAGAAGAAATAAGAAAACAGTGTTGGGGTAAGATGAACTGGACCACTGTCCATCTGTCCCCCCAGAAATTAAATACATAGACAACTGATATGAAATTGAGAACGTGTGCATAAGGGTCCAGGAGACCAAAGCCTCCATCGAGTTGAGCGAGGTTGTCACCACCTTACTGATGACGTCAAGCTCGCTAAGAAGTGGCATGCGGTTCCGCCCCGGCACCTTCCTTATAAAGCATTGTTCCATTAGGGAGGGAGATCTAGCAAATCTAATAAACTAACATTGCATATTAACTTGAGTCCCGCTGGGCTAGACTAAACAATACTAGGGGGTCATCTTCAAGTAAATTATAAAACCTTCATCTTAAAGTAACAAATATTGATTAAGGAGCTTTAATTCTAATGTCCCAATAAGGAGAGGGGGTCACATTCCACCAGAAATAAGGAAGTCCCATTGGTGTCTTAAAGACAAATTAAACTGGCTCAACCATAGCCAACTGTGTAAGTTCCGAATCCCTGAAGGGGAGCCTTGTACAGGCTTGCAGTGATATCATCTGTCACTGTAAAAAAATAAATACTTCTCAGAGGAGGGTTCTGCTCCATCAACCATCTGGTCCAGCAGCTGGATGTTGTCTTCTAGAAGAATAACGTTGGCATTGTTCCCACAGGGGCGAGACTGGGCGATCCAATTCTGGTCATGCTTTTGGGGATGATGGCTCCCTGGATATTAAGCCGAGGCCCATAAGGATGTCTTCTCCATCCGGAAAATTGGCAAAAGAATATGTCTTTCCCTTAAAGGTGAACGACAAATGAAAAGGAAATGACCAGCGGTACTTGATTTGGCGGTTAGTGAGCTGTGCCAGTAATGACTTTAGGGCCCGTCTTTTTTGGATAGTCATTTGCAAAATGTCCGCGAAAATCTGTATTGGATGTCCCATGAGGTTGATTTCATTTCTACGGCGGGCTGCGGTCATTATTTGTTCCTTAATTCTGTAAAAGTGCGGATTGACTATCACGTCCCTTGGGGGGCCATCTTGTCTTGGGGCCGTCAGAGCTCGATGGACTCCGGTAGACCGCGAATTCGGAAATTATAGCGCCTGGATCTATTTTCTTGATCCTCAATTTTGGCGTTGGCTTCATCTAATTGATCCTGTAATGAACATATCATGCTTGAGTTCTGGTTAACCCTCCCCACTGTGCCATCCATTTTATATTCAATAGTGTCCAGTCTTTCTCCTATATCATTAAAGCCATGTTTCATTTCAGCTGTGATTGATTGACAGGCTTTAGTCAATTCTTGTTGCAGTAATGAGGAGAAGCGAGCAAGGAGGACAGAATCTCCTGAATATGGTGCTGGAGGTGGGGGAGGCTGTTCACTCACTGTGCTATTTTGGCTTAAGGCGAGTTCAGCTATTTCAGCCATATTCCTCTCCATGGAGGATGCTGGGGAAACAGCACCATCCATTCCCTCCCCCTGATAAGTGTGAGAGGGGGAGAGAGAAAAATGTGGGGACTCACCCTTCTGTGATCTTATCATGTCTTCTTGTGACTGAGAGGAGAAGGGGTCCCCTGTGCCCTCTATGTCAGCAGCTGCTGTGTTATGAGAGGAGGCTCTTTGTGCAGGGGGGGCCTGGTTGTGCTGGGTCCCGCTCACCTGCCTCGCTGCATCTGTCTCTCTGTCCTCCGGCCCAACTCCATCTTGGAAGGGGGGGTATGTGCTGCAGCGCTCCCCGAACGGAACGAGTAGCTTGATGTCGGGGGTTTCTTTTTCGTTGTTCCCCCTCCTCTGCAATTCATAATTTGATCCCCAAAAAAGCAGCGAATTCTGCGGCTTCCCTCCGGCTTATTAAGGGCTTAGAAAGACCGGCGGCGTGATTGAAAAATTACAAAAAATAAATAAAAAATTACACAAAGTTGTCACTAGTTGTCACAAGATAGCACAAACTCCCGTCAAATGACCCCATTTTGGAAAGTAGACAATCCAAGCTATTTGCTGAGATGCATAATGAGTCCATGAAATATTTTGTATTTTGCCACAAGTTGTGGGAAAATTACAAAATTTTTTTTCTTTTTTTTTTATTGCACAGAGTTGTCACTAAATGATATATTGCTCAAAACATCTCATAGGAATATGTGAAATTACACCCCAAAATACATTCTGCTGTTTCTCCTGAGTATGGGGATACCACGTGTGAGACTTTTTGTACAGGACCCCGAAAACTAATCACCGCCTTCAGGCTTTCTAAGGGCGTAAAAATAGGATTTTTTACTTACCGTAAAATCCGTTTCTCTGAGTTCATTGACAAACACAGCCTTCTTTATTCAGAATGGTAGGTTTATATCATCTCTGCAAGAGTAGGACTAGGCAGAACAAAAAAACAACCCCTGGCTATGCCCATGGGTTGTCCTCCGTCAGTATATAACCCCCTCCCTGCTCTAGGTATTAAGTTTCGTAGCAAGCAGTAATAGAAGTATCAAAAAACTCCATAGAGGGGTGGGTACTGTGTCTGTCAATGAACTCAGAGAAACGGCTTTTACGGTAAGTAAAAAAATCCTATTTTCTCATTCATTCATTGACAGACACAGCCTTCTTTATTCAGAACGGTACGGACGTCGCAAAGCAGTGCTGAACATGAGGGGCGGGACAGCGAAAAATCCTAAGGCTAACACAAAAGCCAACCAGGTAACAGGAGTTTCACACAGGACAAGCTGGAACCCAACCTGAACGATACCCCTTCAAGAGGGATTAGACCCTCTTAACAGCAGAATAAACTAATTGCGCTTACAGTCAAGTGATTAAAAATATAAATTAATATATTAGCTATAAATAGTTAATGAAATCCAATAATAAATAAATTCATAAGGTGCCTATGAGTAAATCATAAAGTCCAATATTAAATTTAGTGCACATATGGTTAGGTGACCAAAAATATAAAAAATTAATATTAAAAATGAAATAGTGATCAAAGTTCATAAATTGCTGGTGAATAAAAAATAGGTTAAGTCCATTCATGAAGAGCTCAATGAGGACGCACAAATCCCATGAAGGAGAATCACACATCCACAGTTCATCAAACCCAGCCCGTGTGAGTGGAAAGAGGAAGGAGGGAGTGTAAAGGGATATCCAGGCAGACGGTGAATCCAGGTGACAATAAAATTGGACCCTTACCAGAAATGGTGGACCTTCTTAATAACAAGGTCATATGCGCATGCAGATACAGCCCTCTGCAGGGACAGATGGATGACAGCGTCCGGATCCACAGATGTATACAGCGTTCCAAGGGGAGGCAACTCCAGCACGTCAGCCTAGGGAGAAGCACCCACTAGTCCGGAGGGCCGTGAGTGCAAAGACAGGCAAAAGGCTCAGATGGTGTAGTAAAATGAAAAAGCTTTATTACTTATGGGGGCAGAGAACACATCTCCGCCATAGAGTATATTAAAATATGTTAAAAAGCCAGCATACAAAAAGAGCGAACACCCGTGTAAACAAGCAAGGGGCATACAACATGATGGCATACAGTGCGTAGCCACGACCTACATGTTTCGTCATAGATGACGTCTTCAAAGGGCAGCCTGCAAAAAGCTTTCGGCCAAAAAGACCCCTGCGCAGATGCCAACCCATCCACTTCATAGAACTTGTGAAAAATGTGCCACGAACGCCTGAAGGCAAAAGGCCCAAGACGCACTAGGCGCCCTAGAAGAATGCGCCATAACAGGGAGAGCAGGAACCAAATTTCTGACAGAATAGCCCAGAGTCATAATCTGTCTGATCCATCCATAAGAATGTCGCAGAAGAAGCAGACAGCCCCTTTCTTGGCCTGTCCGTTAGTACAGAGAGCCTGACCTCCAAAAGACTCAGTGGCTGGCAAGTACAACCGAATCCCCCAAACCACATCCCGGGCAGATAAGGCAAATTCCTTGGGATGTGTTGCCAGGGACAGAAGAAAGGAAACACAATGTCCTTGATCAAATGGAAACCCAGGGACGGAACTATAGAAAAGGGCGAAGCAACGCCTTAACCTGGGTAAAGTGAACAAGAAGACAACGCCACCCTTTTCGACACCCTGTGAGCAGAGGTGAAGGCCACCAAGAGGCCACCTTCCGAGACAGAGTAAGCAGTGGAATCTCCTGATATTTTGAGAGAGGGAGAGAGACAGCGGCTCCTGGAGAACCGAAAACACCAAGTTCAGATCCCACGGCGGTAAAAAAAACTTGGAGTCACCTAGAAAGAACAAGGATGAATGCCCGGTGATTCACACCAAGATATATGCGCTCTCCACACCCCGAGGTTAAAACCTCCTAAAAGATGGACTCCCTAGCCATCAACAGTGTCGGAACTGCTGCACCTGGCTCAACACAGCCAGGCCATTAAAACCAGTGACTCTAAGGCAGGATGGAAGAACGGCCCTGAGACCATAGATCCTTCCTGTCGACAAGTCGACAAGGAATGCCGGCAACCAGGCACACCTGGTCGGCGTGCCCAGACCGACTGGACCCATCCGGGGATAATAGAATGACCGGAACCCCCGCAGCCGTGATCCTGCATAAAAGCCACAACAGAAGCTGGAGAGGAGGAAAGGCATAGAGAGATGTCACTGGCCCCATGGGCCACCAGAGCAACCCGTGACCTTACCAGATACCTCGGTACCGTCCAGTTGAACCAGGGCACCAAGAGAACTACCTCTTGAGTGTCCCAGCGGGAACAAACCCGAAGGAACACGGCCCAGTGAAGGGCCCATCCGTGGTCCAACCCTCGCCAACTGAGGTATCCGCCTGTCAGCATTCCACTTCTGGAATGCATACACCGGAAAAGGGCCAGACGAACGGTCTGCTCACCGGGAAATACTGGCAGCAGCCAGGGCCACCACAGCCTATTTGACCCGCCCTGGCGAAGGGCATAAGCCATTGTGGTTGCCTTGAACCGTACCAGGAGCCCCCAAAGTCGATCCGTCCATGATCCAGACTTAGCCTGATCGCTCGAAGTTCCAGTATATTACCTAGTAGTCCAGATTCCACCAGCGTACAATGACCCTGAGCAGAGCTCAGTCCCAGGACATCCTACCCGGACCGACTGGCATTGGTGGTCACACTGTTTAATACAAGGGGAGAAAGGATTTATCCTGCCGAAGAACCGGAGAGCGAGCCACCAGACCAGGGAACCCTAGTTTCCTAACTCAGCCGAATCTGATTGCCCTGAGACCTCGGGCATTTGTCTCATGCCAGGATCTCCCTGAAGGAAGCTTGTATGGAACTGCGCAAATGGAATGGTTTCAAACAGGTAGAAACTCTCAGACCCAATACCCACACGCAGGTCCACAGATGGTCTACCTGCCGGAAAGAATAAAAAACACAGCATGCAAGTTCTGGAGTTTGTCCAAAAGAAGAAAACATGCTGGCCAGAGTTGAAGCTCGGGCTTAGATAATCCGACGTTCTGGAAGGGCCCAAGCAGACTTCAGATAGTATAGATGCCTACTGAAATCACACAAGGTCTGTATAGAAACTACATTGCCCCTCGGGGTAGCCGAGGAGTGGCAGAAGATCGTCCAGGCAGCCAGGACTGCAAACCCCCACAGATGCAACCACGCCCGATCCGGGGCCAACACCTCGTGAATACCTGAGGAATAGTGGCCAGACTATGCGCTGATCATGCGCCGCACCCACAGCAAAACGGAGGAGGTGCTGGAGTCGGGCACATAACGTAATGTGTAAACAAGCATTTGTGATGTCGATAGAAACAAGAAGGTCCCCATGATGACCTTCTGTACCCACACAAGGCAGGTCAGGGCTTTAAACTGTTCCCGACATGGGAACCGTGACAACCACACTCTGCGGAGAACAGCAAGCGGTCCGGCAGTAGACACCCATTGGAAGTATTGACATCCAGGGTAGCCCCCAAAATACCTGTCTAAGCACCACTGAGGAGACCTTAGAAGCTCAGCAACCAGGGGAACTATGGCCAAGAGGCATAGCTGACATACTGCAGTGCCTCAACCATAGGTCCAGCAATGCAGTAAAGGCAGGGGAATTCCCTTATGGGTACCTCACAGCAAACATTTTTTTTTTTAGAAACACAAATGCACTCTAAACCCTCCCAGTCTTCAAGGACAATATTGTCAAGCTAAGAGGGAAAAGGGAACGCTTTTGCCACTCAAGATGGCTTATGAGGTATCGACTCTCCACCACAGCCACCACTGCATCCCCCATCTTGAAAGGTTCCTGCACAGATGTAATAAGTGCGATAACCAGCGCTTTTTTGTGCCCAACTGCAAGATAGTGAGCGTGGCCACCACCCCGCAAGGTGGGCCACGTCCTCAGAGCCAGATAGGAGACAGGGGGGGGGGAGGGCAGGTGTGCCATATACTAGGCTATATGCCGAAGTGCTACCCCAAAAAACACAGGGGGAGGGTGCCACCAACTGGAACCCCCCTGCCCGTGGTCCACATATGGGATGTTGACTGAGTCCCCACACAGGGGGCACAGGGGGCACAGACCAAGGCACCCTTTACAGGGGGCACAAAACAGAGCCCCTAGCAGGGGGCGCAGACCGGGGCCCCTCACAGGGGGCGCAGACTGGGGGCCCCTCACAGGGGGCAAATATTGGGGCTCCTCACGGGGGGCAAAAACCAGGGCCCCTCACAGGGGTAGCAAACCGGGGCCCCTCACAGGAGGTGCAAACCGGGGCCCCTCACAGGGGGCGCAAACCGGAGCCCCTCACAGGGGGCGCAAACCGGGGTCCCTCACAGGGGGCGCAAACCAGAGCCCCTCACAGGGGGAGCAAACCAGGACCCCTCACAGGGGGCAAATACCGGGGCCCCTCACAGGGGGCACAGACTGGGGCCCCTCACAGGGGCGCAGATCCAGGAGGCCACAGAAGCCGTGGCCCAATTAGGTACAAAAAACGCAGCCCAGTAGGCAGAAGCCGCGGGCTAAATTTTGGCCACCCACCGCGAGCGTGCGTCCCAAGGTGGGACCGGACCGCCCAAGAGGACAGCCGGTCGGTTCGGCCGTCGGCTGTGAGTGCAGTTAGCCGCAAAGCTGTGGCCTAAATTTTCGGCCGCTGGCCACGAGTGCGATAGGTCGCAAAGCCGCAGCCTAAATGTTCGGCCGCCGTCCGCGAGAGCTGCCCCCTAGCTGGTAGGCCGCAAAGCCGCGGCCTAAATTTCTCCAACCACTCACCTCCCAGGCCCAACCCTAGATGCCACCCCCACCCCAAGTAACAACCCGAAGGTGGAAAAGGGGAACCATGTCCCAAAGCCCCTAGGCCGGAGCCTGGGCCTCACCCAGGATGGGGGGGAGGAAGGGGGGGAGGAAGGGGGGAGGGGGTGGAGATCCCCGGAGAGACCGACCACCCCAGGGAGTACCCGCGCCCCACACCACACCGGTAAGAAGAGGAGGGCACCCCCACTTACCTCTATAGCGAAAAGCACGTGTAACGCTCCCAGACAGATCCTCCTCGCCACCGAAGTGGGGGGCTGTTGGCCATGAGGAACGCTGCGACACAGGCTGAGACCCAGTCGTATGCGACCTCACGAGACGTTTAACTCGCAGGGCCACCCCCTGTCCAGTGGGGCTATGTCACGGCCGACCTAGCGCGTAGCTGTGGTCTACGTGCGCCCACTGGCCAGACTGGGGTGACCACTGGATCAAGCGTCCAGCCTGTTGCCCAGCCCGGCAGTTGATTGTAGATTTCTCCAGAAAAAATCAAGGAAAAAGAGAAAATAACAAAAAAATTCCCAGGACTAGAGATCCCAGCAGGGAACTAGGTCCGTACTCCTGACTAGGCAGAAAAAAACTGAATACCTAGAGCAGGGAGGGGGTTATATACTGACAGAGGACAGCCCATGGGCGTAGCCAGGGGTTGTTTTTTTGTTCTACCTAGTCCTACTCCTGCGGAGATGATATAACCCTACTGTTCTGAATAAAGAAGGTTGTGTCTGTCAATGAACAAATGAGAAATGGTGATTTCACTTCCTTACTACCTAGCACAGTTTTGGAGGCCATGAAATGTCAAGATAGCACAACCCCCCCCATAAATGACCCCAAGTAGACACCCCAAGCTATTTGCCGAGCGGCATGTTGAGTCCATGGAATATTTTATCTTTTGCCACAAGTTTGAGAAAATTACAATTTTGTTTTATTTTATTTATTTATTTATTTTTACACAAAGTTGTCACTAAATGATATTTTGTTCAAACATGGCATGGTTATATGTGGAATTACACCCCAAAATACATTATTCTGCTTCTCCGGAGTGTGAGGATACCACATGTGTGAGACCTTTTGGCAGTCTAACCGCGTACAGGACTCCAAAAACCAATCACCACCTTCAGGCTTTCTAAGGGCGTACAAAAATAAATGCATTTTTCTTATCTTTCTTCATTTTCAAAAATAAATGAGAGCTGCAAAATACTCACCATGCCTCTTTGCAAATACCTTGGGGTGTCTACTTTCCAAAAGGGGGTCATTTGGGCGGGGGGGTTGTGCTATCTGGACATGTCAGGGCCTCCGTAACTGTGATAGGTTGTGAGGAGTAAGATCACAAAAAAAACACCTTTAGAAAGCCTGAAGGTGGTGCTTGGTTTTTGGAGCCCTGTACGCGGCTGGGCTCCCAAAAAGTCTCACACATGTGGTATCCCCATACTCAGGAGAAGCAGCAGAATGTATTTTGGGGTGTAATTTCACATATGCCCATGGCATGTTTGAGCAATTTATCATTTAATGACAGCTTTGTGCAAAAAAAAAAAAAAAAAGAAGAAGTTTGTCATTTTCCTGAAACTTGTGGCAAAATATAAAATATTCAGTGGACTCAACATGCCTATCAGCAAATAGCTTGGGGTGCCTACTAAAAAAGGGGTCATTTGGGGGGGGTTGAACTGTCCTGGCATTTTATGCACAACATTAGAAGCTTGTCACACATCACCCACTCTTCTAATCACTTGAAGACAAAGCCTTTCCTGACACTTTTTGTTTACATTTTTTTTTTTGCTAGAAAATTACTTTGAACCCCCAAACATTATATATATGTTTTTAAAGCAAAGGCCCTACAGATTAAAATGGTGGGTGTTGCAACTTTTTTTTTTTCACACAGTATTTGCGCAGTGCATTTGGAAAAAACACTTTTTTTATTTTAATGCACTAAAACACACTATATTGCCAAAATGTTTGAAATAAAAAAGACGATCTTATGCCGAGTACATGGATACAAAACATGACATGCTTCTTTTTAAATAATTTTTATTGTTATCTCAGGGGATGTAAATATCCCCTATGATAGCAATAGGTAGTGACAGGTACTCTTTTTAAAAAAAAAATTATTGTCTATTAGACCCTAGATCTCTCCTCTGCCCTCAAAGCATGTAACCACACTATGATCGGTTTGTAATAAAATGCTTTCCCAATTTCCCAGTGGCGCTGTTTATATCCAGCGAAACCTAAGTCACAAAATGCTCGTAGCTTCCAGTTTCTTAGGCCATAGAGATGATCGGAAACTTTCTGGTCTGACGCTGTTGCTGTCAAGATAAATAAATCAGTGCTGCAGCTGAAAGACGTACCTGAAAAGCAAACCATGGTAGCGATAAAACATTAACTCAATAAAACAACTTGATTTTTTAACACAATCTGTGCCTAAAAAATATATGCCGAAGCATGGGGGCAAACCGCCCCTAATGTTAAGAGCAAATCCCTCCTCCACCCCTGCCCCCATATTTCGGCATATATGATCTTTTTTTTAACTGTGGTGGTGAAATCACCTCCTACAGCGCTGGAGTCGCAGCTTTACGTATCGTGGGAGCAAACGCTGTTGTCAGAGTAAATAAACACGTGCTGCAGCTGAATGACGTACCTGCTAAGCAAATGATGGTTAATAACCAAAGTAACATTACAGTATAACAGTAAGACATATCATACCTGCAAAGCAAATACAATAAAACATAGTACAAATAAAACATTACAGTTCTAAAATACAGTAACAATAGAAAGAATAGATATAGAAAAATAGAGAGCGAACAATAGAGCGAACAATGGAGATCAAACATAAGAGAGAGAACAATAGAGAAGAAAAATAAAACCACAACTATTTTTGGCTTTATTTTTTTTTGTGTGTTTTCGTGCTTTTTAAAATTTTTTTTTGCACTTTTATATAAACTAAACTGTAAACGTTCCAGATTAGGGTATCTCAAAACATGATGGCCATCTCATCTTTCAAGACCTTATGTAAGTGTGCCTAGGACTGTGCAGTGCTGTACCCTAGGCTAATACTCCACTAGTGTGTGGTAGTGTTCGAAACAGTCACCAATGCAAAGACCAGGTTGGTCAGGACAGGAGGGACAATAAAAGCGGGTGTCATGCCTATATCCGCGCTTTCTACAGACACAACATCTTCTTTGGGGATTTCTTTGGGTAGGGGTACTAGGGAGGACATGCGGAAAATGCCTCTTATGCAGCCCACTCACTGCATTTGGATCGGGAAGTTGGGACACAGCACCATCTGGAAACAGAAGGGCTGTGATGATCTCTTCCTGGAATTTGAGGAAGGATCCAGTTCATCCTGAAGCTTTAGCATTCAGCAGAGCCAATTGGAATATGTATACAGACACTTTTATACCAGCGTCTGGCCTTATGGGCAATTAGGTACGGTGCCAACAACTGGTCGTTGAGGTCCACCCCTCCCATATTAAGGTTATATTTGTGGACACAGAGGGGTTTCTCCACAACATCAGTCACTGTAGGAATTTGGACCGTCATGTCTGCGTGAAGGGAGGACAGAATGAAAACATTCTTATTATCCCTCCACTTCACAGCGTGCAAATTATTACATATCAAGCAGGCTCTCTCCCCAGCCTAAGATGGGAATCTACAAGCCGCCGGCGATTAGATCGCACGGTGCCACATGAGCCAATTCCATGATCAAACAAGTGACTAAAAAGTGGCACGCTTGTGTAATAATTGTCCACATACAAGTGGTACCCCTTTCCCGAGTAAGGGTGACACCAAGTCCCACACAATCTTACCAGCGCTCCCTATGAAGTCTGGGCAGTTCTCCGTAAACCATAAAACTATATGTATAGCCTCTTGCCCTGTCACAGAGCTCAAACATCTTGACCACATATCTGGCACGCTTGCTAGGAAGATACTGTTTGAATGACAAGCATCCAGAAAACTTAATCAGGGACTCATCAACGCAGATAACTTGATCGGGAGTAAACAAGTCTTTGTCTTCTTGGTGGCTGCGGGACACTAGTTGTGCTAGCCACCTCACCAGCTTGAACTGCACTTATGGGACTTGCCACGTCACCATGTGATACTGCAGTGCTAGATGTATGATCAGGATGTAGTAGGCCGCTGGTGCTTTCCAGAGCGGCACTAGTACTGGATCTCTGCTCCACAGAGGCGTAGATAAGGGGGATTTAGCCTCAGCATCGGCACAGTAGAAGCAATCAGAGTTTCGGAGTGCAGCAGCCAGCCCCCCTTCTATTGTGCTCAATCCCCTCAGTTTAATAAGGGGTCCCCCTGAAAAGCACGAAATTACTGCAAGGTCTCAGATGCCGGCAATTGACAGTGCACAGTTGAGGGAACTCCTAGACTCCTCCTTGAGGTATCATTTGACATAGCTGAAGGGAGACTGGGGATGCAGAAGTTTTTCTACTTCTATGCCGTGCTAAACCTGAGGTCTGGTAAGTGGGGAGGCATCAATTTTCTGTTTTAGGAAGGAGAAAGTAAGAATTCCAGTCTGGGGGAGTTTCTTTTGGTGGGGGGGTTAAGCAAAGAGGGGTGGGTTTGCTTTTGGAGAAGGGGGGAGTTTCTTGTAGAGAAGTTTACAGGGGGTGGTTAATGGATTTGCTTTTGGGAGGGAGTTTGATTGGATGAAGGGAGATTTTCTTCATAATTAGAAATCTTTGCTGGGGGAGAGGGTATTGACTGAGGGGGTTTAATTCTTGGGGGGGGTATTTGAGGGAGGGAGATATTTTACAGTGGGAATCTTTGCTTGGGGAGAGGGGGATTTTTGTTCCTTTAAAAAGAGATTTTTTTTTTTTTAATTATACTTACCTAGGTGGATGGAGCATTGATCCAATGTTGCATCTGTCCCCAGCTGCTACTAAGCCCAACAACAGAGTGATCAAAGACCACTGATTACTCAGTTCTCAGCTTTCAGTGAGCAAAGAGTGGTGACTGTTAGTCCCTGGCTCTCCCCCCCCTCCCCTAAGCTCACTGGAATGCCAGGCTGTGGAGGGGGCAGGAGCAGCTGGCTAAGGGTCTCTGCAGCTCACTGAGAGACTGAATGAGCTGCTGGTCCAGGCATCTGGGTAAATACTGACTTTAACGCAAGGCATCATTCCCACGAGGCCGATCCGCTGCCTCAGAGTCCAGGTGCAAAGGGCACCATCCTGTGGTAGGCAGTGCACAATATTTTTTATTTTTTCATCTCTTAAAACATTTCATAAAATTTCTTAGAACGCGTTTTTTAAGGTTTAAATAAATCACTGAAATCTCTTTGCATCCAGGGTCAGAAATTTGTCCCTAATAGCAGGTAACCACTGTGACCCACGGTTTGTTAGTGTGTCGCTCAGGCTTAATCGATGTGGGGAGTAATGCAGATGATACCGAATGTGCTGCAGGAGTGCCGGCGAAGGATGGAGCTCATCCCAGCTCCTGTAGTCACTGAAGGGAAGAGAGAAAAAAAAATCCCTGGTGCCACACATCCACAGAGTCCTATGGTAATGTAGTAGTGATGGGAGAGACCTCAGCCCGGGTTCCCGCCAGGCCACATCCCAATGTGTTTTGCTTAGTTCCCTGGAGCTTAAACATGGGGACCACTGGATGTGCAGATACATGTTAACAGCAGTGGCTCTTTTCAGCCCATCACTCAGCTGAACAGGCTGAGCAGCTGACAAAAATTGGAACATCTGGGATCCTGGCTGTAGGTATTCATGATATATTTGCCATTCCATGGCCATTTAGAACATATAAATGAGATCTAAAGCCTGGTTCAAACGGTAATTTTTTTTAGTTCAACCCAGCGGGCTGAAGTAAAAAAAAACTAGGGAGCTTAGGAGGAGCTCGCTGTACTAATGAGTACACTACCACACCACAACTGCATGCATTGTGTTCTATACAGTTGAATGGGGATAATTTTTGCTGCGCTGCTTTGCAAAGTCTCATGACCCCATCTGCTGTCACATGTTTTTACTGTACTTGCCCCAACATAAAAGTTTAAATGATGCCCTTAAGTTTGAAAGACCTAAACCCCCCCCCAGGAAAAAAATTATCTACGGCCCTGCTGCTCCATACTCCATCGTTAGAGCTATTTGTCAGGGTGCCGCTGCTGTCTACGGGGTTCGTATTCTGAGCCTGAATCGACAGATGGGAGAGTTCCTCTCAACTCATCTGTCATGCTCAGAAACGTGTAGGGCTCTTCACTAGTGTACCTTTGATTGGACATTTTGGCCTCTAAATTTACTGGTACACTAGTGAGACTCACAGGAAAAAAGAGCACCTGACTGTCAGCGACTGCTTCCAACGCTACCAAAAAAACTGTTAGCGTTAGCAGGGATCAGGCCTGACTCTGCGAATGCTGCAGTTATGTGTTTAGTGTTTTGTAAGTGACAGTGATCGATTGATACCGCACTTGGGTGGGCTGGGCGGAGAGGCTAAACGCAGGTGCTAGCAGGTATCTGAGCTGATCCCGCTAACACTGCGTTTTTGGCAACCCTGAACTACTGGGGACGCTAGTATAGATCTGATCAGATCAGATATTGATCCGTTCAGACACTATACTACTAAGGGAGGTGTATGGTGTGTGCGTGGGTGTTAGCGCTACTGGCACTAATCTGATGCTGCCTGGGGCGACGCAGACCCTAATTGACGCTAAAACCTAACTAATATCCCCCGCCGGGTGATCAGAGGGTTAAACCTTTTATTAGGTAATATAAGGTGGGTGCCCTGATGCTATAAAAAAATAACTGACCAGTGTCACCCGTGACACTAATATGGCGATCACTGGTGACAGGGGGTGATCAAGGGGTTAAACCTTTATTGGGGGGTCCTTAGACCTATCTGGGGCTACTACTAAGTACCCTAACACTGATTAGTGTCACAAATGACACCAGTACAGTGATCAAAGAAAAATATGAACACTGCACTGGGTGACACAGTGACAGGGAGTGAAGGGGTTAATTGGGGGGCGAGAGGGGTGTGAAATATGTGCCTATGTGTACTGTGTCAGTGTAGTGTTGGTGCAACTCATGTTTGGATGTCCTCTCTTCTCTCTCTTGAACAGAAGAGTACCACGAGGGAAGATGACATCACTTCCCCTGTCTGTGTTTACATTTACACAGGCAGGGGAGGATTTCATTTGTCAGGACCAATCAGCAGGTCCAGGCCATCATTGACCTTGGCCTGGAGACTGATTGGTTCTGAAATGAATCCGATAGTCGCACGCACCTCCTAGGCAGCCGCACGCCCGATGTAACATAACGTTGCTTCGCCCACCCGTGCCATTCTGCCGCAGTAAATCTGCGGCAGCTGGTCGGGAAGTGGTTAAACATTTGGACTGCATGTGGATTCCCAATTCAAAAACTGCATGAATAGAATCGATTATATTCCCTTATCTGTCATGCCCAGGATTGGGCATCATCTTTATTTATAAAGGACACATTGTGGGCATTGTTTTAACTCATGTGCAGTAATACACACATCCTTTAAAGCCCCGCTAGGAGTAGTAGGGCCCCCAAACTGCAAGGTTAAATGTTTTTTAAGTTTGGGGGCAGAGGAAAAATCTTATTTCTCATTGCAGCATTGCTTCCATTATGCTGTGCCAGCAGTCCCCCAAAGCCATTTCCTTCTGCTGCCCTGAACATGGAAGGCTTCCTGACATCATCATGTATAATGTAGGACCAGCAGCAGTAGTGCAATGTGTGTGGGGACTAGAGGTCGACTGATATGGGTTTTTCTCTGGCCAATGCCGATATTTAGAAATCGGGCCGGCTGGTGGCCAATATATAATGCTAATTTTTGTGGCCAATATTTCATATAGACCCAAGCTATGGGGAATTCATCATTTCATCATTCATCATCACTACTGGAATTCATTTTAACTCATAACGTATTCATGTTCAATGGCTCCCACTACCTCCAGGTGCAGGGGGTTGCGATGGGGACTTGCTGTGCCCCATCGTATGCCAACCTGTACCTGGGGTAGTGGGAAACCATGTTCCTTGGTGACGAGGCTCTATCGATGTACACGGACCACATTCTTGGGTGGTACCGGTACATCGATGATATATTCAACATCTGGGACGGACCAGCGGACTTACTCCAGCAGTGCCTCTTGAGGATGAATCATAATGACTTTAACTTAAACTTCACCATGTCTTTTGACACACAACCTGTCACTTTCTTAGATGTAGAAGCCTACAAAGGAGAGGGGGGGGGCTATTTTGAGCAGGCTATATAGGAAACCCACTGCAAGTAATGCAATCCTACACGCTACCAGCTTCCACCCTAAACCCCTTATGGATTCTATCCCTTGCAGCCAGTATCTTAGAATAAGACGAAACTGTTTGGACGATAATATTTTTAAAATTGAAGCAAACAAACTACGTGAGCGACTGCTACAATGAGGCTACTCACATACGTCATTGAAACGATCGTTTAAAAAAGCCTCTTTAAGATCAAGGATGGAACTACCCTATTCAGTGAAATCCAAAAACCAAAATGATGCCAATACCATCAGAATCATCACAAAATATAACAACCAGCAAAAACAAGTCAAAAACATCATAGAAAAATATTGGCATATGCTGCAAAGCGATCCAGCATTGGGACCATTTGTACCTCCCAAGCCCCATTTCACTTTCAAACTAGCTACATCTCTAAGGGATAGAACCACTACTAGTGAATACAAAGGGGAATCAAACAAATCTCATTGCAAATATAGAGGCACTTTCAAATGTGGCACATGCAACTATTGTCAATACATGCTCACACAGAAAAATCCCACCCTCCCCAATGGTCAAACGTTTTACCCTAAACATTTTGCCAACTGTAGAACCCACGGGTGATATATATGCTTCTATGTGAATGCACATGCTTCTATATTGGTAAAACAAAGGTGGCATTTTGGAGAAGAGCGTATATGCACGTAAAATCTATGAAAACCTGCGACCCTGATGTCCCCCTTGGGAGACATACCACACTAGTACACAATGGAAAGTTTCCAAAAATAAGATTTCTTATCCTGGACCGCGTGCATCCGAGTCCCAGAGGGGGAGACTGGAACAAAAGCCTATTACAGATGGAATCAAGATGGATATATAGACTAAAGGACACTCAACCTCCGGGCTTGAATGAAACAATATGGTTCAAGCCATTTCTCAAGGGTCTTTCCTCAGGGGGTAGGGAACAATAATATTTAGATTCGTCTTCTCTCTTACATTGTTCTCCCCTCTAAACTCTGGGATTCAGATGCTAGCGATCCAGTTATATTTATCTATACTTAGCTTCTGAGACTGGAACAAATAGGATAATGATGATTTTCCACTATATACTACCATCCTAGTGTATTACCATACTATCACTACACTATCCTATTACTGTATTTGTATACGGCATGATAAACAACGAATATGACATGCTATGTTCAATTTATGTATCTCTCGGGTATGCATGTGGACATAGGAGCACGAATCACTATATATACATTTATACACGGATGTGTTACCACATTTTTGGTCTTATAGAATATACATCACTTGATACATTATATAAGTGAAAGCTGCTCAAGTGAAAAACTCTCTCTATTTATTTTTTGCGATGTACCTATGCCATACTAATTAATTCTATGATCTGGACTCTCTCTGCCCATTTGCACTCCTCGATATCTAATAGGAAAATGTTGTTCAACACTATTTTTCAAAAAACTTCTGTTGATCCTGCCACTAACCTCCCCTCTCTGCTTATCTTAAAATAATTAGTCTGAAGACCTGGACTCTCTGTTTATCTAAATTCTTGATATGTATCCAATAAGAAAATGTTTTTTTATTGTTTTCCTATGCAAGAAACTCTGTTGATCCTGCCATTAACTTTGTCTTTTGATGTATATGATGACTTGGACCCCATACAATTTTTTGATATGTTGAAGCATGTATTTTCTAATATATAATGAAAGTCCCAACATGTCATTTTTACCTGTGAGACTTTGTCTGTTACCAGTAATCTCTTGTTCCCAGAATATCATAAAATTACTGCTATACTTGTACTCGCATGCCTTAGTGGATGTTTTTATAACATCACACTATTATTTTTACTTGACGCTTGCCCGGGACAAAAAGCCGCCTTTGTTACACAACCCGCGGCGGCGCTATGTGAGGCTACAGTCTATATCCACCTTAGACTGGCCTCCATGTTGCGACTCTGGCGGACATGCGCAGTCCGCCAGGGAAGCTCTCTGTGTAGGTGGGTGGAGTGTCCCAACGTATGGGCTCACGCATGCGCGCCACGGGCAGAACGGCGCTCACTCCTCCCAGGGGGCCATACATGGCTCGCACCTGCCTCCTCTCCCTCCCACTCAAATCAGCTGTTGTAATCAGATATCAACAGCTGATTAGGGGAAGAGGCTTCTTAAACCAGCTGATTCTCATGCCGGACATCCTCCACACGCTGCGGAATGTTACCGGCCTGAACAGCTACTTGATCCGATTCACTTTCATGTCATGTAAGTCAAACTACTTTTACTCACTAACTATGATACTAACATAAGCTGGCCAACTTTACTTCTATTTACTGTGGCTATAATTGGGACTTCTCTTGCTTGATTGAGTTAACACTAGACTGATAGTTATATGCTCTTAACACCTTATGCATTATAATTAACTCCCAACTAAAACCCATTAGTTCTATTTGGGGGTTATACAACCATAACAATTCTTGTATACTTTTTTATTCATGTAGCACTTGGAGAAACTAATCCCTGAATCTGTACTTTTATACTATATAAATGAATAATCATTATCTATTGGCTGTGTAATTTCTACCTTAAATCTGCTAATTACATCTATATTTTGGCTTTGTCTGGGACCTCCTTGTTGACTCCCAGTTAACTTGATAGATTAACCCCATATAGGACTAACTATATGACGACTACTATACTTTAGACCAAGCCTCACTATATATACTTTACATGTGACAGGTGTGTCTCTGTCAAGCAAATCGAGTCCCATTTGGCCACATAGTATCACAGTATCTATATTATTCCTTTTAAACAACCCTTTAGTGTAAGGATATAATAATTTAAAATAATATTTGCAATTTTATTTATTTTATTTATTTCAGGTACTTATATAGCGCTGTCAATTTACGCAGCGCTTTACATATACATTGTACATTCACATCAGTCCCTACCCTCAAGGAGCTTACAATCTAAGGTCCCCAACTTACATTCATCCAATTAACCTACCAGCATGTCTTTGGAGTGTGGGAGGAAACCGGAGTACCCGGAGGAAACCCACGCAGGCACAGGGAGAACATGCAAACTCCAGGCAGGTAGTGTCGTGGTTGGGATTCGAACCAGCAACCCTTCTTACTGCTAGGCGAAAGTGCTACCCACTGCACCAATGTGCCGCCTAATCTAACTGCTTGCCGGCTGTCAACTGACGGCCAGGCGGCGCGGCTCTCATTGCGGGAGGGCGTCATATGACGGCCTCCCATTTAAACAGGGAATGCACGCGATCGTGTGCGCGCATCCCTGTTCCTTCGGTGGCGGTGTGTCACGGAGACACCGCTCGCCACCGAGGGGAGTGAACAGCCATTTGACATGGCTGTTTACCACGTGATCGGCCACGATGAAGTCACAGCCGCTCACAGATAGGTCCACCCCATTGTGCACAGCGCATGCGCGGAATCGTGAGCGCGCTGTGCGTGCACGTCGGTGGCGGAGTGTTCCCGGGAACACTACTCGTCACCGACGCCAGTAAACAGCCATTGGCCGACTGTTTACCCACGTGATCAGCTGTGATCCATTCACAGCCGATCATAAATGTAAACACAGAGCGGTAACTAGCTGTTACCAGCTCTTCTCTCCTCACACACCGTTTCCAGTGTGAGGAGAGAAGAGCCAGAAGCAGTGAGTTACCGATCTGTGTTCTGTAGTGTCTGCACCAACACCACACCTGTCCCATCGCCCCCCCCAATTGTCATCTGTCACCCAACAGTCACCACAGTCACCCAATAAAGTGCACCTGTCACATAAGGGACTGCCATCAGTGACCGTCAACGGTGCACCTGTCACCCATCAGTGACCATCAGCGGTGCACCCGTCACAAATCAGTGACCGTCAGCGGTGCACCTGTCACCCGTCACCCATCAGCCATCACCCGTCACCCATCAGTGACCGCCAGCCATCACGTCACCCATCAGTGACCGCCAGCCGTCACCCATCAGTGACCGCCAGCCATCACCCATCAGTGACCGTCAGCCATCACCCGTCACCCATCAGTGACCGCCAGCCATCACCCGTCACCCATCAGTGACCGCCAGCCATCACCCGTCACTCATCAGTGACCGCCAGCCATCACCCGTCACCCATCAGTGACCGCCAGCCATCACCCATCAGTGACCGCCAGCCATCACCCGTCACCCATCAGTGACCGCCAGCCATCACCTGTCACCCATCAGTGACCGCCAACCATCACCGTTACCCATCACCTGTCACCCATCAGTGACCGTAAGCCATCACCGATCACCTGTTACCCTTTAGTGACCGCCAGCCATCACCCGTCACCCATCACCCGTCACTGTCCGTGGCCTGACACCTATCAGTGACCATCGCCTGTCACACCATCATCACCGATCAGTGAAGTCCCCAGATGAGGTCACGAGCGGTGACGTAACACGTAGGGCGTGGCGGAGAGCAGATGTAAGCCGGAAGTCACGTAAGGAGGCGCCTCAGACGCCGCTCCTTCTGTTCAATGCAATTTTAATAGTTTTTAAATGTAAGAGACCATTTTTAGACAATAATAAGCAGTTACATTCATTATACTACACCATTGGAGGCTTTTTCTCTTTCCTCCCCTTCTTTTTCACCCCACGGGCTGGTGGATCCTGGGTGGGAAGTCTTTTTAATAGGTTATCCTCACATTAACTGAGAAGACAATTCAGCCACTAACAGATGTCAAACCTGGACTACTATTACACTACAATGTACAGCGTCAACTAAAAGAAACCCATAGATGCCTGAATTCACTTCTCTTAAGGTGAGAGTTCTGAGAGCCTGCTAAGATCGGCACTCCCTATATGAAGATTACTGTTATTATGTACGTATTTTTCCCACTCATCTGATCCCAGCTGATTCACTTCGTCATTCATGAACTTTTCACTTTATTATTCATTGGATATCACGATATTTGCATATTTGGTTATTTTGGTGTAATAATTTTCCTTGTATACTTATGTATTAGTCACTTTTCACAATATAAGGTGATAGATTTGATGCGCGAGATCCTTTTATCTTCACGGTCATTAGAGTGTAATGTGAACACTTCTGATTTTGCTGCAGTCTATATCAGACGTCATCACATTAGGTTTTGCTCACGTCAGATTATTTTTGTTATTTCGTTGTCACCATTCCATTTTTTTCTCACATTAGCACGAAGGACATTACCACTCATCACTGAGATGCAACAAAGTGCTGGCCTTGAGGTGGAAGGATAAGAGGGACTTGCACATGATGTCCACCATCCATGACGACACTACAATTGAGGTACAAAGAAGACGAGGTCCCATTGAAAAGCCAACATGTGTCCAAGATTATAATCTCTACACGGGGGGGTAGATTTTAATGATCAAATGATTCAGCCCTATTTGTCAATAAGGAGGTCCCGATTCTGGTATAAGAAGGTAGCAATTTATCTCATCCATTTGGCCATTTACAATTCCTACGTAGTCTACACCAAATCCATTGAAAGCCCCGCCCCCTTCCTAAAATTCATAGAAGAAGTTGTCACGTCCCTCATCTATCACCAAATACCCCCCCCAGAAGACCTTCGCTCTGAGGCTGTTTGCCGACTTCATGAGCGCCACTTCCCCTTCAGCATTCCACCATCTGAAGCAGGCCGAAGACGGCAAAAAAAATGTTGCGTGTGCACCAAAAAAGGA
Organism: Aquarana catesbeiana; assembly: GCF_042186555.1. Classification (NCBI taxonomy): domain Eukaryota; kingdom Metazoa; phylum Chordata; class Amphibia; order Anura; family Ranidae; genus Aquarana; species Aquarana catesbeiana. The sequence goes on along the minus strand of NC_133325.1, from coordinate 420,146,272 downwards.
TTTAGAAAAGATACCAGCTACCATTGTCCCCAGTGTCCCTCCCAACCTGGCCTTTGCATTGGTGAATGCTTCCAACTTTATCATACATCCCTAAAATATTAGCTCATATTTTTAACCATTTCCCCATTTTCATCATCTGTGCTGACCATTTTCCATTCTTTCCCAAATAACCATGCCACCGATTCCACGTGAACTGACCCTGGCCTGTTTTGTGACTATGCCTCTGCCTACCGTTTGGACTGCTTCCAAGTGAACTGACCCTGGCCTGTTTTATTAACTATGCTACTGCCTACCGCTTGGACTGCTTGCACGTGAACTGACCCTGGCCTGTTTTATGGACTATGCTTTTGCCTATCGCTTGGACTGATCTGTTGCCCTGCTACTGTAGTACACAGGGGTCTCACATATGTGAGGGGCTCCAGAATTGTTTTTCCGGATGGAGAAAACAATTTTTTTTGTTTTCTCCGGGTTTCGGAATTTCCGGATTAGGGTCTGGAGTCCGGAGGCTTCATAGAGATTTGGGTGGGTCGAAGCCTCTACCCCTGTGCCCCTGTGCACAGGTGTTACCTGATTGTGGCCCTCAGCCTGCTGTTGACTTACTGCCACCATGCCTCTGCCTGTCGTATGAATGGACCACACCGCTACCTGGACTATGCAAATAAAAGTAGCAAGAAGCAGTATGTTTATGAAGGGCTGGAGAGCGGTACAATAATGAGTGTCTGCAGGTAACAGTGTACCAGGACCAATATTATGGCTGTGCTGGCTGTCTCTGCCTGGACAATTTCTATGGACTGTGCTGTCCTGCCTGCTGCCTGGATAGTTACTATTGCTGTCGCTAAGCACATCCCTGCCTGCTGCCTGGACCAGTGCTTTCCTCTGTGGATACTACTAAAAGCACAGGTAATGCTTTTTTTTACCCTTTCTGCAATAGAATTTATTTTGGATTGTAATTCTTGGTATGTGCATGCTATGTGTTAGAAATATGAAGGGTTTTCAAAAATGATAGGTTGCCAGGAAATTATATATGTCATTTATGCTCCTAGAACGCCTGATGGTGCTACTTGGATGTTGGGCCTCTGTATGTGGCCAGGCTGTGTAAAAGTCTCACACATGTGGTATCGCTATACTCAGAAGGAGTAGCAGAATGTATTTTGGGGTGTCATCTTTGCTATGTACATGCTATGTGTTGGAAATATCTGATAAATGAACAACTTTGTGAAAAAAAAATGCGTTTTCATTTTTTTTCCACAAAACTTCTGGAAAAAAATGAACCATTCAAAAGACTCATTATGCCTCATAGATTATACGTTGGGGTGTCTGCTTTCCAAAATGGGGTCATTTTGGGGGCAATTCCCTTGTCCTGGTGCTCCAGGGCCTTCAAAAGTGTAATAGGTGGTTGAGAAATGAGATGTGTCATTTATGCTCGTAGAACGCATGAAGATGCTACTTCAATGTTGGGCCTTTGTATGTGGCCAGGCTGTGTAAAAGTCTCACACATGTGGTATCGCCATACTCGGGAAGAGTAGCAGAATGTATTTTGGGGTGTAATTTGTTGTATAATAACCTGTTTGTTGAATAACCTGTTAATATGACAATTTTGTAAAAAAAAAAAAAAAAAAAAAACTTAATTTTGCAAAGAATTGTGGGAAAAAATTACAACTTAAAAAAATTTGCCATGCTACTTACTTAATACCTTGGAATGTCTACTTTCTAAAAAGGGGTCATTTAGGGGGTATTTGTACTTTCCTGACTTGTTAGTCCCAAGAAATGAGATAGACCATCAGTACATCAGGTGTGATCAGATGTGATCAATTTTCAGTGATTGGCACCATAGTTTGTAGACTCTATAACTTTCACAAAGACCAAATAATTTACACTAATTTGGGTTATTTTTACCAAAGATATGTAGCAGTATAAATTTTGGCCAAATTTTATGAAGAAAAATTACTAATTTGCAAAATTTTATGACAAAAACAAAGAAAAGGGCATTTTTTTCACAAAATTTACGGTCTTTTTTATTTATAGCACAAAAAATAAAAAACCCACTAGTTATTAAATACCACCAAAAGAAAGCTCTATTTGTGTGAAAAAAAGGACGCAAATTTCATATGGGTACAGTGTTGCATGACTGAGTAATTGTCATTCAAAGTGTGAGAGCGCTGAAAGCTGAAAATTGGTCTGGGCAGGAAGGGGGATGTAAGTGCACTGTATTGAAGTGGCTAAATAGACAACTAATTGAATACCCTATCTTATCTACTACCTCTCTAGCTATCAATATATACACCTATGAACATCAACTTTTGAGCCACCTTCAGGTATGAATTTAATCCTGCAAATCAACCTCCTTACTATATTAAAATAGGACCTCCTACTATATATTTATGTTATCACATTTTTTGCAGGGTTTGCCTCTCGGCCTCAGTGGAGCCTCAAGCATTTAGTTTACGCCCACATTTCTCTGGCTTTTCTTTTCTTTTTGAAGAGAACAACATATATATACTTTTGGTGGAGTAAAACCCACTTCTACCTGTATACATCACCTCCAATACATAGATGTTTGTTCATATTGAAATTAAGAGCATACTGGGCAGACAGACCTTGTCATTGTCGCTGTTTTTAGTCACAAACTTTATGGAATGTCAAGTCAGCCAATACAGTGTTTAATGTAAGTGTATCAGATATGAAAATTACATTATGAAATGTTTTATTGATGAATACTCAAATGTTGACTATTATCTTTTTAATATATCTTCTTTAACACAGAACTATTTAAAGCGTACACTACCCCTGAGGAATGAGTTTAATTGACTCTGAAACGCGTCGGGTGAAAAAGTACTGCTTCAAAACTCTGTATATACACTATTGTAATACTGATGGATCTACATTCCTAACAATAGATGTTACAGTTTTGACATATTTTACTATGTTAAATTAATAAATTATATTTGTACCAAGTATACCTCTTTTATGATTTTTACATGTGCCTGAAAAGTCCACCACTAGGGGACCCCCCCTGTTGTTATCCCTGCAAATTAGGGGAATTCCTTGGGGTCCCCCAGGTCACCAGAACTAGTGTCCCCATTAGAAGATTTCCCCTCTATTACTTTTCTGGGGACAACCCAAAATTTGGGATTTTCTTTTACTTTCAATAATGGTAAAATAAAATGTATAAATAGAGAGGGGGAATCTCCTAAAGAGGGGCACAGACAGCAATTAAAACTGGGAGGAGTTCTAATCCATTTCCATTCTATCCAAAACTTAAAAAAAAAAAAAAAAAGTTTTGCCTTTAGTTATACTTTAAAGTGTTACTAAACCCACAACAGTAAAACCAGTCTGTATATGCAGTAACGCATGCTTGTTAGGGGGGGTTAATCCTGCACATTGTGTAAAAAGGCTGATTGACCTTGTCTTCTCTGATCTTCCCCTTCTTCCACAGTCCTCAATCTATCTGCTGATAGAACAGAACCTAGGAGTCACTGTGCACATGCTCAGTTTGGCGTGTATTGCTAGAGAGGTTTTTTTTTTTTTCTTTTTTTTTTTTTTTTAGGAGAGTGAATGTGATCCGCACAGGGCCAATCAGCACTGTCCAGACAGAGGGTCAAGGGTTCTGCAGCCTCATAGGACAGTCAGAAAACAATGAAAACTCCTCCTACTAGCTTGAACCGGACACTGATAGATGTCATAAGACTGCTATATACTGCTGATGAGAAAAGGTATTTAGCAGTTTATATTTACTAAAATATTTGCATTTCCATGTTTTTCTGTGTATTGTGGGAGACCAGATATAGTGACTGCAGGGTTCTGGGTTTAGTAAAATTGCTGCCAGGGTATTCTTTTAAAATCTTGGAGTGTAACTTTAAGTAAACTAAGAGTTTTTAAATATTATTGGTAATACATAGCAGATAAACCTTTAAGAGTTGGGCAGATTTGCTTTCAATAAATGGAAAAGAGGGAAGATGACATAGCATAGCATATAGCAGCCAACCAGTAATAAAGGTGAAGGGCAGGGCATGAAATGTCCCTGCCCCACCACCTGTGGGATCGTGGCAGACCTACTTTTTAAATTTAAATAAAGTTATTTAAATAAAAAAAAAATAAAATAAAAAAAAAAATATTAATAAATTACTTACCTCTGATTGGTGATCGAGTTTGACAGTTGCCCCAAACGGTCCTCTGGCACGAGTATACAGCCTATAAAAGGAAGAGGATGCGTCATTACTGGGCAGAAGACGGCGAGGATTTGAAGAGGAGCACATCTGCACTTACCTGTCATGGAGCATTTGCTGCGTCAGATGATGGATCGGGCGGCTGCTGTGGATGGTGATGCTTGGATCCGTCACTGCCTGTCTCTCCCTGGGCCTTCCTCCACCGTGAGACCGGGTACACAGGCTTCTTCTTTCTCTATTCCCCCTTCTGGCTCTGGGGTTCCTGTTCCTCCTTTACCTCGGTGTGTTCCGTCATGCCCCCCTCCCTCTTCAGCCCTTCGTTTCTCCATTGAGGATCTCCCCCCTCCCTGTGCTTCTGCTAATCCTCCGGTTTTCCGGAGCGAACTTCCTCCATTCCATCCTGCTTCTGTGCCGGAAGATTCGTCTCTGCATCTGACTGCGCCGACGTCATCTCCGCCTTCTTCTCTTCCGCCGGGCCCTCCTTCATTCCACGATGTAGCTCGGCCTTCTCCTTCGGGTGAGATCGCTCGCACATGCGCAGTTCGTTCTGGGAGAAGAACACAGAGACATTTGAAGAGACCTCGCAGGTTCGATTCCCCGGATGGGCATGTGAACAACAGCTACATTAATCATAGGTTATTTAATTCTACAGGTTTTTAATTTCTGTTACTAATTTCTTGTTGTTTTTAATTGTCTTATATTGTTTTTTAACCCTTTATAGTGTTCATACTTCTGCGACGGTGGCTCAGGCTTCTTCTGCGGGTCTTTCTGTGACTGCGGATCCTGTTGTCACGGTTACTGGTGCTGATGCGATGCACAGTGGAAGGAAGCGTCCTTGTAAAACTAAAGGTTTGTGTTCTTCTGTAGTGTTCTGCAGTACACCATATTTTTGATAATAATTGCGTTTCTTTTTCTTGCTTTAGGTGTTTTGCTACCAAACAATTCTTCTGTTGATCCTTCGTTACTATCTGATAGCGTTACCATGGTGCCTGGCCGTACATCTACTGCTTGTGAGATTTCGCAGGCGCCTATGCTCTCTGACTCTACGCATAATGCGAATACTGTTACTTCAGATACTTCTGGTGAGTTTGCTGATTATTCAAAATTGTCTGAGTTGTTTTGTTCGTTTTCTAAATTTTTATCTGATCTAGCTGGTTCTGTTAATGTTGCTCATCCCACGTCTACTCCAAGTATAGCTTCTGCGTGGCTAGATCCTTTGTCTGTCTCCCGTGTTGTTCCTGTCTCTACGACTGTCGATGCTGCACCTATGCCTCCTGCGGCTCCAGTGGTGGTTGTTAACACGCTTATTCCGGATTCTTGTTTAAAGGAGGTTGTAACATGCGAATGATCCCCCTTGGGTTTTCATTTGTCTAATTCTATGAAAGAAAAGATTTGGTCTGGGGAGTATGTCGACTTATTACCTTTGCTTCCGTCCAATCATGAACATCGCTTGGAGAAGAGGGATAGTGATAAGAGAGATGATGATAGGAAGAAGATTGCGCCACGCTCCTTTAATAATTGGCTGCAAGCATTTTGCATTTACGCTGGTGTCCTTGGTGAGAAACGTCCTGACCTGTGTTCTGGTTTGTTCCAACATGTCGAAATCATTTTGGAAGCTTACAAAAATTTCCCTGGTTTTTCGTGGTTTTATTATGATGAGGCCTTTCGCCAAAAATTGTCTGTACATAAACATATGAAATGGGGCTCAAAAGATGTTGGCTTATGGCTTAATCTTTTGTTGCCTCAAAAGCCTCTGTTTAAGGTCACTGCTTCTACTCCTACTACTGCTTATCGCCGGGGAGTTTGTTTTCATTTTAATGATGGGCTGTGTAAATGGCCTAACAACTGTAAATACAAACATGAATGTAGCCATTGTGCGGGTAGTCACCCTGCTTCGCGCTGTTTTAAGAAGTTGTCCTCTAGTGCTTCTGCTCCTTCTAAGGAGCTTTTTCTTAAAAGCCACAACTCCAGTGAAAATTCTAAGCATACTGCCTTGGCTTCTCAAGTATCCAGAGCATCTGAAGGCAATCGTCTTGCGTGAGGGTTTTTTGTTTGGTTTTCTGTTGCCTTCTTTTTCTGGGGTTGGTTGTCACATATTTCCTAATTTGCCTTCGATTTCTTTGCATCCGTCTGTTGTTCGTGACAAGTTGGATAAGGAATTGCGAGCTGGTAGAATTGCGGGTCCGTTTTCCGCTCCTCCATTCCCTGATTTTCGTGTTTCGCCGCTTGGTATTGTTCCAAAAAAGGAGCCTAACTCTTATAGGTTGATTCACCATCTCTCTTTCCCTTACGGTTTTTCTTTGAATGATGATATTGACTCATCCTGGTGTTCTGTCCAATATTCTTCTTTTGATGATGCTTTGTTTAAGATTAGGGCAGTTGGTTCATCCGCTTTGCTTGCTAAGGCCGACATACAATCGGCGTTTCGTTTGCTTCCTATTCACCCGTCGGCTTTTAATTCTTTGGGTTTCCATTTTCAAGATGAATTTTATTTTGATAAGTGTCTCCCAATGGGGTGTTCGCTTTCTTGTTATTATTTTGAACTTTTTTCTACTTTTCTTGAGTGGGTAGTTGGTTTTCGTGCGGGTTCTACTGCTTTGTTGCATTATTTGGATGATTTTCTTTTTATTGGTAAAGCTGATTCTTCTGATTGTTTATATTTATTTACGGTTTTTAGAATTGTTTGTAAAGAATTTGGTATACCACTGGCCGAAGAGAAGTCTGTTTACCCTACGTCTTGCCTTGAATTTCTCGGTATACAAATTGACACGGTCTCCATGGAATTCCGTCTGCCTGATGTTAAGATTGTTAAAATTAAACTTTTATTGGACTTTGTTCTTTCAAAAAGTAAGGTTAAGTTGAAAGTTTTGCAGTCTTTGCTTGGTTTGTTGGCGTTTGCGTCTAGAGTTTTGCCGATGGGTCGTGTTTTCTCTAAGCGCTTATATCGCGCTATTTCTGGTGTTTCTTCTCCTTTTCATTTCGTGCGGATTTCTTCTGGTATGAGGGATGATCTTATGGTTTGGCGTCGTTTTTTATCTAAGTTTAATGGCCGCTGTTTATGGCAGGCCCCCTTTTGTTCTGCTTCAGCGTTGCATCTGCATACTGATGCGGCTGGATCTTGTGGTTACGGTGCTTATTGGGATGGCCATTGGTCGGCCGATGTTTGGCCCACGTATTGGAAAGATTCCGGTTTAACGTCGAATATTGTTCTGTTGGAAATTTTTCCTGTATTGGTTGCTTTGGAATTATGGGGTGTTCATTTTAGGAATGGTCGTATTTTACTATATTCGGATAATAAGGGTGTTGTCTTTGCTCTTAATTGTTTGTCTTCTAAATCTCTTCCTGTTCTTGCTGTGCTTAGAATGTTGGTTTTTAAATGTTTAGATCTTAATATATGGTTAAAGGCTAAATACATTCCTGGTAAGGACAATCTCATTGCTGATGCTCTGTCCCGTTCCCAGTTTCAGGAATTCCGACTCCTGGTTCCACATGCGGATCCTACTGGCCTATTATGCCCTCCTCACTTATGGGAACTTCGATGAACCCTATCTTCAATGCTATTCGGGCTTCTTTGGCAAATTCCACGTGGGCATCCTATAAAGCTGCGTGGTCTTTGTGGTGTTCCTTCTTGCTTTCTTTTGGCCATCTTCAACCCCCTTTTTCTGAAGACTTGATTTTGTCTTTTTTGAGTTTATTGATGTCTCGTGGTTATTCCCATTCTCATATTGTTAAGACTTTGTCGGGTGTTTCCTTTTTCTTGCGCATGCAAGGCGGTAGATCTTGCATGTCCTTTTTCTCTGTTCGGTATGCCTTGCGGGGTTACAATAAGAATCGCTCGGTTGCTGATAATAGATTGCCGATTTCTGTTGACCTTTTGGGTCGTCTTTGTGACGTTTCTAAGGATGTTTGTTTTTCTCCTTATGAATCGTTATTATTTAAATTGGCCTTTTGCTTGTGTTTTTTTGGGGCGTTCCGAATTTCTGAATTACTCCCGTTGAAAGTTTCTGATGCATCGGGCTTGTTTTTTCATGATGTTTTTGTTGGTTCTAATTATATTCAGGTTTTACTTCGTCATGGTAAAACGGATCAATTGGGTCGTGGTAGATGGATTACATTGCGAGCACTTCCTGGTGCTCGTTATTGTGTTTTCTCTTTGGTTCGGCAATTTTTGCATGTCAGACCTGTGTTTTTTCGGCACTTGCTCATTCACGTCACGGGTGCTCCGGTGACTATTTATCAATTCAAAGCTGTTCTACGTAGATGCCTAAAAGCATTGCGTTTGGAACATCTGCGAATTACATCACACTCGTTTTGTATTGGTGCTGCCTCTACTGCTGCTTTGGTAGGTCTTAATGAATCTATGATTAAAGATATTGGTGGTTGGAGATCTAACTGTTATAGATCATATGTCAGGCCTAATCTTTGTTTTTGATTTTAGGTGCTCCGCGTGTCATCTGGATCATTGGACACTCCTATGTTTTTTGGGCTCAGAAGAGGGCTGAATGGAGAGTCTATGGAAATAATTTGGGCTTGCCTTATGGTTTTGAAGTTCATTGGTATGGAAGAAGTGGCATGCTTTGGAGCGATTTATGTTCTGTTCTGTCTTATCTGCATGATTGCTGGCCTGTTCCCCATATCATTATTTTTCATTTATCGGGTAATGATCTGGGTGAACGTAAAACCTTAGAATTGCTTTCTCATATTAAGCTTGATCTCTTATGCCTGCATGCTGTTTTCCCTGATACTTTTTTAATATTTTCTGAAATAATTCCTAGACTTGATTGGTTGCTCTGTTCTGACCTTAAATTTTTGGAGAAGATCCGTAAGCGAATTAATAGAGCTTTAGATAAATTCATGCCTTCGGTTCATGGTATGTCTTTTCGGCATTTGAACTTAGAGGGTGGTTTGCCTGGGTTTTATGGACCTGACGATGTGAATTTATCTGATGTCGCTCTGGACATTCTAAATTTAGATTTTCAATCCTGTGTTGAATTGGCTGTTGCCTTGGGGGTGTGCCAGGCTCCTTAAGATTCTGAGCCTGGCGTATGGATAATTGTTTTTGGTTTTACATTATATAGCTTGAGTTTACATGGCTGAGCTATTTATATATATATTTATATTGATATGCTATTTCAAATATGCTTTTAACTCACGTTAAGTGTGTTTGATAATTTCTGATTATAAGTTGATATTTTAATTATACTTTATACCTATAAATAAAAGGTCACGGCCATTTCAAACCACAGGCATTTCTATGTATTATTCTTTAAATATTATATTAGATTATTAAATATTAGTTGTTATTGGTTATGACTACGATCCCATAAAGGTGAAGGGCAGGGCATGAAATGTCCCTGCCCCACCACCTGTGGGATCGTGGCAGACCTACTTTTTAAATTTAAATAAAGTTATTTAAATAAAAAAATAAATAAATAAATAATTATTAATAAATTACTTACCTCTGATTGGTGATCGAGTTTGACAGTTGCCCCAAACGGTCCTCTGGCACGAGTATACAGCCTATAAAAGGAAGAGGATGCGTCATTACTGGGCAGAAGACGGCGAGGATTTGAAGAGGAGCACATCCCACCCCCCCCTTCCCTGTCGTGGCCTTATTTATGAGGTTTTTTATGTCCTTTCTTGCAAAGGGATAATTGTTTTTGGTTTTACATTATATAGCTTGAGTTTACATGGCTGAGCTATTTATATATATATTTATATTGATATGCTATTTCAAATATGCTTTAACTCACGTTAAGTGTGTTTGATAATTTCTGATTATAAGTTGATATTTTAATTATACTTTATACCTATAAATAAAAGGTCACGGCCATTTCAAACCACAGGCATTTCTATGTATTATTCTTTAAATATTATATTAGATTATTAAATATTAGTTGTTATTGGTTATGACTACGATCCCATTAGCTTACTTTTTCTAAATGTTATCTGGTAATATCAAACACCAATACGCCTAATTAACCGTCTCTTGCAGTCTTGTCTCTTTTGTAGGGCTTGCTTTGTGTGGCATAATTGTAACCGTACTATTAGATGCTAATTGATGTTTGTACAGTAGGGTGTGCTGTAATACTTTTGGATTCCACAGCCTATTTATTATCTGTGGGTGCCTTGAAGAAATCTTGATCTGTGGAGTTCAGATAGTCCCCTTGTTGCCCTTCACTGTTCCCCTAGCAGGCTATTTATTACATTTTTGTAAGATCAGCAAGCATGTGTTACAAAAGCATTACATCTCATTTAAAAAAATTATAATTTTGAGGTTCTTATGAAGGGCAACTTTCAAACCATGTATAAAAAAACATAAGGAAAAATAATTTATTTCAGGACCCTTAAGGTCCTGAAACTACATTTTGCATTGCGTTTGCAGAAACACACAACAGTCCTATGGATCATGTTCACATCAATGCAGTTTCCTGCAATGGGTATTTTGGAAAGGTGCAAGGACTTTTTTACATACAGGACGGTGCATTGGCTCCATAGACTTCAATGGAATCACATCAAAAACACATGGAAAACGCATTTGTTTTTCGTGCGCTTTCCTGCATGACAACAGACACCTCCTCCCAGCAATATAAACACATTCCAAAAATGCATTAAAAACACATCAAAAACTAGCATTAAAAACCACAGAACACACTGGAAAATGGGCCTTAAAAATGCATCAATCGCATATGCATATGTGAACCTAGCCTTACTGAACTTTAGGGTCCCAAAAGCAATTTCTTACATATGTTACAATCATCGTGTCAATTCATACAGTAGTATTATGGCTCTACCGCAACTATACCACTGCTTTAAAAAAAGACTACTTCTAAATAACTGAATATCAATGTGCTTCATGATAATCTATGCTGTTTTATCCATCTGTAGCCCTGTCCATATTATTGTGATGTTTATTTTGTTCTTTATTGTCTTACCTAAACTATGGGCTGATATTCATCTTTACAACCCTGTCCTGCTTTTTTTGTAGTCTGGTTTTGGTGTGAAAATTTGCTGTGCTTACCATGTGTCTTTTATTAACTCCTGATTGATTCATTGGCAAGTACTACCCACACCCATTACAGAATAAATTCTAGATCACTTTTATGGGGCAAGCACGGGCTAGGTGGTATAGGCTAATTTGCTTTGGATAAAGTGTTTTTCTGTAATTAGATGGTGTACTCTGCACTTCAGCTACGGCACTAAGAGAATTCCACAGCAAACTGTACTTTGCAAAATACTAAACCAGGGGGTCTCAAACTGGCGACCCTCCAGCTGTTGCAAAACTACAAGTCCCATGAGATGTTGCAAGGCTGACAGTTACAAGCATGACTCCCACAGACAGAGGCATGATGGGACTTGTAGTTTTGCAACAGCTGGAGGGCCGCTAGTTTGAGACCCTTGCGTGACTAAACAGACTGTAGGTGACCTTGTTTCCCTATTTAACCCTTTCATCTCTTACCCAGTCTTCTTAATCTCACCACTCTGTAACATGTACTTACTAGGGATGGGCGAACTGTTTGGCCCGAGCATGAGTTTGGGCCGAACATTTGGCTGTTCGCCAAACACCCGAATTTGCAGGGTGTTCATCCCAACAAACACTCTGCAATGCACTGAGCACGCCACAATGCATTCTGCGCACTGATTGGGCAAGATTTTGCCCAATTAGGGAGCAATGTAAGCTGATTGTTGTCATGATTTAACACAAAGTATAGGCATACAGCAAAGAGCTTGAACATGAGCCTGGTGTTTATTCTGCAGCATCCATCTTACAACTACCACAGCTCCCCGTCCCCAGATCACATGACTAAAACTGTTAACTGTTTCCTAACATGCATAAGGAACTAGGCATAACAACTGAACTTGAAGTATAACATAAAGCATACACATCATTACAGTTGTTAGGGAGAGGGGCCGGGGTTTCCCCACTGACAGCTGAACAATGAAAAAATAAAAAAGTGGCGGTAAAAAAAAAAATAAAGAAAAAACCGGCGTGGGTCCCCCCAGTTCATAAAAGGTCTTGGCAGGTCAGGAAAGGGGGGGGGGGGACAAGTGGGCACCCTCCCCAAAAACAATACCAGGCCACATGCCCTCAACATGGGGGGGTGGGTGCTTTGGGGGGGGCAGGGGGGGAGGCTATGGTTGTCGGGGTCCGTGGGCAGGGGGCTTTTCAGGATCTGGAATCCTAGATCCCAAATCATTTATTAAAAGATACAAAAAAAATTGTGTCCCTCGATGTAAATCCATCGTCAATCACGCCGCCCGTCAAGTGACGTCAGAAGGGGGTGGTGCCACCGAGTGATGTAGCCAGGTGGCCCTGCCCCTTGCCTATATAAGAATAATAATATACAAAACGTCAAAGTGCAGAGCAGGCATACGGCGGGAGGCCTCCCAGGAAGCGAGAGCGTTTTTATTTTTTTGAGGGACACTATTAATTTATTTTTAATAAAGATTTGTCAAAGACTGTCTCTTGTGTTTATTACTTTTGTACACTTTTTTTTTGGTGAATGGGTACCGATACCCATTCACATGGGGGGGGGGTCTGGGGGCTCCTAAGTCACACCTATGTGACTGGGGGCTTAAGACTTTTGAAAGAGACAAATCTAAATAACTGCAAATTATGTATGTTGACAATTTTCCTTTATTTTTTTTATAGGTGAACTTAACCGTAGCCCTAACTGCCTGAATATTTGTCTAAAATTAGGTTGTTTCCTTTGTTGGAAGGTATACAGAGAGATTGTTAATGCATATAGAGTATACTTTGTGTTTTATTGATTATAAAAGCTGTTATAGCTATTTTGATTAATATATATTTCATAGCAGTTCCGGAAGGAGGGAGGGCTAATAGCAGCACACAAAGAACGTTGTGCAGAAATGTATGTAATGTTTATGGGAAGTGGGGCTGAACGGCTCTGGGGGGGAGGCCAAGGTGGTCTCGGGCGGTCCTGAGGAGGGAAGAGCTGAGGTCTAAGGCTGAGTTGTCCTCCTATCCTCTCTACTCACTCAATTCAGACTGCCTCAACAATGCGGCACTCCTTCTTCCTGTCTCTGGTCATGTGATATGTCACAAGACAAATAGAGAAGGGCATACAGACAACAATGAAAACATGTCAGGGGTTCTAATCCCTCTCCACTCTAAATCTCTCTCAAGCTAAAATGTGGGTAAGGGGCACCTGTAGGTAAAAACAAACTGTGCAGCTTTGACTAAATCTGAATAATGCCCTTGCTATGAGTGTAGGCCACTGGCATACTTGCCAAACCCAGGCCAAAAAATTCTCAGAGATGGCATTGTTCCATCCTGGCTTGTTGCTAGGACGTTGCTAAGACACTCCCAGCTGTTACTGCTCAACCCCACCATCACAGGAGCGAGCTCTAAAATCCCCACACATGTGTGGTCCACTATCTCCTTTTGTAGCAGCATTGCTGAGCTCAGAGCTGCTGTGACAGGAGAGAGAGAGCCCATGTGTAGGAGTTTGAATAAGTTGGGGGTATCTTAGCAAAGCCCTATTAACAAGGCAGGGCGGGATGATCCCATGTCTGGGAGTTTTTCAGTCAGGCTTCGAGAGGTACAGTACATAAATGGCCTAAACCTATAGCAAGGGGATTATTTAACTCTGGCCAGGGCTGAATAGATTGTTTTGATCTACAGGCATCCCTTACCTGCATAGGCAGTTTTTCAGTAAAGGAAAATGAATCCTTTAAAGCAGTGGTTCTCAACCTTTCTAGTGCCATGACCCTTTGATAACATTTCCAAAGTTGGGGACCCCTAACAGTAAAAATATTTTCGTAGCGTGTGTTGTCAACACCCAAGGCAAGACACGGCCACGCCCCTAACCCACGGACAATTAGCGCTCCCTGAGTCCCTTCCACTCGTAAAGTATTAAAACCCCTTATGGTACATTTTAGGATGTACCACTCTTTCTCTTTGTTCTCCTTTCTTTCCTTTTTATCTCTCTCTATCCTAATTTCTTGTTTTTTTCCCCATCCCTCTCTCTAGCCGTCTTTCTTGTTCTTCCTCTTATTCTTTCTCTCCCTTTATTTCTTTGTTCCTCCCCCTCTTTTCCTCTCCATTCCATGTATTCTCTATTTTTATTCCTTCTCTTACACCTTGTTGGGGGAGTATGGGATCAGTGGCAGTGCTGAGGGGAGTTCTGATCAACCAACTTATGTGCTCTTGATCAAGGTCATCTGCTGATCTGAGAACTGTAGTGGGGACTTTTAATGGCAACTGTAATCACAGATATTGTTACTCACTGTGTCTCTGGATTCATTGTATCTCGGACTTTGTGGTGTCTTGTAGCAGTGAGACCTATGCCGAAATCAGGAGATAGGGTCTCCTCCAGCCCCTCCCACTTAATATTCCTCACCAGTCAGCTGACTTCTAGTCTCTGCCCCCCCAGCCATGCTGTGAACTGAATGGGTGGCTGCAAAAAGGCTGAGTGGGCAGCCTTGGGCTCCAGGAATAGCCCAGCTGGGTGGCCACAGGTTCCAGGGACAGCCCTGCTGGGCTGCCACAAAAAAGGCTGGGAGAGCGGTGCAGGATCAGGAACTGCCCAGGATTTGGTGACCCCTGGCAAAATGTCATTCGACCCCCTGGTTGAGAACCACTGCTTTAAAGTGACCATACACTGCTGGAGAAACCCATTCACTGTCTAGCTATGTGGATTTAAAACGTATTTCTTGCAGATTTATATTGTTAAACTTTGAACATTAAATTAGCCTAATCTGTTCTTTCCTTTTCAGCAGTATAAAGTATTTTATCAGAACGATATCTATGCCAACATACTGTATAATCCATGTAGCGGTGTGTTGCCACTAGTTACTAACATCCACCATATCACCCTGCTGCCAGACCTCCATATATCACCTCTGGGACAATGAACAGTCATTTGCTTTGTTTTGTTTTTGTTTATTGGGGGGATATAACTTGGTTGGAGTAAAGGGGTATATAGGATGCCCATCGATCAAATTACTTTGCCATCATATTTATCAATTAGAACTTCGTTTGAGTCTTGAAGAAATGATGTACATGTATAACATCTACAGTCTCTTCCCTGCATCTCCATGCAGATTATTGCTCCTCCTCTGCATAAGTCCTGCAGACTATTGCTCCCAGGAATCCTTCCCTCCTGCACAAACTTATTCTGTAGCACATTATGTTTGCTGTCACATCCTCTTCTATATGCAAAAGATCCCACTCTGAAAAGTCTCTAATGCTGACTCTGATTAGTTGCTGCTACTAGGCCAGAGGTCTGCAGTACCTCTCCCCGGAGGCCTAATAGTTTAATAGCATGTGCTGAACGGTGGACTACTGTGCCCAGAAGTCCAGGCTGCAAATCCTGCGCATCAATTTGACACTATTCCCCACAGTCTCTCTTCTGCTCCAGGACTCCTCATCAATGACCGTGTAAAGATGATTACTTCATCCATGACCGTGTAAGGATAAAGTTCCCTCACAGACTCCCTGGCATGTCTCCACATCCAGCACTCCACTGTGGTACACTCACCGACCTTTCTCTGCCCCGAGTCCATGGTGAAGAACTTACCTGGACTGTACGTTTCGACAGCTTCTCCTGCCCCTCTGCTCCAGGAACTCCTCATTAATGACCGTGTAATGATGAGGACTTCACCCATAACCGTGTAAGGGTGAAGCTCCCTCACAGTTCTCCCGGGCCTCCTCCCACGATCGGCGCACCCCCCCCCCCAGATGGGGGTGCCCTCCTGCTGCTGTCTAGTACTCCATTCTCCACTTCTCCCAGCCGACAACTCCTCCCAGTGGCCTGTTACCTCAGCTTATATGGGAGGCCTGCCCCTGCCAATTCCAGTTGAGGATTGGTCTGGGCTCCTTACATGAGCTGCCTGCCACTCCAGTTCTAGGCCCTGCCCCTCTTCCAGAACATTCTCACTGGAAGCAGGGGAGGCACCTCAGAACTAAAGTACAGGTGGTCACACCCACTGCTACACTAACCACTCCCTGCCCCCAGATCAAAACAAACAGGCCTAGCTTGCAGCATAGGCCTGCTTAAATTTACCTGTACTGACAGAACCTACCAAAAATCCTCACTCTAGCACCTACCTATGGTAGAGGGTGCTACATCCATAGTCTATATACTGTATTTATTGGCGTATAACACGCACTTTTTCACCCTCAAAATCCGGTGCAAATAGCATTTGCATGTTATACGCCAATACTTCACTTTTAGCTGCCTCAGAGGGGACAGAAAGGGGGGTAGGATGAGCGCCGTCAGATTACATACAGTTATGCCTCGTTTCCACTGAGCAGATCGGTTCAGTTCGGTAGGTACGCTAGTTTGGGTGTTTCCATTATGAAAGCGGCCCATACAGCCGAACCGTACTGCTCCATTCAGGGTCCTGCTTCAGATGTGGGGCCATAGAAAATGGAATGGTTTGGTTAGGGCAGAGCTACGATACATTCCACTGATTGGCTGACAGAAAACCCTCTGCTGTGCTATGCTGAGGCATTTTTTCTAAACCCTGTATGGCCCCGTGTGGTCCCACTTGCAGTGGAAACGCTCACCAGAATAGACCGGACCATTCTAGGCCATTCAAACTGTACCGACCCGAACCGATCCGCTCAGTGGAAAGGAGGCATAAGATACTCCTATTTACTTGGCGGCCTCTGTAATAGGAAGTCCCCTCTCCTGGGCCGCCATTGGACCACTGTTCTGTCTATCATAGGAGATTCTCACTGTATGTAATCTGTTGGCACTCATCCCGCCCCCCTGCCTGTCCGCTCTAGGCTGCAGATGGGCATCGATCAGGCTGCACTAATGGCAATGATGAGGCTGCTACATTGATGGTAATGGTGAGGCTGCTGCATTGATGGCAATGGTGAGACTGCATTGATGTGGACTGATGAGGCTGCATTGATGGCACTTGTGAGGCTGCAGATGGGCATTGATCAGGCTGCATTGATGGCAATGATGAGGCTGCAGATGGGCACTGAGCCCTATTTTGCTTCAAAGTTCCTTATTTAAAATTTAAGTTTTCTTTCCTGAAACTTCCCCCTTAAAATGAATATGCGCGTTATACGCTTGTGCGTATTATACGCCGATAAATACGGTATGTAGTTGTCTGGATAACGTTTGATCCAGGTTTCCTGATCTGCCAAGTAGGGATGAGCCGAACCCCCCCCCCCCCCCCCCCGGTTCGTTTCGCAGCAGAACATGCCAACAGGCAAAAAATTTGTGCGAACACCATTAAAGTCTATGGGACTCGAACGTGAAAAATCAAAAGTGCTAATTTTAAAGGCTAATATGCAAGTTATTGTCATAGAAAGTGTTTGGGGATCTGGGTCCTGCCCCAGGGGACATGTATCAATGCAAAAAAAGTTTTTTCGGGTGCGGTGATTTTAATAATCCTTAAAGTAAAACAATAAAAGTGACATATTCCTTTAAATATTGTACTTGGGGGGGGTGACTATAGTATGCCTGTAAAGTGGCCCATTTTTCTCGTGTTTAGAACAGTCCCTGCACAAAATGACATTTCTAAAGGAAAAAAAGTCATTTAAAACTGTTTGCGGCTGTAATGTAATGTCGGCTCCCGGCAATATAGATGAAAATCATTTAGAAAAACGGCATGGGTAACCCCCCCCCCCGGCCCATTACCAGGCCCTTTGGGTCTCGTATGGTTATTAAGGGGAACCCCGCACCCAAATGAAAAAAAAAAAAAAAGGCGTGGGGCCCCCAGGCCCTATATACTCTGAACAGCAGTATACAGGCGGTCCCCGGGTTACAAACAAGTTGAGGACTGTAGGTTTGTTCTTAAGTTTGTAATTTGGAACAGGTACATTTTGTAAGTAATGAAAACGGGCGGTAAACAAATGGGCAAAACCAAAATAAACTAGCAATGATAAATATAATAAGTAAAAGTAAAGAGGGTACTAATGCGCAGACCACAGGATAAGAAAACAACTAAACAGTAGCTGCCAACATCAATGGTCTTCTCACACTCGGTAAATGTAAATGCTATGGGAATGTGGCCCTTACTAAATCTAACAAATATTAATCACTTGACCACTGGGCACTTAAACCCCCTTAATAACCAGACCAATTTTCAGCTTTTGGTGCTCTCACATTTTGAATGACAATTACTCAGTCATGCAACACTGTATCTATATGAAATTTTTGTCCTTTTTTTTCACACAAATAGAGCTTTCTTTGGTGGTATTTAATCACCGTTGGGTTCTTTATTTTTTGCGCTATAAAAGAAAAAAGCTGTAAAAAAATGCATTTTTCTTCGTTTCTGTTATAAAATTTTGCAAATTAGTAATTTTCCTTCATATATTTTGGCCAAAATTTATATCGCTACATATCTTTGGTAAAAATAACCCAAATCGGTGTATATTATTTGGTCTTTGTGAAAGTTATAGAGTCCTCATGCTATGGTGCCAATATCTGAAAATTGGTCACACCTGAAGTACTGACGGCCTGTCTCTTTTCTTGAGACCCTAACATGCCAGAAAAGTACAAATACCCCCCAAATGACCCCTTTTTGGAAAGAAGACATTCCAAGCTATTTAGAAAGATGCATGGTGAGTTTTTTGAAGTTGTCATTTTTTCCCACAATTCTTTGCAAAATCAAGGTTTTTTTTTCTTTTTTTTTTTTCACAAAATTGTCATATTAGCAGGTTATTTCTCACACACAGCATATGCATACCACAAATTACACCCCAAAACACATTCTGCTATTACTCCCGGGTATGGAGATACTGCATGTGTGAGACTTTTACACAGCGTGGCCACATACAGAGGCACAACATGCAGGGAGCACCTTCAGGCGTTCTGGAGCACCCAGGCCAATTCTGACATTTCTCTCCTACATGTAAAAATCATCATTTATTTGCTAGAAAATTACATAGAACCCCAAAACATTATATATATATATATATATATATATATATATATATATATATTTTTTTTTTTTTTTAAATCAAATACCCTAGAGAATACAATGGCGGTCATTGCAACTTTTTATCTTGCACGGTATTTGCGCAGCAATTTTTCAAACGTGTTTTTTTTGGAAAAGTTTTTAAAAAAACAAAACATTAAAGTTAGCCCAATGCTTTTGCATAATGTGAAAGATGAAGTTATGCCGAGTAAATAGATACCCAACATGTCACCTTTCAAAATTGCACACGCTTGTGGAATGGCGCCAAACTTCGCTACTTAAAAATCCCCATAGGCAACGCTTTAACATTTTTTACTGGTTACATGTTTTGAGTTACAGAGGAGGTCTAGGACCAAAATTACAGCGATAACTCACATGGGTGGTTTGAACACCATTTTCATATGTGGACGGGACTTACGTATGCGTTCGCTTCTGCATGCAAGCACACGGGGACAGGGGCACTTTAAAAAAAATTTTCTTTTTTTTATTGTTCATTTTACTTTACTTATTTTAGTTTGACACTTTTTTCTAAAAAAAAAATTTTTTGATCACTTTTATTCCTATTACAAGGAATGTAAACCTCCCTTGTAATAGGAATATGGCATGACAGGTCCTCTTTACAGTGAGATATGGGACATCTCAGCTCTAGGCTGGGAAGCCTGAAATTAAAAAAATAAATAAATAAAAAAACATCCTGGCTTCGATCGTAGCGGTGAGTCGGTAGAAACATCGGAGGACGGCGGGAGGGGGGGACGTCCCCTCTTGCCTCCCGAAAGAACGATCAAGCAGTGGAACAGCCGCTATGATCATTTCTATGGTGTAGGGAATCGCTGGCTGAAAAAGCTGATATCTGAATGATGCCTGTAGCTGCAGGCATCATTCAGATATCCCCGCACAAAGTCAAAGACGTCATATGACGGCGGGCGGGAAGTGGTTAAAACGCATTTTTTTTTTTAACACAAAGTTGTCCATTTATACAATATTTCTAACACATAGCATGTACATACCAAAAATGACACCACAAAATAGATTCTCCTACTCCTCCTGAGTACGGCGATACCACATGTGTGAGACTTCCACAGCCTGGCCACATACAGAGTGCGAGTACATCTGAGTATGGCTGAGTATGGCGGAGTATGGCTGAGCATGGCTGGGTATGGCTGAGCATGGCTGGGTATGGCTGATCATGGCAGGGTATTGCAGGGTATCGCCGAGTATGACTGGGTATCGCAGAGTATGGCTGGGTATCACAGAGTATGGCAGAGTATGGCTGGGTATGGCAGAGTATGGCTGGGTATGGCAGAGTATTGTGGGGTATGGCAGAGTATTGCGGAGTATGGCAGGGTATCGCCGAGTATGACTGGGTATGGCTGGGTATGGCAGAGTATGGCTGAGTATCACAGAGTATTGCAGGGTATTGCAGAGTATTGCGGGGTATTGCAGAGTATTGCGGGTTATTGCAGAGTATTGTGGGGTATTGCGGGGTACTGCAGAGTATTGTGGGGTATTGCAGAGTATTGCGGGGTATTGCAGAGTATTGCACAGTATTGTGAGGTATTGCACGGTATTGTGGGGTATTGCAGAGTATTGCAGGGTATTGCAGAGTATTTCGGGGTGTTACAGAGTATTGCGGGGTATTGCAGAGTATTTTGGGGTATTACAGAGTATTGCACAGTATTGTGAGATATTGCATAGTATTGCGGGGTATTGCAGAGTATTGCGGGGTATTGCAGAGGTATTGCGGGGTATTGCAGAGTATTGCACAGTATTGTGGGGTATTGCAGAGTATTGCACAGTATTGTGGGGCATTGCAGAGTAGTGCACAGTATTGTGGGGCATTGAGGGATGGCTGAGCATGGATGGATGGATGGCTGGATGTCACTGAGCAGCACTGTGGGCACTACACATCCAGCCCACAGCGCTGCTACCATCCAATCCCTCCCCCTCTCCGCTCACAGTGTACCGATCGGTACACAGAGGGGAGGAGAGGAACGGTTTGTTTACATGTGCTCGCTCCGTCATTTGACGGAGTGATCACTTGGTAAACGGCCGCGATCAGCGGGCATTTACAGGGATCCGTGATGCGCCGGGTCCTCTGGACCCGGCGGTCACGGATGTTCTCGTGTGCGTGCCTCAGGGGGCGTGCGAGAGCGGAATTCTGGGAGGACGTCACTGTACGCCCTCCCAGAGTTATAAAACCGCCCTGTAGCCGTTATTTGGCTATGGGTTGGTTATTAAGTGGTTAATAAAGTGCATCCAAGTAATTACTAATAAAGTGCATCCAATATCAATGATAAAGTGCATCAACTCGGTAAATGCACTTTATCGTTGATATTGGATGCACTTTATTAGTAATAATTACTTGGATGCACTTTATTAATATTTGTTAGATTTAGTAAGCACCACATTCCCATAGCTTTTACATTTTGGAAGTGTAGCTCCAGCCAAAAAATCAATTTTTAAGCTTTTTGGATAACTTAGGGAAGGGTTATCACCCCTGTAACATTTGTATTGCCGTCTGTGCCCCTGTTCAGAAGATTTCACCTCACTTTCTGTCCCAATGACAATTGGATTTTGAAAATGTTGGGTTATTAGGGAAACAAGGATTGGTGATAAAGCATCAGTGGAGACACCTTTTTCCCATATTAACTCTTCAGGAGAGAATTTCTCTTCCTAGGGGTAGACTTCCTGTTGTCTCCCTCCGTTTGTAAGTAGGATCTGTTTGTAAGTCGGATGTTTGAAAATAGGGGACCGTCTGTATATACTATACGGCCTGCCCTATACACTCTGCAGAAAATTGGGCCTTAGGTGTTGGTGGTACCAGAACACTGTAAGTCCTCACAGTTACTCTTGGTGGGCGCTGGAACAGGCCCTGCTGTGAAATATTATATCAAGAATTGTAATTACATGCACCTGTTAAACAGGGGCAGAAAAATTGGGCCTTAGGCGGTGGTGGTGCCACAACACTGTAAAGCCTCACAGATACTCTTGTTGAGCGCAGGAACGGGCCCTGCTGTGAAATATTAGATCAAAAATTGTAATTACATGCCCCTGTTAAACAGGGGCAGAAACATTGGGCCTTAGGCAGTGGTGGTGGTGGTGCCACAACACTGTAACCCCCCACAGATACTCTTGTTTGGCGCAGGAATGGGCCCTCTTTTGAAATATTGGATCAAAAATTGTAATTGCAATACAGTGAAGCCGTAGTGCAGTTGCTACTATTTTTCTGGTGGTGTACACAGTACACAATACAGTGTAGTGCGGTGTTGCAAAACAAAATTTACATCATGTCCAGAAGACCACCAAGGAGAGGCAGACGCTCACAGGCCACAAAAAGAGGACAAGCAGGCTCTGTGTCTACAGTCAACAGTGCTGGTCGTGGACATGGAGCATCCTCTGCAGGTGGCCGTGGGGCACACTTGTCTTTTTTTTCTGCTGCTGGCCATGTTATTGAGCCAGAACATGCAGAAGAGTTGGTGGAGTGGATAACAAAGCCGTCTACATTCTCCTCATCCTCTGTCACCCAGGCTCAGAGTAGTTTTCCTTCCTATGCCGCTGCCAAAGTGGCCTATTCCACTGGCTCCTTGTCCACAGTCACTCCTTCCGTAGCCCCACCATCATGCACGGTTGAGTCCCCCGAACTATTCGACCACAGTGTCGGGTACATGCTGCTGGAGGATGCGCAGCAATTTGAAGGCTCCAATGTTGGTTCCCATGTTGAAGAAGGGAGTAACGTGAGCCTAGAGAGAGGGGGTGCCCAAGAAGGACAAGAAACTGGCAGTCATATTCGCCTAGCTGCAGCATAGTGCCAAGTTTTCTCCAGTGACAAGGAGGGAGGGGATGATGAGGTCACTGACTCTACTTGGGTGCCTGATAGAATACAGGAGGAGGAGGAGGCACAACTCCAACGAAGCAGGATGTCCTCTAGGGGGCAGCTTAAGGGCAGCCACCCTACTGACTCCCCGCTGATTTTGAAAGGTTCCTTGGTGTGGGCCTTTTTGGACACGTGTGCAGCAGATTGCTATGTTGCTGTTTGCAACCTATGTCTGAAGTGGATCAAGCGTGGCCAGAACAGCAGCCACATGCTTGACCAGACGACCTCCCATGCAGTCTGTTTCCTGTATACTATATTTGAGATTTAATATCTCTCAGATATGATTTGGGTTAAATGAGAGTTCTTTGACCATGAGTGAAAGCTTTAACACAATAACAACATTTATTGGTGAGTAGTTGAAAGTCTAATAATAATACACAACCATCTATGTATAGTCTACACCAAGGAAGAAAATATTAGGTTAAAATAAGAGAATTACATGAAGGAATACAGAGTATATTCCTTAAAACATTAATCTACAAACATATTTAGTTACAAGTAAAATGCAGACCTTTCCCATAATTACCCTTTGCACCAAGGTTCCATTCTGATGGATGCTCTCCCATCTAGTCTGTTATATCATTACATGCTGATGCCTCAGTGGTTGGCATAGCGTGGCTCTGATTGGTGAGCTTCCCTATTCCTGGTTAAGGACTGGCTACATCTCCAATCCCTATACTTTGCATACGTCAGCCCCCTTTAATGCAAACCCCTGTGACTATTCTGAGCAGGAGATTAACTTGAATTTTCCCAGGAAGTTAAGTATTGATTACGGGTTGGCTTCCTTCATTGCATATCCCAGCATTGGATCCTTTGAAGTATGTGTAAAACAATGAGGTTTGGATCCCATAGTTTGTATACACAAGCCAAGGCACCAATTTCTGTGAAGATAATATGTTCCACCCTACATAGATACAAGCTAAATTAAATATATTCATAATTACAATATTTTACAGCTATTAATGGAGATTTCACATAAACTCATAAGGCAACAAGTCTGTTGGCAACAGCACTTGAAAGACCCACATCAAAGAGGCGGACTTCTCCTTACTCCTCATCTGGGATCTCCAACCCTACTATACCTCCAGTCCAAACGAAAACCTCAAAAACCTGCACTGAGAGGAATGAAGGTATAGCAATAGGTGTCCCAAGTACTTGCAGCCAATCTGCTAGCAGTACGCCACCATCTGATTTTAGCAGGCTAATTTCCCTACCCCAGTTGCTAAACTGTAAAAAGAAATTTGGTCCCAGCCATCCACATGCTCAGCGTCTGAATGCTAGCTTGGCCAAATTGCTAGCACTGCAACTACTGCCTTTTCCGCTGCCCCCTTTGTAAATTTGTGGAATGTGCTGTACCTCAGGTTGCAGGTTCCAAAATGTCATTTCTTTTCACGGAAGGCCATTCCAGCTCTCTACCAGCATGTGGAAGGCAATGTTTTTGTCCTGTTGGACAGGGCAGTCAGCAGTAAGGTGTATATTACCGCAGACTCATGGTCTAGCAGGCATGGGCAGGGATGTTACCTTTCCTTCACGGCGCACTGGGTAACTCTGCTGGCAGCTGGGAAGGATGCAGGACAGGGTTCAGTATTGTTGGAGCTTGTTCCGCCACCACGCCTCCAAAATGCTAGCAGTGATTCTGCCACAGCTCTCTCCTCCACCCCCTCCTCTTCTTCTTCCTCTATGGTCTCTTCTGCAGATTTGTTCTCTGAACCAGCGGTGCTCCATAAGCATTCAAGGGGCTACGCAAGCACTCAGGCAAAAAGATGCCATGCAGTGCATGACTTGGTCTGCTTAGGGAACAGGAGCCACACTGGGGCAGAGATTCTGTCAGCTCTGCAGGGGCAGGCTCAGAGGTGGTTGACGCCACACCAGCTTCAGCCAGGAATGGTTGTATACGACAATGACACCAACCTTCTCTCCGCCCTCCGACAGGGACACTTGACCCATGTTCCATGTTTGGCACACATCCTGAATTTGGTGGTGCAGCGGTTCTTGAGCAGGTACCCAGGCTTATAAGATCTCTTGAGGCAGGCCAGAAAAGTCTGTGGTCATTTCCGCCGGTCATACAATGCCAGTGCTCGGCTGGCTGACATTCAAAGGGAATGCAACCTGCCCACCAACCGCCTCATTTGTGATGTCCATCAGGTGGAACTCAACGTTGGCAATGCTGCAGCGGCTGCACACGCAGCAGAAGGCCATCAATGAGTACCTGTGTGAGTTTGGCACCAGGACAGGGTCATGGGAGCTTGGCTTCTTTTCGCCACGCCAGTGGCTACTAATCAAGGATGCATGCACTGTCCTGTCACCATTTGAGGAGGCCACCGGGATGGTGAGCAGCGACAATGCATGCATCAGTGATACTGTCCCTCTTGTCTTCCTGTTGGAGCAAACGCTTCATGGAATAATGGACAGGGCACTTGAGGCAGAACAGCGGGAGGAAGAGGAGGACTTCCTTACCTCTCAAGGCCCCCTTTATCCAGATATTATTCCTGCATGCCCGCCAAACACACAGGAAGAAGAGGAGGAGGATTGTGTCAGCATGGACATGGAGGATAACACTCAGCAACAGACTTCAAGGGATGGTTTTCAGTCCCCAGAAACCCAAGGAGTTGTACGTGGCTGGGAGGAGGTTGTTACAGATCATGTGATCCTTAGTGACCCACGGGACTCAGAATCAAATGCCTCTGCAAACTTTCGCGGGCTTTGCAGAATCAGGGAGGCCACACAGCGTAAGGACCCTAGGATTCGTGGTATCAAAGAAAGGGATCATTACTGGCTGGCAACCCTTCTTGATCCACGTTACAAGGGTAAGGTTCCAGAATTCATCCTGTCTTCGTAGAGGGAGCAGAGGATGAAATATCTTCAGGAGGCCTTGAAGAAAGGTTTGTGCAATGCATTTCCAGACCCTGTGAGGTTACAATTTCCTGGTGCTGGACAAAGTGTTGCTGAGGCTTCGTTCAGTCAGAGGATGAGCAGTGGAGAAGGTGGCCGGCTGACCGATGCCTTTAGACAATTTTTCAGTCCTCAACGCCAAGGTCTGATCGGTTCAAGCAACCATCGCCAGCGTCTGCATTACATGGTGCAGGAATATCTAGGGGCAAGAGCAGACTTGGAGACCTTTCCAACAGAGCATCCACTGGGTTACTGGGTCTTGAGGATGGACCACTGGCCAGAACTAGCTCAATATGCAATTGAACTACTGGCCTGTCCTGCATCCAGCGTCCTTTCTGAACGCACATTCAGTGCTGCTGGAGGGTTTGTAACGCATCATAGAGTGCGCCTGTCCACAGACTCCGTTGATAGGCTCACATTCATAAAAATGAATCAGTCTTGGATCAGCAGCAGCTATCAAGCACCTGATGCTGATGTAACTATTTGATTTTTCTATGGATGTGGGATCCCTTGAAGATTGCCTATGCTGAGTGACTATCCTATTCCTCCTCAATCTTGATGATGCTAGCTTCCAACAATATTTTTGGTTTAGGGCACCACCACCACTGCTTAAGGCCCAATTTTTCTGTCCCTGTTTAACAGGGGCATGTAATTACAATTTTTGATATAATATTTCACAGCAGGGCCCTTTCCTGCGCCCAAAAGTATATATGAGGGTTACAGTTTTGTGGCACCACCACTACCAAAGGCCCAATTTTTCTGCCCCTGTCCCAGCAGCAGAAAAAAAGGACAAGCGTGCCCCACGGCCACCTGCAGAAGATGCACCATGTCCATGACTAGCACTGTTGACTGTAGATACAGAGCCTGCTTGCCCTCTTTTAGTGGCCTGTGAGCGTCTGCCTCTCCTTGGTGGCCTTCCGGACATGATGGGGATTTTGTTTTGCAACACCACACTACACTGTATTGTGTACTGTGTACACCACCAGAAAAGTAGTAGCAACTGCACTAGGGGTGCACGGTACTGTGTACACCAACAGACGTGAAAATAACAACTATGGGTGCACTGTATGTATTGTGTACTGTGTACACCACCAGAAAAGTAGTAGCAACTGCACTATGGGTGCACAGTACAGTGTACACCAACAGAAGTGTAATAACTATGGGTGTACTGTATTTTGTAAACACCAGAAAAGTAGTAGCAACTGCACTATGGGTGCACGATACTGTGTACTGTGTACACCGCCTGAAGTATATTAGAGAAAGTACACCAGGAATGGCCTGCAGTCAGATATAGGCTTGGCTACACTGAATGCAGTACATATATATATATCTGTATATATATATTAAACACACTGCAGCTAACCGAATAACCTGCCTGTCCCTCTCTCTGTTCACGCCAACAACACACTACACGGGGCCGACGTTCAGGCAGCCTTATATAGTGTGGGGTGTGGACTTAGTCCCCCTGAGCCATTATTGGCCAAAGGCACCCTGCCTTTTGCCAATTATGGCTCTCTTAGCTAAGGGCGCTGGGATTAGCCAAAGCATGCAGGTCAATCATCATACAGCAATGCACTGCGCTCCCGCAGTGCATTATGGGGTGTTACGTGGCACTCGAATTTGGCGCGAACGCCCCATAATGTTCAGTTTTCGACGAACGGGCGAACAGCCAATGTTCGAGTCAAACTCATGTTCAACCCGAACATAAAGCTCATCCCTACTGCCAAGCAGTAATATTAAAGCTGAACTTCAGACAAACAGATAAATGCACACATAAAATATAGAAGAAAGTTGTTTTACTTGCCAAAGTATTTGTATTTCTCTCCATCCTGTTCTGAGATTTATACAGGATATGCCAAACAGCACAGCCAGGCTCATGACACCACTTTCTATGCTAGGGCTGTTTCACAATGCTGCGCTGCGGTGTGGCCGCAGTGCAGATACAGTATACCCATGGTTTCCATGCAGATTACCTGTGGTTTCCCATAGACTTTCTATTATAGCCTGTGTTTTTGCCACGTTATCTGAAAGTGCATCAAAAGGCCTGCATGCTGTATCTTTGGGGCGCTTTAACCGCTTAAGGACCGCCCCACGTACATATACTGTGGCAGGGCGGCCCTTAAGCGCAAAATCACGTTCCTGTATGTGATTCCTGTAATCACCACCAGGGCCACGCTCCTGCTGCGTTTGGATACAGTGGGAGCCAATCAGCAGGTCTAGCGGCCGCAATGGCCGCCATGACCCACCAATCGTTCACAGGAGAGGCAGAATGGCGATCTGCCTATGTAAACAAGGCAGACCGCCATTCTGTGAGGGCAGAACATGGAGATCTTGTGTTTCTACTAAGCCAGTACATTTTTTGTAGCACTGATCACTGTACTGGTGTCACTGGTCCCCAAAAAAGTGTCACTTAGTGTCAGATTTGTCTGCCGCAATGTTGCAGTCCCGCTAAAAATCGCTGATCGCTGCCATTACTAGTAAAAACAATAAAAGCAAAACAGTACATAAATTTATCTCATAGTTTGTAGACGCTATAACTTTTGCACAAACCAATCAATATACGCTTATTGGGATTTTTTTACTAAAAACCATGTAGCAGAATACATATTGGCCTAAATTGATAAATAAATTCGATTTTTTTACATATTTTTATTGGGTATGTTTTATAGCAGAAAGTAAAAAATATATATATTTTTTTCAAATTTGACAGTCTTTTTTTTGTTTAAAAAAACACAGAGGTGATCAAATATCACCAAAAGAAAGCTCTATTTGTGGGGGGGAAAAAAGGACATCAATTTTATTTGGGTACAAAGTTGCACAACCGCGCAATTGTCAGTTAAAATAACGCAGTGCCATATCGCAAACAAATGACCTGGTCGGGAAGAGGGTAAAACCTTCCGGAGCTGAAGTGGTTAAGGAAAATGAGCCAAAAATGCAGGACATAATAGAAGTCTATGGGAAACTGGCACGAAAACCATGGGTACACCTGTGCTGCAGCCAAACCTCAGTCTGGTAGTGTGAAACCAGACTAACAGCTTTGGACTGTAGAAGGATTACAGAGGTGTCCTTTTCCCACACCCTACTTCAGGAGCGGCCCCTCCATTAAGGGCGCACGGGCACTGCCCCCTCTCTCCAGGCACCCCCTATATGTATCATGGATAGGTTCATGCATAGTATGAATCTATCCATGGCCACGGCATCCATCCCCTTTTCGGATGCTGGGTGCCTGAATTACAGCGGCGGCGATGTTTTTTGAAGCACCTGATTAGAACCATAGGCTCTAATAGGCTTCAAAATAGGCATTGCGCTCGGAGTACACCCAGATGTGTTAGAAAAGCGAATATTAATTCGCTTTTCTAACATTGAACCGCCTCTCAGCCAATCAGGAGGCACGGGTCTAATACCATCACCTGATTGGCTGAAGGCACAAGCGATCCCATTGGCTGCCTAGCAGAAGGCAAGAAGAGACCCACGGAGGGCACAGGAGCAGCCCCCTGTCTACCCGTCCCACAACTCGCCGCCTTCACCGGCTGCCTGACCCACCACCACGTTGGGGTAAGTGCCAGGCAGACAGCGAGCGGGCGACTGTTAGTGGCTGCATATAACGGGGCACAGTTGGCTGCATATGATGGGCACAGTTGGCTACATATGATTGGGCACAGTTGGCTGCATTTGTTGTTTTTGTTTCAGTATTTTTCAGAATTTTTCAGTTCGTATGCACCCCCCCCCAAAAAATTTTGAGCACCAGCCGCTACTGCCCTACTTGTTGACTAGGCAATAAAAGAGCATCCTTAAACTGATTACCTGATCCCTCTGTTCACTCCAGCATGTCTCTTGTCAGCACATTTGCATGAAACACCTCATTAGCTCCCTAGTCTAGCCTCCCCCCTCTCCCAGTCTGAGAGCTGCTGTAAAGAAGATTGCTAGAGGCTTATACCAAGTAAAATTTTACATTAGCTGCATTTCAAAAAACACACGTCATGATTTATTAAGGGATATCTACCTGCATTCATTTTTTATGTGCCTACAGTTCAGCTTTAATCACTGTACTGCTATGTGAAATGATATGTTTCTGCAGTTTATAACAGTTACATAATATATTATTTACCATAAATAGAACAGTGTTTGTAAAAAGGTAGATATGAATCTCTGATAATTTTCATTTTCTGGGGAGAGGAAGGAAGAATCTTTTTTTTTATGGGATCAAGGAAGGAAGGGCGGTGAACTCTACAATATACACAAACTCAGGTTCTCACAAGAAACATTTATTTTAAGAATGAGAACTCTAAAGAACAGTATAATCAAAAACATTTCTGCAAATCTGTAATAAATAAAAACCTAGATCTATAATTGATACTATACTATACTACTATACTATAATTGATACTATTATCTAAAGTTGTAATTTCACCATATAATTAGACACTGTATAATGATATGTTTAATATATTTTAATCTATTTTCATTCTTTTTAGCTAACCTAGAAATACATAATTAATCTGTTTTTCTTCAGCTGTGGAGAATTAACGTCAATAAAGTGCATTCCACTGGGAACTTGATCACAAGAGTGGCATTTAGTGGTATATTTTGGTTTTGTGCTGCCCTAGACAAGACTAAAATCGGGCACCCCCCATCTGAATTTACCACACCCCTTCCTATTTCAGAGCCACCCCTTCATCTGTAAACTCCACGCCTTCCTCTTTAGACACCACCACTTCCTCTTAGAGCTCCACCTCAGGAGTTGGTCAGAGACTGCAGACATGATACAAGAGATGGTCAGAGACTGTAGACATGATACAGGAGATAATCAGAGGCTGCGGGCATGGTCAGAGGCTGCGGGCATAGTCAGATACTGCAGACATGGTCAGAGGCTGCAGACATGGTCAGAGGGTGCAGACATGGTCAGAGGGTGCAGACATGGTCAGAGGGTGCAGACATGGTCAGAGGGTGCAGACATGGTCAGAGGGTGCAGGCATGGTCAGAGACTGCGGGCATAGTCAGAGACTGCAGGCATGGTCAGAGACTGCGGGCATGGTCAGAGACTGCGGGCATGGTCAGAGACTGCGGGCATGGTCAGAGGCTTTCTTCTAATTAGGGTGACCAAACTGCCATTCAGGGACAATTTCAGTTTTGCCAAGGACCAGGGGGGTGGGATGTGTTGAATGCAGTCTCGGGGTTGACGGGATTTCGGCGTCAAGTGATTTGTCGGGTGAATGGCTGGTTTTAGCACTTATATCATCCCAACACCATGCTTGAAATATATTTCTATTATTACATTAAGTATAGACCCCCCTCCCTCAGTACGTACCCCCCTTTCCACTAAGTATAGACCCCCTCCCTCAGTACGGACCCCCCTCTCCACTAAGTATAGACCCCCTCCCTCAGTACGGACCCCCCTCTCCACTAATCATAGACCCCCTCCCTCAGTACGAACCCCCCTCTCCACTAAGTATGGACCCCCCTCTCCACTAAGTATAGACTCCCCTCCCTCAACATGTACCCCCTCTCCACTAAGTATAGACCACCCTCCCTCAGTACGTACCCCCTCTCCACTACATATGGACCCCCCTCAGTAAAGACCCCAACAGTACTGACCCCCCTCCCTCAGTATGTACCCCCCTCTCCACTAAGTATAGACCCCCCTCCCTCAGTATGTACCCCCCTCTCCACTAAGTATAGACCTCAGTACGGACCCCCTTCAATATAGACCCCCCTCAGTACAGACCCTCCACTACGTACAGACCCCGCCACAGTACACCCCCCCACAGTACTGACCCCCCTCTCTCAGTACGTACCCCCCTCTCCACTAAGTATAGACCCCCCTCCCTCAATACGGACCCCCCTCAGTACAGACCCCTCCACTAGGTACAGACCCCCCCACAGTACTGACCCCCCTCCCTCAGTACAGACCGCCCTACTACGTACAGACCCCCCCATAGTGCTGACCCCCTTCCCTCAGTACAGACCCCCCCACTAAGTACAGACCCCCCCACAGTACTGACCCCCCTCCCTCAGTACAGACCCCCCCCCACAGTACTGACCCACCTCCCTCAGTACAGGTTGGAAATGTGCTGGGGGGGCGCTTTTTACCTTTTTCCTTATCACTGTCCCCCTCCTCAGTCCATCTTTATACATATAATAATATAAGCTTAACAACAGACCTCAGATCAGTGTCCCTCCTCCGGCTCCTGTGTACATGTAAACAGCCAAGGAGGGGGAGGCGGATTCGACCCGCTCTGTGGTATGAGGCAGGGATACAGCCAGGGGCAGAGCCTCGGAGACCCTAACCCAGACGGCATGGCGGAGACTGGAGAGTGTTAGGCGCGGAGGAGGATAAAGTTAACTTCTCCTCCACTTTGCATGCTGGGCAGAGTCGCGGCTGTGAGGTCACTGGTTGCTAGGCAACCAGTGGCCAGAGTCTTAGGTGGAGCTGGAGGTGGAGCGAGCGCCAGCGCTATGGCGGGGTTTGCTCGCTCTGTCAATTTCATTCCGGGACACTGTATTGTCCCAGAATGAAGGTGCCCGGGACCCGGGACAGACCTGCTAATTGCGGGATTGTCCCGGTTAATTCGGGACACGTGGGCACCCTACTTCTAATACATTTGTCGGTTATTACTTACATCACTGTGAGTGTCCCCTCTGCCTGAGCCCAGCCAAGCTGAGTCGAGTCAAGACCGCACACTCCGCCGCCAGTGCACAGCCGAGCCCAGCCGAGGTGAGCTGAGAACCGCTCTCCCACCCAAGCACAGCCGAGGTGAGCTGAGACCGCCCCCCCGCCCGAGCCCAGCCGAGCCCAGCCGAGGTGAGCTGATAATTACTCCTGCCCGAGCATAGCCGAGGTGAGCTGAGAACTGCTCTCCCACCCAAGCACAGCCAAGGTGAGCTGAGACCATCCCCCCGCCCGAGCACAGCCAAGCCCAGCCGAGGTGAGCTGAGAATCGCTCCCGCACCGAGCACAGCCGAGGTGAGCTGAGAACTGCCCCCCTGCCCGAGCTCAGTCGAGGTGAGCTGAGAACCGCCCTCCCACCCAAGCACAGCCGAGGTGAGCTGAGATCGCCCCCCCACCCGAGCACAGCCGAGCCCAGCCGAGGTGAGCTGAGAATCGCTACCACCCGAGCACAGCCGAGGTGAGCTGAGAACTGCCCCCCGCCTGAGCTCAGTCGAGATAAGCTGAGAACCGCCCTCCCGCCCAAGCACAGCCGAGGTGAGCAGAGATCGGCCCCCCGCGCCCGAGCACAGTCGAGTCTAGCCGAGGTGAGCAGAGATCGCCCCCCCCGCGCCCGAGCACAGCCGAGGTGAGCTGAGAACCGCCCCCCCCGCCCGAGCCCAGCCGTGGTAAGTTGAGAACTGCCCCTCCGCCCGAGCCCAGCCGAGCCAAGCTGAGAATCGTCCCTGCCCAAGCACAGCCGAGGTGAGCTGAGACCGCTTGCCGGAGCACAGCCGAGCCCAGCCGAGGAAACCAGAGACCGCCCTGCCAGTCACTTCATGCCGCTTTATGGGAGACTGTATTTGTGCAGCTCTCGGGAGGAGGTGGGGGGCTTATTTTCGTGTGTGCGGTGGCTTTTTTGATGCCCCCCCCCACAAAGTGCCGCCCTAGGCCTGGGCCTTGTCGGCCTAGGCCAAGACACCGCGCTGCTACTATACATTAAAGTTAAAATTCCAGCTCAGAATTATGACTATGGCCCCTTTCACACCAGAGAACCGATCGGATCCGCCTGTCCGTCTTTCAGGTGGACCCAATTGGACCACCCATTGTTCTCTATGGGGCAGCGGTTGTGTCCGCTGTCACCTGCCAGCATCCGATCTGGTCTGCTAAAATCAGAAGGAAGGGGATACATTTGCCATCCATCCGGCAGATCGGATGATAATCGGATGGAAACGGACATGCAGTCTGTTTCCATCCGACCGCCCCATAGAGAGCAGCGGGCTGTGTCCGTGTCTGCTCTGCATAGCGGAGCCAACCTGGAATCTGCCTGCTCAATGGGTATCAGCAGAGAGAAATCCCCCGCTAAGCAGACAAATCCTGTTGTAGGAATCCCACCCCTTGTGAAAGGGGCCTATTGGAAATACAATGTGCTTTGTTTCCTAACTCCATCTACTGTAGCACTAACAAACATTTTATGCAAAACAAGTCTGCTTTAGGATACAGACATGGTAATGGGCTAGAGGGCACAGTTGAATTATCACCCAATTAACAGTTTTGTAGGACATAAGTAAATAGAGAAGAGTAAGGTAAGTCCTTGCTTACCACTGTAACCACTTTTCACATTAAAGCCAAGATTATAACTGCTAAAAAGTTTACTGCAAATCCCTATTATTTTTTCTATTATTGTCACTATAAACTTCGCAAGGAAACAGTGGTTTTGAGAAACCATTTGATGCTTCCATTATAGGCTGAATTAAAGTGGTTGAAAAACCCTTACAGACCACTTTTACCTATAGGTAAGCCTAGATTAAGGCTTACCTGTAGTTGCAAGAAATATCTGCTAAACCTACATGGTTTAGGAGGTATTTCCAAGAGACAGGCACCGATGTCTACAACGCATGCGGCGTAGACAACGGCGCGCAGGCGCGCTGAGCGTGCCATCTCTAACGGTGATCATGCTGTTAGTGGCGGCACCAGCGCGCATGCGCGGGAGTGATGTCATCACGGCTCCGGCCAATCACAGCGCCGGAACCGTGTTACCCGGAAAGAAGATGGACATTTCGTAGGAGAAGAGACAGCGGTGACATCGCAGGCTCCCTTGTCATGTCAGTGACACATAATGGGCTACTATGCGATGCATAGCTTCAAAGCGATTTGGGTGGGAGAAGCCTCTACCCCTGTCCCCCTGGTCCTAAGCTTGATGGTCCTTCCTGCTGCTTGGACCAATACTTTGGCTGTGCTGACCATATTTCTGCCTGTAATGACCCATGACATTATGGACCATATTTCTTCCTGCTGTTTGGACCAGTACTTTGGCTGTGTTGACCATATATCTGCCTGCTCCGCTCTCCTCTGTGGACCACTGCTCTTCTAAAACCACAGGTAATCTTTTGTTATTTGGTATGTACCTGCTATGTGTTAGAAATATGAAGGGCCTTCAAAAATGTGATCGGTAATCAGAAAATGATATGTGTAATTAATGCTGCTAGAATGCCTGGAGGTGCTACTTGGATTTTGGGCCTCTGTATGTGGCCAGGCTGTGTAAAAGTCTCAAACATGTGGTATCGCCATACTCAGGAGGAGTAGCAGAATGTATTTTGGGGTGTCATTTTTGCTATGTACATGCTATGCATTATAAATATCTTATAAAGGGACAACTTTGTGTAAAAAAAAATGCATTTTCATTTTTTTCCACATTTTCCAAAAACTTCTGGAAAAAAATTAACCATTCAAAAGACTCATTATGCCTCATAGATTATATGTTGGGGTGTTTTCTTTCCAAAATGGGGTCATTTTGTGGACAATTCAATTGTCCTGGTGCTCCAGCGCCTTCAAAAGTGTAATAGGTGGTTGAGAAAGGATATGTGCAATTTATGCTTGTAGAACGTCTGAAAGTGCTACTTCAGCGTTGGCCCTTTGTATGTGGCCAGGCTGTGTAAAAGTCTCACACATGTTATATCGCTATACTCAGGAGTAGCAGAATGTATTTTGGGGTGTAGTTGCAATTATGCATATGCTGTATGAGAGAAATAACCTGTTAATATGACCAGTTTATGTAAAAAAAAAAAATCTTAATTTTCCCAAGAATTGTGGGAAAAAAATTACAGCTTCAAAAAACTCACCATACCTCTTAGTAAATACATTAGACTGTCTACTTTACAAAAAGGGGTCATTTGGGGGGTATTTGTACTTTCCTGGCTTGTTAGTGTCTCAAGAAATGAGATAGGCCTTCAGGTGAGCTAGTACATCAGGTGTGGTCAATTTTCAGTGATTGGCACCATAGTTTGTAGACTCTATAACTTTCACAAAGACCAAATAATATACACTAATTTGGGTTATTTTTACCAAAGATATGTAGCAGTATAAATTTTGGCACAAATTTATGAAGAAAAATGACTTGTTTGCAAAATTTTACAATAGAAACTAAAAAAAAGTATGTTTTTTTCAAAATTTTCACTGTTTGCTTATATCGCAAAAAATGAAAAACCCAGTGGTGATTAAATACCACCAAAAGAAAGCTCTATTTGTGAGAAGAAAATGATAAACATTTTGTTTGGATACAGTGTAGCATGACTGAGTAATTGTCATTCAAAGTGTGAGAGCGCTGAAAGCTGAAAATTGGTCTGGGCGGGAAGGTGCATAAGTGCCTGGTATTGAAGTGGTTAACCTCAGCATATAGGAGGTACCCTTATGCACAAAGATACATGGCAAGGCTTCAAATGTCTCCCTTCAGCATAATGGGTGTGATGTGATGGCGTCATTGGGACATGCCCGCATTAGTATAATTGGTTCTCAGGCCTAGGCATGCACAAGTGTCTTTTTTAGGCTGGGTTTACACTGCTGCAATACCATTTTTATTCGACTTTTAGTAAGATTTAGTGCTACCTGGATGCAGCTTTGATTCAACTTTGGTTCCTATATTCTATGGGGCCAAAATTGTACTGGAATGGCGCCAAAGTGGTACAGGAACCTTTTGCAAAATCGCTCCGTGCTGAGTCGCATTGATGTGAGCAGACACCTTAGAAAACAATGCGATTTCCATTGTCATGCGATTCTGTCGACTCAAGTCTCATCTGAAATTGCACTAGTGTGAACCAGGCCTTAGGCACAGGTATAAATAAAGCAAACAGTTGCGCTAATCACTGAGTATTAAAAAATGGAACACAAAAATTGAACGTGAATATCAAACAACCCATATCATAAATTGATAATAATACTTATAAATGTCCAAAAACTGAAATGAGGTGCATCTAACAACACATATCGTGGTTGTGCACCAGATGTGCAAGTGAAAATACAATTGGTATTGGTATTTTCACTTGCACATCTGGTGCACAACCACGATATGTGTTGTTAGATGCACCTCATTTCAGTTTTTGGACATTTATAAGTATTATTATCAATTTATGATATGGGTTGTTTGATATTCACGTTCAATTTTTGTGTTCCATTTTTTAATACTCAGTGATTAGCGTGACTTTTTGCTTTATTTATACATTTGTTTGGTGTAGTATAACACTTTCTAGTCGCAGCTTCTTTTTGTTTTTGTTTCTATTTATTTATAGCGCAGTATTTTTTGTATCCTTAGGCACAGGTACATAATTAACCCAAAGCCTATGTAAAAAAAATCTGTTTTTTTGCTATAAAATTACTTAGAACCCCCAAACATTATATATCTATATTTTTTTAGCAGAGACCCTAGAGAATAAAATGGCAATCATTGCAATCTTTTATGTCACATGGTATTTGCGCAGCGGTTTTTCAAATTACCAAAAAATTCAGTTTTTTGGTAAAAAATACACTTTAACCACTTGCTGCCCGCCCACCGTCATATGACGGCGGGACGGTGCAGCTGTTATCCTGGGCCGCCGTCATATGACAGCGGCCCTTCCAGGTCCCCCAGGGGGCACGCGCACACGCGCCCGCCGCGTCACTCGGGTCCCGGTGCGCGTGCCCGGCGGCCGCGATGTCCGCCGGGCACCTGCGATTGCCCGGTAACCGAGCAGGACCGTGGATCTGTGTGTGTAAACACACAGATCCACGTCCTGTCAGATGGGAGGAGACCGATGGTGTGTTCCTTGTACAGAGGAACACCGATCGGTCTCCTCCCCTTGTGAGTCCCCTCCCCCCAGAGTTAGAATCACTCCCTAGCAACACGATTAACCCTATAGCGCCCCCTCCTGGTTAACCCCTTCATTGCCAGTCACATTTGTACAGTAATCAGTGCATTTTTATAGCACGGATCGCTGTATAAATGTGAATGGTCCCAAAAATGTGTCAAAAGTGTCTGATATGTCCGCCGCAATATCTCAGTCACGATAAAAATCGCAGATCGCCGCCATAACTAGTAAAAAAAAAAATAATAATAAAAATGCTATAAATCTATCCTCTTATTTTATAGACGCTATAACTTTTCTGGAAACCAATAAATATACGCTTATTGCGATATTTTTTACCAAGAATATGTAGAAGAATACATATTGGCCTAAAACGAGGAAAAAATTTGTTTAAAAAAAAAATTGGTGCTCTACAAGAATGGAGGGAGATTTGGGAAGCTACTTCAAAAGTATCCAGATGTGTGACCCACAAAGAAACAGCCTACAAAGTCTGTATGTTTTGGTATAGGACTCCAGATTTCTTGTTGAAGCATAAACTGACAACTTCAGGCTTATGTTGGAGATGTGGTGTGTCCATAGGCACACATTATCATATATTTTGGGATTGCCCCGTTCTATTGCCTTTTTGGACACAGATCCACATATCATTAGAGAAGATCTTGAACATCTCTATCCCCTTTCACCCAATACACCTTCTGCTAGGCCTTCCGATCCCAAAAATGTCCAAACACCATAGGAAGTTGATGGCTTTCGTCTTACTAGCAGCTAAACGGGCCATTCCCCAATGCTGGTTGACCAAAGCTCCCCCTACTTTTGCTCAATTTCTAAATAACACAGGTGATATTCGTAGGATGGAACATCTTACGGCTATTATTGAAGAAACCCTTCCTAGTTTCGATAAAACATGGGAACCGTGGGATGCTTCTGAATATAATTTGGAGAAACCCAATCAGACATGATGTTTATGTAGCTAACCAATACCTAGAATAATTTAATGCTGGTCTTTTTTTTCTCTCCTACACTAGATATGTATATTTTTTATGTCAATCACTAGTTATACTATTCCTACCCTTGTTTATTCAT
The DNA here is from genome assembly GCF_042186555.1 of Aquarana catesbeiana. Classification (NCBI taxonomy): domain Eukaryota; kingdom Metazoa; phylum Chordata; class Amphibia; order Anura; family Ranidae; genus Aquarana; species Aquarana catesbeiana. The sequence goes on along the minus strand of NC_133325.1, from coordinate 420,107,587 downwards.
AGAATGTGATGAAGTGGTTTCCTTGAGATGGACTTCTTTCTTATGTTATTCCATTTAATATGTGTGTATATTGTTATATCATTGTATAACATGGTAAACTTTCAATAAACAAACAATTTAAAAAAAAAAAAAAAATTGGATATTTATTATAGCAAAAAAGTAAAAAATATTGTTTTTTTCAAACTTGTCACTCTTGTTTTGTTTATAGGGCAAGAAATAAAAAACGCAGAGGTGATCAAATACCACCAAAATAAAGCTCTATTAGTGGGGAAAAAATTATAAAAATTTAATTTGTGTACAGTGTTGTATGACCGCGCAATTGTTATTCAAAGTGCGACAGCGCTGAAAGCTGAAAATTGGCTTGGGCAGGAAGGGGGTGAAAATGCCCTGTATGGAAGTGGTTAATGAATTTACAAAAAACAGAACCTAATGTTTGTAATATGAAAGATGATGTTACAGAGTCATGCTTTAAAACTTGCTTCCACGCTCGTGGAACGGCGGTAAACAACAATACTCCATAGGCGACGCTTTGAAAATTTCTATAGGTTACCAGTTTAGAGTTACAGAGATTATCTCGTACTAGAATTATTGCTCTCGCTCTGATGTTCAAGGCGATACCTCACATGTGTGGTTTGAACACCGTTTATGTATGAGGTTCACCACTGCGCGCAAACACTGGGAGATGGGGGCTCTTTAACCACTTAAGGACCAGAAGGATTTGCCCCCTTAATGACCAGGCCATTTTTTGCGGTACGGTACTGTGTCTCTTTAACTGACAATTGCACGGTCGTGCAACGCTGTACCCGAACAAAATTGACATCCTTTTTTCCCCACAAATAGAGCTTTCTTTTGGTGGTATTTAATCACCTCTGCAATTTTTTTTGCTTTGCACTATAAACAAAAAAAGGAGCGACAATTTTGAAAAAAAAAAAAAAAAAAAAGTTTTACTTTTTCCTATAAAATATCCAAAAAAGAAAAATCCTTAGTTTAGGCCGATATATATTCTTCTATATATTTTTTGTAAAAAAAAAAAAAAATTTGCAATAAGCGTATATTGATCGGTTTGCGCAAAAAGTTATAGCGTCTACGAAATAGGGGATAGATTTATGGCATTTAAAAATTTTTTTTTTACTAGTAATGGCGGTGATTTTTAGTGGGACTGCGACATTGCAGTGGACATATCATACACTTTTGACACTTTTTTGGGACCAGTGACATTTATACAGCGATCAGAGCTAAAAATAGCCACTGATTACTGTATAAATGTCCCTGGCAGGGAAGGGGTTAACACTAGGGGGCGATCAAGGGGTTAAATGTGTTCCCTCATGTGTGTTCTAACTGTGCTGGGATGGGACTGCCTGGAGGAGGAGACCGATCGCTGCTCATAATCCTTAGGAGCAGCAGATCTAACTCTCCTCCCCTGACAGAACGGAGATCTGTCATTTATATTGATAGATCTCGGTTCCGTCTCTGTCAGGAGCGATCTCAGGCATCGCGACTGCTGGCCACGCGCATCAGCATCGTGACCCCTAGAGCTCTTAAAGCGGCCGATGTACCATGACGACGATTCGACCCAGGGCAGCCAACCTGCCGCAGTATAACTGCGGCATCTGGTCCTTAAGTGGTTAAAAAATGTTTATTATTTTTACACTTTTATTCTTATAACAAGGAATGTAAACATCCCCTGTGATAGAAATAAGCAGTGACAGATCCTTTTATGGAGAGATCTGGGGTCAATAAGACCCCACATACCTCCTCTACAATGTAAAACATTAGATTAAGGAAAAAAAAAACATTGATCTAATGCTTTAAAAAAAAATGGCCTTGTTTACATTTGGCCGGAACCGGAAGTGATGTCATGATACCGTTCTGGTCCTCCTAGACCAGTGGTCATCAACCCTGTCCTCAGGGCCCACTAACAGGCCAGGTTTTATGTATTACCTTGCGGAGATGCAGACTAGAATACTGCAATCAATGAGCAGCAAATGGTATCACCTATGATGTATTTCAGTTATCTTGCAAACCTGGCCTGTTAGTGAGCCCCGAGGACAGGGTTGATGACCGCTGTCCTAGACCATAGAGATGAGAGGAGGCTATTTTGTCTCCGCTCATCTGTTACCTGCCGCTGCAACTGGAGGATCGGTTCTCGGGGCTACAGGTCACCCAGGTAAGATTTAGAACCACCAGGAAGCTTCTAAAAAGTGATCCCGTGGAGAATCCACCGCTCTGTCTACTTTTATCGATTAGAGAATTGCCAGCTGGAAAAAACAATACTGGGGTTATGGTATATTGCTGCAGCCATAACCCTGGTATTCCACTTCCGACCGAGGACGTAATTTGTCTATGGCCCAGTTGGCAAGTAGTTGACTTAACCCTTTTACTAAATCTTTTCAGCTTAGCTGAACAGGTAATACACACTTGATATTACATTAGGCGGTGTCAGCACAAAGAGCAGAGATACCTTGCAAAGTGTAAAAGCGTATAGCAAACTACCAGTGCTCATTTGATATCACTTAAAAAATACACTATGTTACTAAAAGTATTGGGACTGCCTTTACACGCACATGAACTTTAATGGCATCCCAGTCTTAGTCTGTAGGGTTCAATATTGAGTTGGCCCACCCTTTGCAGCTATAACAGCTTCAACTTTTCTGGGAAGGCTATCCACAAGGTTTAGGAGTGCGTCTATGGGAATGTTTGACCATTCTTCCAGAAGCACATTTGTGAGGTCAAGCGCTGATGTGGATGAGAAGGCCTGGCACGCAGTCTCCACTCTAATTCATCCCAAATGTGTTCCCAGATAGCAAGCAATTGTGGTGCCAGTTAGAAAATGACTTGCTAAGCTATTGCTAGACTTGCCAAGCTTCACAAGTTTGTTGCACAATTGCAGCAAGTCCGCATTGCATGATTCCAGATCAAATTTCTTTGCAAACATTCTGCAAGTCTGCTGCAAGTTCTGCTTCAGTTATGTTGTGCAATAGTCCTCCCACCAGAAGTGTCACTGTAGCTGAATTTCCATACTGTAGACTTACAGAGCTCTTGCTGTAGACTCACCACTGTAACTTTGCAACTAGAGACTTGCTACACAAATTTGCTACAAATCGGAAAAGTGTCAACTAGAACTTGTGCTTCAAGTGCTCTGCAAGTTTACAACTTGCCAGTGAAAATGTGCAGCAAGTTAACAGACTTACAATTCAACACTGCCACAAATTTGTGGCAAGTTATCCTTGCTATCCATGTCTTTATGGACCTTACTTTGTGCACTGGTCCAAATCATTTGGTGGAGGGGGGATTATGGTGTGGGGTTGTTTTTCAGGGGTTGGGCTTGGCCCTTAGTTCCAGTGAAGGGAACTCTTAAGACGTCAGCATACCAAGACATTTTGGACAATTTCATGCTCCTAACTTTGTGGGAACACTTTGGGGATGGCCCCTTCCTGTTCCAACATAACTGCGCACTAGTGCACAAAGCAAGGTCCATAAAGACATGGATGAGCGAGTTTGGGGTGGAGGAACTTGACTGGTCTGCACAGAGTGTTGACCTCAACCTGATAGAACACTTTTGGGATGAATTAGAGCGGAGACTGCGAGCCAGGCCTTCTCGTCCAACATTAGTGCCTGACCTCACAAATGTAAAAAATATATATAAATGTGTCTGCGCTAAATTACAAACAATCAAAACTGACAATTAGTGCTTTACACAAATAAACTACAAAAAGTGCAACGTGCAAAAATATTTCAAAATCAAAGTGTTTAAAACAGGAATGAAAATGCAATCGCTCCTCAAATAAAGTGAAAAAAGAAGTCCTTAAAGTTCATAAAGATTTAAATATAAAGTGCATAAAAAGAAGTGTCCATAATCAGTGATGTCCATCCATCCTTCTCATCCAAAAGGTGTATAACAATATAGCATGCCTAATGCCGCGTACACACGGTCGGACTTTCCGGCATACTTGGTCCGGCGGACCAGAGTGTGCCGGACAATCCGCCCGTGTGTAGGCACCGGCGGACTTTTCCGGCGGACTTTTTCCCAAAAGCCCGCCGGACCTAGATTTGAAGAAAGTTCTAAATCTTTCCGCCGGACTCAGTTTCGGGCGGAAAGTCCGCTCGTGTGTGTGCTGGTCCGACGGAAAGCCCGCTCGTGTGTAGGCTGGTCCGACGGACCAGATACAACACGAGGGCAGGGTATTGCATCTCACGCTCGCTGCAATAGGAAAAACAAATTTTCCTATTGCGGCGACCGCGGGGCATACCAGGCCCTTAGGTCTGGTATGGATTATAAAGGGAAGCCCCTACGCCGAAAAAAACGGCGTGGGGTCCCCCCTAAAATCCATACCAGACCCCGATCCGAGCACGCAGCCTGGCCGGTCAGGAAAGGGGGTGGGGACGAGCGAGCGCCCCCCCCTCCTGAACCGTACCAGGCCGCATGCCCTCAACATGGGGGTGGGTGCTTTGGGGGAGGGGGGCGCCCTGCGCCCCCCCCCCCAAAGCACCTTGTCCCCATGTTGATGAGGACAAGGGCCTCTTCCCGACAACCCTGGCCGTTGGTTGTCGGGGTCTGCGGGCGGGGGCTTATCGGAATCTGGGAGCCCCCTTTAATAAGGGGGCCCCCAGATCCCGGCCCCCCACCCTATGTAAATGAGTATGGGGTACATGGTACCCCTACCCATTTACCTAGGAAAAAAGTGTAAGTAATAAAACACACTACACAGGTTTTTAAAATATTTTATTAAACAGCTCCGGGGGGGGGATCTTCCTCCGGCTTCGGGGGTCTTCTTCCGGCTTCGGGGGTCCCTCCGCTTCATCTTCTCCCGGCGTCCGGTTGGTTCTTCTCCGCTCTCTTCTCCCGGTGTTCCTGTTCTTCGGCCGGCTCCTCTACTGTCTTCAAGTAGCTCTCTTGCCAGCAGAGGTCCGGACTTCTGGGCTTCTGGGCTTCTGGGCTTCTGGGCTTCTGGGCTTCTGGGCTTCTCTTCCCCAGATGTTGACACGACGCTCTCTCCGGCTGGACTGCTCTCCGAGGGCTGCGTTGTGACTTATATAGGTGGAGACCCCGCCCCCTTTTGATGTCACAGTCCCTGGGCATGCTGGGACTGTGACGTTTTAGGGGGCGTGGTCACTGGGTGATGTTGACCACGCCCCCTAAAACGTCACAGTCCCAGCATGCCCAGGGACTGTGACATCAAAAGGGGGCGGGGTCTCCACCTATATAAGTCACAACGCAGCCCTCGGAGAGCAGTCCAGCAGGAGAGAGCGTCGTGTCAACATCTGGGGAAGAGAAGCCCAGAAGCCCAGAAGCCCAGAAGCCCAGAAGCCCAGAAGTCCGGACCTCTGCTGGCAAGAGAGCTACTTGAAGACAGCAGAGGAGCCGGCCGAAGAACAGGAACACCGGGAGAAGAGAGCGGAGAAGAACCAACCGGACGCCGGGAGAAGATGAAGCGGAGGGACCCCCGAAGCCGGAAGAAGACCCCCGAAGCCGGAGGAAGATCCCCCCCCCCGGAGCTGTTTAATAAAATATTTTAAAAACCTGTGTAGTGTGTTTTATTACTTACACTTTTTTCCTAGGTAAATGGGTAGGGGTACCATGTACCCCATACTCATTTACATAGGGTGGGGGGCCGGGATCTGGGGGCCCCCTTATTAAAGGGGGCTCCCAGATTCCGATAAGCCCCCGCCCGCAGACCCCGACAACCAACGGCCAGGGTTGTCGGGAAGAGGCCCTTGTCCTCATCAACATGGGGACAAGGTGCTTTGGGGGGGGGGGCGCAGGGCGCCCCCCTCCCCCAAAGCACCCACCCCCATGTTGAGGGCATGCGGCCTGGTACGGTTCAGGAGGGGGGGGGCGCTCGCTCGTCCCCACCCCCTTTCCTGACCGGCCAGGCTGCGTGCTCGGATCGGGGTCTGGTATGGATTTTAGGGGGACCCCACGCCGTTTTTTCGGCGTAGCGGGGTTCCCCTTTATAATCCATACCAGACCTAAGGGCCTGGTATGCCCCGCGACGGGGCTAGTAAGGTGTCAATCTCGCCGATAAAAGCGGCAAGATTGACATCCTTTTCTAGTCCCGTCGCACCTGAGTCACGTTCAAAATGAACGGACTTGTCCGTGTGTGGGCAAGTCCGTTCATTCTGAAAGTCCGCCGGAACTCCGGCGAAAGTCCGTCGGAAAGACGGGCGGACTTAGCCCGCCGGAAAGTCCCGGCGTGTGTGGGCAAGTCCGTCCGTTTTAAAGTCCGGCGCACCTGGCGGACAAAGTCCGTCGGAAAGTGTGCCGGACCAAGTAGGATAGAAAGTCCGCTCGTGTGTACGCGGCATTAGTGTTCTCCAGTGACCCCCAAAAGCATATGCGCTCACCTTGAAGTGTGTGACACAGTAATTAAACTCTGTCAAAACACGCTTTGGAGCCACTCCTGGGCTCTATGGGATATAACGGTGTAGGTCTCCAATGTTCTCAAATAACGTCATAAATCATATATAAAAGAAAAGAGACTCCATAGCGCAACATTGCAACATAGCAGAGGATTTTTATTTTATAAATAAACACTCCCCACCTAGGGGTACTCACATGGTATGGGTGCGTGAGTGCACCATCCTATTCAGGTATTAGCATAAAAAAGCCGATCGCTTGGCGTGCGGTGTACTCATCCAACTCTTTCTCCTTGCTGACAGCTCCATCCTGGCCCCTCCCCTACACGTGTTCGGCATAGGGATCACGTGCCTTCATCAGGGGGATCCCCCTGATACCATGTGAGTACCCCTAGGTGGGGAGTATTTATTTATAAAATAAAAATCCTCTGCTATGTTGCAATGTTGCGCTATGGAGTCTCTTTTCTTTTACATATGATTTATGACGTTATTTGAGAACATTGGAGACCTACACCGTTATATCCCATAGAGCCCAGGAGTGGCTCCAAAGCGTGTTTTGACAGAGTTTAATTACTGTGTCACACACTTCAAGGTGAGCGCATATGCTTTTGGGGGTCACTGGAGAACACTAAGGCATGCTATATTGTTATACACCTTTTGGATGAGCAGGATGGATGGACATCACTGATTATGGACACTTCTTTTTATGCACTTTATATTTAAATCTTTATGAACTTTAAGGACTTCTTTTTTCACTTTATTTAAGGAGCGATTGCATTTTCATTCCTGTTTTAAACACTTTGATTTTGAAATATTTTTGCACGTTGCACTTTTTGTAGTTTATTTGTGTAAAGCACTAATTGTCAGTTTTGATTGTTTGTAATTTAGCGCAGACACATTTATATATATTTTTTGCACTACTTACACGGGTATGAAACGTGATTAGTGTTTGCAGCTGACTTTCACTAAGGTTTTATTTTAAGGCATTAACCCTTCTGTGGCTCGCAAGATTTTTCTATATATTCTGTGACCTCACAAATGTGCTTCTGGAAGAATGGTCAAACATTCCTATGGACACACTCCTAAACCTTGTGGACAGCCTACCCAGAAGAGTTGAAGCTGTTCTAGCTGCAAATTGTGGGCCAACTCAATATTGAAGCCTACAGACTAAGACTGGGGTGACATTAAATTTCATGTGCGTGTAAAGGCAGGTGTCCCAATACTTTTGGTAATATAGCGTATATCAAAAAGAATGTTATGATGAATTTCACTTCTGCTTAGTGTATATGACTGTGTGTAGCCATTAACCTCCCTGGCGGTTTTCCCGAGTGTGGCTCGGGGTTAAAATTCAGGACCATTAGCGGTAACCCCGAGCCACACTCGGGATTACATCGCAGGATCCTGGTGTGGTTTTACTTACCTTGTCCCCAGGATCCTGCGATGTTCCCCCGCTGTGTCTGCAGGCTGTGTCTCCTCCGAAGCCTCTCCGTACCAGGCTCCGTTCCCTGCGAGCGGCACGACGCACGGGGGCGGAGCCTTGCGGCAAATTCAAAAAATTGTAAAATCATAACACATACAGTACTGTAATCTTACAGATTACAGTACTGTATGAAATTATTTCACATCCCTTTTGTCCCCAGTGCTTTTTCCTATGCCCCGCATGCAGTTTTATGTTATATATACTGTTCTTTCTGCCTGGAAACTGGAGATTGTCCATAGCAACCAAAAAGTGTCCCTTTACATCAAAAGTGGCTTTAGACCAGCTAGAAAACAGCGATAATAAATTAGAACACTTGCAGAATTGAGCGATAGTGAATCGTGGGGAGATGTATTTTATTTATTTATTTTTTTTTAATTATTTATTTTTATTTATTATATTATAATTTATGTTTTTGTGTTTCAAACTTTATCATACCCGGGATATCTACTAAACTACTAGATTGTTTGGACAGATTTAAGTGTGTTATTGTTAGGAATTACAGACCTACAATATAAACGCCAAATTTCCATGCAAAATAATTGTACCGCTTTCAGCACCTAAAATCCGAAATAATCATACCGCCAGGGAGGTTAAAGTAATTTTCGACAAGCAAAGCAAATTCACATATATTTTTCTGCAATTCAAATAACTAATGAAAGCAGCAATATACTGAAAGCATACATTTTATATCAAGATGAACTTTACCAACCCCAACTCGGGTAACAAAAGACGTGTTTGCTTAACAGTGACTGGATAGCTAAGAGGCCTTTCATTCTTTTGGACCTTGCTATTTAGAGTTCAGTAGAGTAAAATTACAATAACAAGAATTACTAGACTCAAAAGTTTACTTTGTGTCAATGGAACAACTAGGAAAGCTAAAAAAAAAAATTCTGCTGATCTAAAAAAAGCTAACACTAAAATGTATTGGCAATAGCTGCCGAACTCAGTTCTTAAAATGATACAAAAACAACAAAAATAGAATGAAACATATGTAGTTTTTGTTAACTGAAATGAATATATTCATGTGCTGAAAAATGAATGCTATAATCATCCCCTGTAGGATCCAAACCACAAGAACAATACAGCTATTATAATAATAGACAAAGACAGGATTCCAGTGCAGGATGCTGAGTGTACAGAGACATAATTTATAATGGGAAGACTATTTCTATTGTATGCATTGCAAAAAAAATCACAATGTAAAATCTGTTACAAGTTCACAAGACCAGTATGCAACGTACTCACCCCTTTAATAAGAAGGAAGGTAACCCATAAACCTTTACTGCATTAAAGTGGTTCTAAAGTCAAAACATTAAACTAAAAAATGTCCCACCATAAGGTGTGCCCCACCCTCCCTAAACATTTATCTGACTCCTCCATCGATCCAGCACTTTCTCATCCACACTATCACTCCTTCTCTTCTTCTCCATAGGCTCCTGCTGCTGTCAGTCAAATCCTGTGGGGGGTGGGGCGGAGCCACGCTGTGTGTGTCTATGGACACACACAGCTCGGCTCGGAAGAGTGAACACATGGATGTCCCATATAGCAGCTGGCTTGCTGAGGGGCACTCAAAAGAAGATTGAAGAGCGCTGGTGGGGGACTTCCAAAACAGTTAAAGGATTTCTCTGTGCAACTGTGCAATATTGTTGCACAGGGCAGGTAAGTATAACATTTTATAGGCTACTCGTGCACATTTTTTTCTTCAAAGTTATGTCGATTTATTATTTTTTTCTGTAAAGGTGAACTTATTCTGTAAAGATCAGCTATGCAAGCTAGTAGTGTAGCCATCTGGCTATAAAAAAAAAAAAAAAAGGAATCTGATTTTCTTTTAGCATTAATCAGTGTAAATGGCTCATCATGCAGATACAATTTTTTTTTTTTTTCTTTTGCAGGAACCCTGCTCAGTGTCAAAGTGTGTGAGAAAAATATTCTCAAACAAATCAGCAGCAGGGTAGAGAATTTTTCCTCAAAAGTGCAAACTTCAGTGAAATTGCAAAAAAAAGGCTGCCTTGGCCGCTGCAGTACAAAGGCAAGCAGCTGGCATGGCTGTTAATTAAAGGTTTTGAAGAAGGTTTTTTGCTTCCTAAGTTTAAAGACTTTGCTTTTTAGTAAATATGTTGCTTTTTAGTAAAATTTAAATCTAAAGTCTGTTGAATGTTTATGTCATGTAGTTTGGGATTTTCTGGCCCTTTTGGTCTTTCCCTTCAATTCCAAAAGAGAATATTTTATATATATATATATATATATATATATATATATATATATATATATATATATATATTAGGATTATTCATCATGTACTGTATCTTTTTCCAAGAATAATTCCTCAGAGAGGAGCTCCAGTCTCCTGTGTAAAAATTAAAAGTCAGCAGCTATGAAAAATCCAGCGACGTGCTCCCCCCAGCCGTTTTCACCTTTCATCTTCTGTGTTCAGAGCCAGCATCTTAACTGTGGGCGAACCACACATTGTGAATGGTTCCACAGGCTTCTGCGACCTGTCACGTGTCCCAGAGAATACGTTTGTAAAACAGTGAGCACTATGGTTCTCCCTCTTTTATCTCATATTATGTACTAATGGATGAGGAGCAGTTATAAGGGTACACTCTGAACACATGAAATGGATCCAAGAGGAGCAAGGGTGATATTGAGACACCCACAGGAGCAGTGTAAAAAAGGAAAATGAGACTCTGTGGTGGGGGTCTGATTCTGGAGGTGAGTGGGCATTTTGTACAGAGGTGGTGGTTTACAGGACACACTTGACAAGAATTTGCTTGGTCATGAGTTTTGAACGCAACGGTGTGATCTTTAAAGATATTATATACATTGACATTTGAGAGACTATTAGAGACACACATTTATTTATTTTAATTTTAGTTTGTTTTTTTCTTGTGCAGTGATGATTAATGCCGCATACACATGACAGGTTTTTTCGTCGGAATGAACCCTGACTTTTTTTTGGACGGAGTTCCGACGGAGTTCCGCTGAAACGGACTGGCCTACACACGATCACACCAAAGTCCCATCGTTTAGAACGCGATGACGTACGACGGGACTAGAAAAAGGAAGTTCAATAGCCAGTAGCCAATAGCTGCCCTTGCGTTGTTTTTGGTCCGTTGGACTAGCATACAGATGAACGGTTTTCCCAATAGGAATTGATTCCATCAGAAAGATTTAAAACATGTTCTATTTCTAGGTCCGTCAGAATTTTCAAAAGAAAAAGTCAGATGAAGCCCACACACGATCGGAATGTCTGATGGAATGATTCTGTTGGACCTTTTCTGCCATAAAGTCCGGTCTTGTGTATGCGGCATAAGAGTATGTTGATGGAAGGAATTGTGCTTCACTGTATTAATATAAAATATGCATCACTTGGGGCGGAAAAATGGAAACACTTGAGTGTGAGCGGCTGTTCGTTAGCCTTGGAGATTAGGCATAAAAATCATTTTGGAGAAGTTGTATTCACATATTGAATTATGTTTTAGTTATTGATTGCGCTGATTGTGTTACACTATTTTCATTTTGCAAAGCTTAGTATATACCTGGCAAGAGCAATGAGCTTGCTCTTCTTTGTTTGCAGATGGATCATTTCAAAATGCTAATTCCAAATGAAGACGAGAAAGAAATACTGTGTCCTCAGCAGCACCTACCTTTGGGAATAGATTTAGGCCTCATCTCTGAAAGTATTAAGAGATCAGTTGCACATTCTATGTGTTATGGTAGTTATCTGTGTGGTTATCATGGCTGTCTGTAGCCTTTTATGCAGCCTTATGGATTTCTGTGATCATCGCTGGAAACCAGGATGATAAGTTGGGTCTTAAGAGGTATTAGTGGAGGCAAAAAAGGATACGAATTTTTATTAGAAAGGAAAAAAGTGACCAAATTGGTAAAGGAACTTGGCTTTGTTTAAATGTCTTTTGTGTTTCTGACATTTCCCTGTCTTATTATTAAAAGAATTTTTAAAGGTTAGGCACAATGTCAGCAAGGTATTTTTTTTATTCACGAACATTGGCTTCCTTTAACTAAATATCAGTTTAACAGTGTTTTTCAAAAATGCTTAAAGGCAATAAAACTAGGTCACATTCATTTCTCATCTTTCTTTGTATATAGGAGCAGCTACTTGAAGCATCTATATTGGGCTTTGAGACAGAGAATATTAAAAGATTTGGCAGGTGGAGTTCAGATAGTTATAAGCTTTACATTTGCCCTAACTCACATATTTGAATCGTTTCTGTTAATTTTCTTTTATGGATAATTGGATATTCTTACATATTATGAACCCGAAGTAAAGCAAGCTTCAGGAAGATCTTATACATAAAATGTATCTTTAAATGGTAACATATATGTAGCACTTACTCTCGGTGGAGCTGCTGGTTTAAAGCTGGCTGTTACCGTCACCTTCGCTACCTTTATTTCACCAGAACCGGGTCTAGGGTCCCGACGAGTTTACCACCATACAATGCAGGCACCAGACACTTGAGTATCTTTTCCAATGCTTTAATAAACTTGAGTTGCAGGAAGTAGCAGGAAAGAGGTAGAAGGAAAGTTGCAGGGAAGCTCAAATACCTTTTCTTTAACGTTCTTAATGTAACTTTAAGAACTGAAAGCTTGTAGCTGATTACACTCTCCGTAGAATTAAATCTTTGCTTGCCTGGATAGGTTTCTCTCACTAACCTAGCAGCCAGTACGTAGCACAAACAAAAGTCTGTGCCGCAGACTTGATTGGAACAAAACCCATACGATCCTCTGCCACAGGATGTAATGGTTTACGGTGAATAGCAAACACAGCACTAGAATCTTTAAGCCGACCCGGCAGTACTATGCGGTAGGATTACTTTAGGATACGTCCTCCAACTGAGTCACCAGGCCCCTCTCCAGACCAGCACTCTGCATGATCCTTCCGTGACGGGTCCTCCCCTGGGATCTTCTCAGTTGTCCAGCTTCTTCACACAGGATAGACAGCCCAGGACCATTCTTCTGCCGCTGTGGTAGGCCCCAGATAGGCTTCTGGGCCCACCCACACGCCGCAGCGACGTGGGCCTCCCGATCGGAGGACCACGAGGTAGTACTCTTAGCGCATACCTGTTGGGCAGGAGGGCCAGCAGGTGGACGGAAAACGACCCCAAAGCATGGTGTCTGTCCCATAAATACCCTCTCCCAGGATGCAACTCGGAGGACCTCCTCCACCGAGTTATCTCCGGGACAGAGGAGCACTCATACACTTCAACGTGTTGCCTTTCCAACACCGACCCATGGTGACAACGACACCCACAGGCACAGTGCGAAATTACATGCAACTCAGCCGAGCTGGAACAGAGGCAAATCTGACTATGTATGAACAGATAACCCACTAAATTTACCTATCGGCAGTAGATTAAAAATCTACCAGCGCTACATATATAAAAAAAATAAATAAAAAAAAAAGGACTAATATAAAAAATACTTTTGGATTGGCCAGAGGTCAGGGGAGGGAGGTGTAGGGAAAGGCTAGTTTTGTAACAAGCTTGGCTTGAAGGGACGGTTATGTTAAAGTCAGTGCTGTTTGCAGCCCCAGTCGTAGTGACTGGGCTGAGTTTGGTATTCTGACACAAGTTTAGTCGCCTTGTTATTTTGTTATTTGTTTAAAGTTTTATATTTTTAACAAAATGTAAAAAATAAATAAAAAAGGAATGAGGCCAATTGATTGCAAATCATTGTTGTTTGTGTTTATTTCTTATGGTATGTTTGCCCGCTTTGCTGCTTATGAACCCCTAAACGAAAGGAAGGAATTTGCCTTAAAGCCCTCTGCCCTCTTGGGATTGTCACAGCTGGTAGTTTCCTTGACCCTCCCTTCTTGTGAACTGTTTTACCTGTGACTTGAGAGGAACTCTTGGCTTTCAGCTGATCTCCTAGAAAGATCTAGAGGAGGTTTGGGACCCTTTATAAAGCCCAGGACGACCTGCTGAGGGCACCAGTCGGCAAAGATGTACAATTGTGAGCTCTCTACCACATGCCCTGTCACCGCCTTTATTATTAGATCTGCCACCTTTCTTGTAAAGGGGAAAGTCATATTAATGTCAATGATGCTGTTTACAGCCTGAGACATGGCAACTAGCCTGGGTTTGATATTTTGCCAAACTTTGGTCACGTGGTTATTTCATTATTTGTTAAAGGTTTTATACTTCTAAAAAAAATGTAAAACCATAAAAATATAAAGTCTGCAGCCAATTTATTGCCTAATGGCTGTGTTTATTTCTTATGATATACCTGCTATGTTATCTATGATCCCATGATTGTGTTTTGATACAATTCACATACAGGTAAACTAACAGGCTTGTCAAAAAAGGCAAACGATAATTAGCAAATAACAGTAGCCTAGTACAATAATAATAGCTCACCTGGCATTGATGTTCAGTGTTTACTTACTGGATCACCTGCTCCCACAATGAGCTCTTTCTTCCAGTCAAGCCGGAGTCTATAGTTCAACTGTTGGGTGGAGATCACTCTGCTTGACAGTTTCAGCTTCTTTAAGTGCCATGTGCTAGAATGTAGAATGCTTTCCAGCATCTGGCACATCATTGCCGATGCAGCTGTCAGCCAAATCGAAACACCCTTTAAATGGTTGTACAAAATGAGGACCAACCACCTTTCCCAGGTACACAACTGCTGCTCATCATTAGAAATCAAGGGGCCCTATACAGTCTATCTTACAAGGCCCTTTCCCTTGGTCCACAGGTAGCTCCTGCTGGGCTCACATGCTGTATGGCTATTTCTTTTACATTCAGTACACAAAAGTGTTGCAGCAGTGGCGTAACTAGAACCTTCAGGGCCCCGGTGCAAGAAACCATGGAGGGCCCTTCCCACTGATCCCAGGGGCAGCAGGACCTGGATAGGAGGGGGAAAAAATCCCCTCCATTTTCCTCCTGCAGCCACTGAATGCCTATCAGAGGGAGAGGAAGAGAAGCAGATTTTTAGTGGCTGCAGGAGAAAAATGGAGGGGATTTGTTCCTCTAAATGCCCCACCCCCATCCAGGTGTTCAGGGGCAACATGTGTGCTATTGCAATTGTGACCCCTGTAGATACGCCCCTGTGATGAGTGGCAGCGGTGTTGGTGGGGGATGGGATCAGTGGTGGTTGGGGAGGGATAGGATCAGTGGCATTGGTGGTGGGGGATGGGATGAGTGGCAGTGGTGAGGGAGAGATGGGATGAGTGGCAGCGGTGGGGGAATGGGATCAGTGACAGCAGTGGTGGTTGGGTGGGGATGGGATCAGTGGCAGCGGTGGTGGTAGGGGGATGGGATGAGTGGCAGCGATGAGGGGGGATGGGATCAGTGGCAAGGGTTGTGTTTGGGGGGGTGGGATCAGTGGTAGGGGGGATAGAATGGGATGAGTGGCAGAGGTGGTGGGGGGAATGGGATCAGTGGCAAGGGTGATGGTTGGAGGAGGGTGGGATGGGATGAGTGGTAGTGGAAGGGGGGATTGGATGGGATGAGGGGCAGCGGTGGTGGACATTGGATGAAATGAGTGGTGGGAGGATGGGATCCGTGGCGAGGGTGGTGGTTGGGGGGGTGGGATGGGATGAGTGGTGGGGAGGGGAATAGTATCAGTTGCAAGGATGGGATCAGTGGCAGTAGTGGTCATAGTGGGGTGCATCAGTGGCAGAAGTGGTTGTGGTGGTGTGGGGGGGTTCAGGGTATCAGTGGCAGTAGTGGTGGTGTGGGGGATCAGTAGTGGTAGTGGTGGTGGTGGTATCAAGGTATCAGTGGCAGTAGTGGTGGTCGTGGTGTGGGGGGTATCAGTGGCAGTAGTGGTGGTGTGGGGATCAGTGGCAGTAGTGGTGGTGATGCTGTGGGGGGTATCAGTGGTAGTAGTGGTGGTGGTGTGGGGGATCAGTGGCAGTAGTGGTGGTATCAGTGTATCAGTGGCAGTAGTGGTGGTGTGGAGCGGTATCAGTGGCAGTAGTGGTGGTCGTGGTGTGGAGGGGTATCAGTGGCAGTAGTGGTGGTATGGGGATCATTGGCAGTAGTAGTGGTCGTGGTGTGGGGGGTATCAGTGGCAGTAGTGGTGATGTGGAGATTAGAGGCAGTAGTGGTGGTGGTGGTGTGGGGGGGTATCAGTGGCAGTGGTGTGGGGGATCAGTGGCAGTAGTGGGGGTGGTGGTGTGGGGGGGTATCAGTGGCAGCAGTGGCGTGGGGGGGGAATCAGTGCAGTAGTGGTGGTGTGGGGATCAGTGGCAGTAGTGGTGGTATCAGGGTATCAGTGGCAGTAGTGGTGGTGGTGTGGGGGATCAGTGGCAGTAGTGGTAGTGGTGGTGGTGGTATCAGGGTATCAGTGGCAGTAGTGGTGGGCGTGGTGTGGGGGGGTATCAGTGGCAGTAGTGGTGGTGTGGGGATCAGTGGCAGTAGTGGTGGTGGTGATGTGGGGGGGTATCAGTGGCAGTAGTGGTGGTGGTGTGGGGGATCAGTGGCAGTAGTGGTAGTTAATAGAGGGAGTTGGAGAGGAAATGACCAGGACTTCTCCAATTAAGTCCTACCTCACCCAAAGAAAGCAGTTGTGGACTATCACGGTACCTCATGAAAGCATGTAAGATAAGTCAAATTTCAATTTATTCAAAAAATAGACATATTAAAAAATCTATATATATATATACACAATATAGATTAACAGCAATATAATTAAGACATATTACAATACAATGTTAGTTGAAATAACAATTTAAAGCGCCCGCAAAGGTGAATGAAGGCAGGTTTTGAATACTTAGGAACGTAAACCTCAACAGTTTCGTGGTCAAGCTGCTTCCTCAGGAGGCGTCCTAGTACATTCTCTACAAAGTGAAACAGTCAAAATTACAAATACATAATAATAAGAAACTAGAAAATGCATTTCCTGGGGAAAATGCGTGGGAATGCTGAATAGCTGAATTGCTAAAACGGCCCCCAGCAAAACTGCCCTCATCATATTGCCATCAAAACTGCCCCATCAAAATTGTCCCCATCAAAACTGCCCCATCATATTGCCACCATCAAAACTGCCCCATCAGAATTGCCCCATCAAAACTGCCCCATCATATTGCCACCATCAAAACTGCCCAATTACAAATGCCCCATCAAAACTGCCCTATCAGAATTGCCCCATCAAAACTGCCCCATCATATTGCCACCATCAAAACTGCCCTATCATATTGGCTCATCAAAATTGCCCCATCATATTGCCACCATCAAAACTGCCCCATCAAAACTACCCCCATCAAAACTGCCCCCGTCAAAACTGCCCCCATCATATTGCCACCTTTAAAACTGCTCCATTAAAATTGTATCCATCAAAACTGCCCCATCATTTTGCCACTATTAAAACTGCCCCATCAAAACTGCCCCATCATATTGACACCATCAAAACTGCCCCATCAGAATTGCCCCATCATATTGCCACCATCAAAACTGCCCCATCAGAATTGCCCCATCAAAACTGCCCCATCATATTGCCACCATCAAAACTGCCCCATCAGAATTGCCCCATCAAAACTGCCCCATCATATTCCTCTATTATAAATCAGTACATGGTGTGTCTGTCCCCTCCCCCGGGCTCTGTAATCAGAGCTGAGATGCTCCAGCCACCTCCCCCCCTGTGTATAAGGCCCCTTTCACACTGGGGCGGTAGGGGGTGTCGGCGGTAAAACAGCGCTATATTTAGCGCTGTTTTACCGCGGTATTCGGCCGCTAGCGGTGCAGTTTTAACCCCCCGCTGGCGGCCGAAAAAGGGTTAAAACCCCTCGTATAGCGCGGCTATAGCCGCGGTATTACCGCGGTATAGCCGCGCTGTCCCATTGATTTCAATGGGCAGGAGCGGTTTAGGATCGGTGAATACACCGCTCCTTCACCGCTCCAAAGAAGCAGCTGACAGGAGATTTTTTCTTCTCCTGCCAGCGCACCGCTTCAGTGTGAAAGCCCTCGGGCTTTCACACTGAACAAACAGCGGAGGCTGTTTAGGGGCGGTTTGCAGGCGCTATTTTTAGCGCAATAACACCTGCAAACCGCCCCAGTGTGAAAGGGGTCTAAGGCCCCTTTCACACTGGGGCGGTGGGGGCGTCGGCGGTAAACAGAAGCTTTGGTAACCATGACAACATAAGCAGCACAGTACACTGTGTTTAATGGCTAAAATTTCCTGAAATGACCACTAAACAAACAGCTTTTTCACAAAAACTGTAAAAGATATCAAACTGAAAAGATATAGCCAGATAGCTGAATATTTTGTGAACATTTTAAAGTTTGTTTGGCGTCTGTAGGTGAAAGTTTGAAGGAGCTGAAACTTTTGGGAGCGGAAAAAGATTTTAAGGATTTGAAGCATGCTCCCATTGACTTCAATGTTAAAAAAAAAGTGTTAAAAAGCTTAATATTTTAAAAAGCATAAATAGTAGAAAAAAAGTTGAAAAAGTCCCATGATTAGCTGAAAGAGACGAACATTTTAATAGTTGAATGGTTTTAATAGCTGAAAGTATGCAGAAGTTACGCAGAGCCAAAAAACTTACGGAATAAAGAAATAAAAATAAATAAAATTGAATAACAATAGTGGGACTGCTAAAGCATTCCCACTAATAATGTAAAGTAAATAACATGACATTGGAGTAGTTGATCAAATTTTGTGAATACACTCACCAACCACTGTGGTAGTGGTGGTGGTGGTATCAGTGTATCAGTGGCAGTAGTGGTGGTCGTGGTGTGGAGGGGTATCAGTGACAGTAGTGGTGGTCGTGGTGTGGAGGGGTATCAGTGGCAGTAGTGATGGTGTGGGGATCATTGGCAGTAGTGGTGGTCATGGTGTGGGGGGTTATCGGTGGCAGTAGTGGTGGTGTGGAGATTAGTGGCAGTAGTGGTGGTGGTGGTGTGGGGGGCATCAGTGGCAGTGGTGGTGGTGTGGGGATCAGTGGCAGTAGTGGGGGTGGTGGTAGTGGTAGTATCAGTGTATCAGTGGCAGTAGTGGTGGTCGTGGTGTGGAGGGGTATCAGTGGCAGTAGTGGTGGTGTGGGGATCATTGGCAGTAGTGGTGGTCGTGGTGTGGGGGGGTATCAGTGGCAGTAGTGGTGGTGTGGAGATTAGTGGCAGTAGTGGTGGTGGTGGTGTGGGGGGTATCAGTGGCAGTGGTGGTGGTGTGGGGATCAGTGGCAGTAGTGGGGGTGGTGGTGTGGGGGGGTATCAGTGGCAGCAGTGGCGTGGGGGGAATCAGTGCAGTAGTGGTGGTGTGGGGATCAGTGGCAGTGTTGTTATAGAGGGAGGAGTGCCACTTACTTGCAGATCACTTGGTTCCCCCTCCTTGCCAGGTCATGCTTGGGCGAGCAGAGAGGATGGACGGAGCCTGTGAGTGCAGGTGGAGCTGGAGAAGATGGGCGGAGTGGGCGGGGACTGTGCAAGTGAGTGCAGGCAGAGAGTATGGGCGGAGAGTATGGGCGAAGCAAGCGGGGACTGTGCCCCTGAGTGCGGGATGAGAGGATGGGTGAAGGGGATGGGCGGACCCTGTGCAGTGTGCCCGTGAGTGCGCACAGGGAGGATGGGCGGAGTGGCCGGAGAGGATGGGCGGAGCGGACTCCCTGTGAATGACTGTAGTGTGTACACTACTGTACTATCTCCCAGGCGGCAGCAGGCCCCCCTACAGTGGCGGAACCCGTGGGCCCAGTCGCAAATGCGACTGGTGCGACCCTGGTAATTCCGCCACTGTGTTGTAGTGTTCCTCCTGAATTAGTACAAACAGCACTACACCACAGCAGCACAAAAGATAAATGCCCCCATTACCAGATAATTCTGTAGCTCACTTCACAAAACACTGCATGGGTCTATCTCCTCCTGATGTCAGCTCTACCCCAAACCCCCTCCACGGGAGAGTGTAGTGGGGAGATCGGGAAGCGTAATGTGCAGTATTCAGGTTTCTCCCATGCTCATGATGTGCAGAATGAATGATGAGTGCCGGGCCCAGGAACATTGCTGGCAATGTTTGTTGGCTGGGGACAGAACCCACAAAATAGTGACAGACCTCACAAACAGGGACAAATGGTAACCTTGCTTTAAGAGGACCAGGTGTGAGGGCTGGGCTCAGCCCTTTCTTCTCTGAGCTGGCCGCTCAGCTGTCGGCTAATTGCCAGTTCCTATCTCTCCACAGTGACTAACCTGTTGATGATATCCTGCTCATCAGTCCTGCCTACTTAAGCCGTCCAGCCCAGATAGTCTCTGATGTTGACCAAGGCAAAGGCAAAGATCATCTTCTGCGTTCCTGTTAAGACTTGCTTGGCTGACATTCCTTCTGGCTCCACATCCTGCTTGCTGTTCCACTATGCTGTTCCCTGGCTTCCTGACTTTCTGGCTTGTCTGACTATCGGTTCCCGTTACTGAACTTTGGCTATGCTTTGACTACGTTTGTTCTATTTATTTTTATTAACAAGTGTGATTTAACTGTACTTCTGTCTCAGTCTAATTCATAGTTTCTGACACAAGGACTTGGTGACTGTAGAAGGGAATATATACTAGTGGTGGTTGGGTGTGGGGGAAATTCTGAGTAGAAACAAGCTTTAAAAATGTAGAAACCGGGTCTAATGTATCAAATGCATCATAAAAGAAAGTAGCTAGTGTGGACAATTCCTTTAATTTTACAGTCCTTTCTAGGGAAAATACTTTAGGAAATATATTAATCACATGACATAACACAGACATTTTCCTTTCAAAGAGTCTTCTACAAAAAATATGATGAATGGAGAGCTCTGGACAGGTTACTATTTTCAGATCTGGATTAGTCAGAATTTGCAGTTCAGGAATAAATGCTATGTTTATAAACTGTCACTATTATTGCTTCATCTCATATAAAGCAACATGTTCACCATATGTGACTCATAAAGGAGCAGTGCTTTAGTGTCTGCAAAATGCAAACTGAGGTTCAAATCTCCTCAGTTCCCCCATCAATCTTACCTGTTATGCTGAATTCTCTTGAAAATACAATCCCAGATGATCCAGTGTCGCCCTGCAGTGATCCACTATCCAGCTGTCTGTGCTTGTGACCTGCACTGCTATCTTAGTCCTCCTCAGTCAGCTGTTCAGACAGCTTGGCCTCTAATGACACGTGAGGCCCTGCCCCCTGTCTGCTCTGTGAATGGGCTCCCGCAGTCACCTTGTATATGTGATGGGGTCTCCCAGGGGGCTGCTGGAGCAGGACATGTCATTGTGGCCTAGGCCAGAATAGCGGTGGGAGTGTGGAGCTATAATAATTCCCCCAGAGAAAAACAAGGGGCTTTTATTATCACACAAGGGAGGGGGGACGGAGGGTGTCAGAGAAAGATTAAAAGTGTATTTAAAGTTTCAAATCCTACTTTCAGTTAGCTTCACTCTGCATATATTATAATAAATGCATAGGCGTGCCACAGGGTGTGCTGGGTGTGCATGGGCACACCCTAATCACCCTGTGCAGTGTCAATTCCCCCTGCTTCCTGGTGTCCCCTGTCTCTCTCCTGCAATGCTGCCAGCTCCTCCTTCTCTCCTTCTCTCCTCTCCCGCTGGCTGCTGCAGGGGATGTTTCAGGATGGATGAATGAATGAACACAGTGAGTGATCTATACCGATCCCTTCTGTGTTCATTCTTAACTGAAGCATAGTACACCATAAGAGGTTCTGTCCTCAGTCCCTTTCTCTTTTTAGACCCTTCATATTTCACCAAAGCCCCCCCAACTCCTAAAAACAACAACAAATAATAAAATAATATCAATAATAATATTGTAAAAAAAAATAATTCAAATAAAAACTACTGACACTGTTCCACTGCCCTACTGACACCAATCTCTGCTCTACTGACACTGTCCACTGCTCTGCTGGTGTACACACGTGTGTTTGTGCTCATGGGTGCACACCCTAATGCCATAGGCTGTGCACACCAATCAATAAATGTATTTTACTTTGTGATGTGCGGTTCACTTTATGCCGCCATTCTTTTATGATTAAGGAGAAAATGCACCTCACTTGTGTTTGTGCAATGTCGTGCCATTTTTTTCAGAATTGCACGCCAACACACCTTGATGTGCATGTGCGCCTGCACTAAGAGACATTCAACATGCATCTGTTTTTGGAAATTTCTCGTGCATTAGGTAGCCCAATCAAATGAATGGCTATGCTAATGCAATGAACATTAACACAGGTGTGCTAAATACAACACAATAGGCTGCCCCAAAGGATTATGCATCACCCTGATAATGCATGTAAGGGCCGCCTTTTATTTAAAAGCTTATTTTTACCTTTAGGGTTCAATCACACCACACAGTGGTGGGTGCACAATGTTTGTGATAACCCAATACAGTGCTTGTTTTTTTCGTGTCTTTTTTAGTATTTTTTTTTGTAATTTTAGGTGCTGCAATGTGTTGTAATATGTTATAGGAAATTGGTACATGCTGCACAAAAATGCTTTTTTTTTCAGCTCAAACCAACACAGCGACTTGGTGTGAACTGAAGACAAAGCATATAAAACAAATAAACAAATTGTCTTGTTCTTGCTTTGGCACTGTGCTTAGCAGCACTGCCCAATGAAGCTAACTGCTACTGGAGGTGAAAGAGCAAAGATCTCAAGCAGTTTCGCATAACGTTCTAAAATCTGACTGTATCCTGCAGCAATTTTCCAGCCTCCCACAACTCATGTATTATGATTACATCCCCTATTTCTTCCAGTATGTCTGCAGTCTCTGAAAATCTTCTGTAGCATTACATATATTTTGTGTAGCCCTTTGGTGCTTTTAGTAGCCACATTTAGGGCCCCCTATACAGACATAACATTTCATATTTATATTCTGTTTTTATATCCTTCATATGTTTATCAAGTAGTAATTAATTTGTGCAAGTGGTTGTAAATGTTCCCTGTGATGTTATACAGATTGATTAGTGAGTTTTATAATAAGTTAAATAGATGGCTTGAAGTACCCCCGTGGTCACACATTTAACAGAATGGGAAATCGTTTACTGCATTATTAATAGCAACTTGATCTTTTTCTACTTTGAAGCATAGAGCAGAGAATCTTTTAAAATGTGTGAGCCTTAGTTGGGGAACTACAAGTTCTAGTGGGCTCTGCCAAAGATGCATAAAAGTGTCTAGGATCTGGGCAGAGGTATTCTAAAAGATCCTAAGGAAGCCCCACTAAATTTGAAGCCTAGACCGTGTACAACTACATAGTTCTGCCTCCTTACTTTCCTTTTCATGGTGGCGAAAACTAATTTTAGTCAATGCTTGGTGTTTCTCCACCCCCTGGTGACACAGCTAAAGAACAATATGACGTAAAGTCACGTGATACGGTGACGTAACGCAAAGGGAGTGTAACAACTGGAAGTGTGCGGAATGTATCACCTTTTAGAAGGTGATACACTACCGCTCTCACCTTCTAAATATGACTCAAACTCAATTATGTCAATAGCGCATTTTTCCTTAATGATAGGGTTTCTGACTTCCTCTGGGTGCTTCCTTCATCACCATACCACTCTCACATGAATACAATAATATAAACCATAGGCTGTCTTAAGACCCCTTTCACACTGTGCCGCCTCTGGCGTCAGCGGTAAAGCTGTGCTATTTTTAGCGCCGCTTTACCATCGTTTTAGCGGCACTATTCGGCCTCTAGTGGGGCAGTTTTAACCCCCAGCTAGCGGCTGAAAAGGGGTTAAATCCACCCGCAAAATGCCACTGGATTTCAATGGGGAGCAGCAGTGGAGGAGCGGTAAGTTCACCGCTTCAAAGAAGCTGCTGGTAGGACTTTTTCTGACGCCCTGCCAGCACACCACTCCAGTGTGAAAGACCTTTCACACTGGAGTTAATAGAGCAGCTGTTTTAGGGCGGTTTGCAGGCGCTATTTTTAACGCTATAGCGCCTGCAAAACGCTCCAGTGTGTGAAAGGGGTCTAAAGAAAAACATGAGCTTTATTTTATTGTATTCATGTAAGTGGTCTTTTCAGCATTTTTCCCAAAAATAAAGTGCAACCACCTGGTATGATGACCCAGGATGGCAATTGATTGACTTTCCAGACTTTAGGATAATGATCAAGGAGGCACCCAGAGGAATTCAGAAACCCTATCATAAAGAAAAAATGCGCTATTGACCTAATTGAGTTTGAGTCATATTTAGAAGGTGAGAGCGGTAGTGTATCAGTGGCGGATATCTCCACTGTTAAAGAGGATTATCAATAGTTCACAATAAAGAAGGTTGGAAAAAGGACTAATAGTTTAATGCACTATAATGAATGTGTGAACCGGCCGAGATTCGAACCGTGTGTGGGCAGACTGAATCTACCAAGTTGATCGCACCACCAGCCTGCCAGATTCACTTGCGATTATTGCTAGCAATAATTACTGTCTTTGGCAGGAGGGATTCCTGTATCAATACTGTCTGTGTTGATGGGGGAATCTAGCAAATTTGCTCCTTGTATGGTCAGTCTTAGTCTACAGATCTAATGTCAACAGGAGGTGGGTAATCGTATCATTTCAGCTCTATTCATTCATCATACTTTGCAACACTCGCTTGACCAATTATTGCTCATCTTGATCATACTTAGCAACATTTGCTTCTCCAATTACTATGAATGTAGTTTGAGTCATTTGTTTCTGCTCTGTTATATACAACTTGGATGATGTTCACTGTTACAATGGCACAGCAAACTGGAGTGAGCACTGTGCACCATATTAACTAGGCAAATACACCTGCTTCAGGACGATCTGTTCCACTAGAGCCAGTTTCTTTAGAGTGATGATATAGAGCCTGCACCTAATTAATGAAGAGAATGCGGCAGTTATCAACATAGAAAACTGCCGAAGAACCCCGCCAGGTTGGACCTGGCAAACGGAGTTCAAACTTTCAGCAGACAGCTCACATTACTCTCTCTGCTTGTATGAGTAGAGCTTGCAGTTAACAGCCCCCCTACACCCTTCCACACTTAGCTGAGCAGAGGGACAGGAAAAGAGATCCAGATAATGCAGCTCCTGTTGCACTTCTCTATGTGCTGTGTCTGTTACAGGCACATTATAAAACAAGGCATAGATTGCCCCTAATTAACAGAGGGGCTTGTACCCCTTTTGTATTGGGCCTTGGGTGGTGGTGGCAGTGCCCTAAACCAAAAATATTGTTGGAAGCTAGCATCATCAAGTTTGGGGAGAAATAGGATAGGCAGCATAGGCAGTCTTTAAGGGATCCCAGATTCATAGCGAATTAAATCAGTTACATCAGCATCAGGTGCTTGATAGCTGCTGATCCAGGACTGATTCATTTTTATAAATGTGAGCCTATCAACGAAGTCTGTGGACAGGCGCATTCTTTGATCCATTACAAACCCTCCAGCAGCACTGAATGTGCGTTCAGAAAGCATGCTGGATGCAGGACAGGCCAGTAGCTCGATTGCATATTGAGCAAGTTCTGGCCAGTGGTCCATCCTCAGGATCCAGTAATCCAGTGGATGTTCTGTTGGAAAGGTCTCCAAGTCTGCTCCTGTCCAGGGGCGGACTGACCATTCGGGCATATCGGGCACTGTCCGAGGGCCCGGAGGCCAGCAGGGGGCCCGCCCCTGACTGTCGCCAAACATCCGGAGCAGACACAGAGAGAGAGCTCTGCTGTCTGTCAGCATATATCCCCGATCTGCAGGTTTCCCGGATACTGCATGCATACTGCTGACATTTCACTCCCTCCAGCACTACTTTGGGCAGAACTACAAGAGCTGTGAGTACCCCCGCTCTCACACCAATTCAGCCTGTCACTGTCTCTTGTAGCCCTGCAGCCGCAGCACAGATGCCTCTATGATCTTTCCTGCACGCTCACCCCTCCTCTCCCTGTGATTGATGAAGGAGGTGAAGTCCGTTCCGGCCAGCTACTATCTCTTCTGGTCTCCCGGGAGTCCCAGTCACTGCACGTTTCTCTGTGTTCCTTCCCGTGCTCTCCCCCTCCTCTTCTCAGGCTTGATAAGAGGTCACTGCACTGGCTCCTTCTCAGCATTCCAGTCAGCACATCTCCCACCCCTGCGTTCTGTGAATCTCCCTGAGCTCCCTCAAACACCACAATAGGATTGGGGTGGGGGGTCATTAAGAGCACCTGTCTTTACTCAGCAATAGCTTGGTCTGTCATTACAAATTCTTGCCCTGCTACCTGTACTCTGCTGCAGGTGAGCAGCAGGTACATCTGGCTCCCTTGCTGGCCTGGCCACATGAGGAAAGGAGAGGAGAGCTGATAACCAGGTTCTGTAAAAGGGACATCTACACTGATATGTGCAGTCCCAACAGTGCCCACCAATGCTGCCAATCAGTGCCACCTACCAGTGCCTCCTCATCAGTGGAGCCTATCAGAGCCACCCATAAATGGCTTTTGCTATTTATTTTTCAAGTGCCCATGAGCTCATCAGTGACGCCTATCAGTGCAGGTTCATCAGCATACAGCAGTGAAAGAGAAAAATTACCTGTTTGCTAAATTTTTTTTGTGAAAAGAATGTAAAAAAAATATTAAAATGAATTAAACATTAGAATAAAAAAACTGTAGAAAATCAGACTAAAATTTCTGCAGGTCACTTTAATGTTGCGTTATAAAGATGGCTGCTGCGTGGTGGCCATCTTTAACCGCTTCAGATCCGCGATATAGCCGAATGATGGCTACAGCGCAGACCTACTTTGCCAGGAGGACATCTATTGTGCTCGAGCGGCCTGCACACCCCCTGCAGGGCGTGCGCGGCGCACTCTGTGATCAGCGAGTCTATGAGATCCCGACCCCTTACTACGTGATCAGCTGTCAGCCAATGACAGCTGATCATGTGATATAAACAAAGCCAGTAATCAGCTATTTTTTATCCTCATGCTGACAGCCTGAGGAGAAAAAAAGCCGATCACTGACGGCTGTCAGAGGGACATAGGTCCCGATCAAGGAGAGCAGCCCCCAGGTCATCTGTGCCCACCTGTGCCACCTACCAGTGCACAACAGTGCTGCCTACCAGTGCCCACTAGACATGTGCACATTGAAATATTTCGTTTCGGAATTTTGTTTTCGTCCGAAAAATACATTTATTTAGTTACTCCCAAAATTAGTTTTTCTTTATTTCGTTAAAAACTTGCATTCGTCCGAAAATCCAAATTAATTAAGGTTGAATCTGACATTGAAGGCTTATGGTGTCTGTCGAATGTTCAAAGAAGATTCGACGGAGCAGCTAAACTGTACGACGCTGTATAGATTACCTGCTCCGTCGAATCTTCTTAGAACTTTCAACAGACACCATAAGCCATAATCCTCTTTGGTTACAATCAGCCAATAACATTCATCATCATCATTATTTTTATTTTTCTTTCCCCACCCAATTCCAGCAGCGATCTTTTCTCCCCTATGTCAAATCTTTTCTCTCTATGTCGAAACTTTTCTCTCTATGTCAAATCTTTTCTCTCTATGTAGAATAATCTTGGACTAATAGAGTTAAGGTTAGGCACAATCGACCACAGGTTTGATGGGCACAGATTGTTATTGTCAGCATCATGTCGAATCTCCTATCTATATCGAAATGTTGTAGCAACGAATATGAAAATAAAGCATTCGTTTATGTCGGATCTTTCGTTATTCGGATTCTGCATTTCTGAAATTCGGACGAAAATGCATTCGGACGAAATCGAATGCACATGTCTAGTGCCCACCAGCGCCACCCATCATTGCCCACAGTGCCACCCATCAGTGCCCACAGTGCCACCTATCAATGTCACCAATCAGTGCCTCATCAACAGTGCTTCCCATCAGTGCCACCTAGCAGTGCCATCCATCAGTTACTTATCAGTAACACCTATCAGTGCCACCCATCAGGGCCCATCAGTGCCATCTTATCAGTGGCCATCAGTGCCGCCTTCTCTTTGCCCATCAGTACCGCGTTATCTGTGCAAATTAGTGCCGCCTTATCTGTGCATATCAGTGCCGCCTTATCTGTGTCTATCAGTGCCCACCAGTGCAGCCTATCAGTGCCCATCAGTGATGCCTCATCAGTGCATATCAATGAGGGAGAAAAATTACCTGTTTGCAAAATTGTATAACAAACTATGAAACTTTTTTTTTCAAAATTTTCCATCTTTTTTTATTTGTTTAGCAAAAAATAACCCCAGTGGTGATTAAATACCACCAAAAGAAAGCTCTATTTGTGTGAAGAAAATGATAAAAAGTTCATTTGGGTACAGTGTTGTGCGACCGCGCAATTGTCATTCAAAGAGTGACAGCGCTGAAAGCTGAAAATTGGTCTGGGCAGGAGGGGGGTTTAAGTGCCCAGTAAGCAAGTGGTTAAACCTGGGGGCCCCACGATCTCCTATTGCCCGGGGGCCCCATGAGTTGTCAGTCCGCGTTTGCTCCTGTCCCTAGATATTCCTGCACCATATAATGCAGACGCGGGCGATGGTTGCTTGAACCGATCAGTCCTTGGCGCTGAGGACTGATAAATGATTTAAAGGCATTGGTAAGCCGGCCACCTTCTCCACCGCTCTTCCTCTGACTGAATGAAGCCTCAGCAACACGTTGTCCAGCACCAGGAAATGGTAACCTCCCAGGGTCTGGAAATGCATTACACAAACCTTTCTTCAAGGCCTCCTGAAGATGTTTCATCCTCTGCAAAGGCAGGATGAGTTCTTCAACTTTACCCTTGTAATGTGGATCAAGAAGGGTTGACAGCCAGTAATGATCCCTCTCCTTGATACCACGAATCCTAGGGTCCTTTTGCAGGCTTTGCAGAATCAGGGAGGCCATGCAGCATAAGTTTGCAGAGGCATTTGATTCTGAGTCCTCTGGGTCACTAAGGCTCACATTATTCACAACTACCTCCTCCCAGCCACGAACAACTACTTGGCTTTCTGGGGACTGAAAACCATACCTTGAAGACTGCTGCTGAGTGTTATCCTCTACATCCATGCTGACACAATTCTCCTCTTCTTTCTGTGTGTTTGGCGGGCCCGCAGGAATGCTATCTGGATGAAGGGGGCCTTGAGAGGAAATGAAGTCCTCCTCTTCCTCCCCCTGTTCTGCCTCAAGTGCCCTGTCCATGATTCCACAAAGCATGTGCTCCAGAAGGAAGACTAGAGGGACAGTGTCACTGATGCATGCATTGTCGCTGCTCACCATCCTTGAGGCCATAGAGGAAGAAGAAGAGGAGGGGGTGGAGGAGAGAGCTTTGGCAGAATCGCCACTAGCTTTTTGGAGGAGTGGTGGCAGAACAAGCTTCAACAACACTGAACCCTGTCCTGCATCCTTCCCAGCTACCAGCAGAGTTACCCAGTGCGCCGTGAAGGAAAAGTAACGTCCCTGCCCATGCCTGCTGGACCATGAGTCAGCGTAATATGAACCTTACTGCTAACCGCCCTGTCCAACGAGGCCAAAACAGCCTTCCACTTGCCAGTAGAGAGCTGGAATGGCCTTCGGTGAAAAGAAATGGCATTTTGGAACCTGCCACTGTGGTACATTCCACAAATTCACAAAAGGGGGCAGAGTCTACCAGCTGAAAAGGCAGCAGTTGCAGTGCTAGCAATTTGGCGCAGCAAGTAGCCTCGTGTTGCACTGGCTCCCACCTCTCATCTAGCTGAAGCCCTCCTGACTCCTGGGCAAGTACTTCCTATCTGCCAGGGTGGAGCCATCTCCAACTGGGAGCCTTGGTCTGGTCATTACTTATAGCCCAGAACACAGCTGATTTATTAGTGAACTGACTGTTTACTAGACCTGGACCCTGGCAGGTTACTGCCCTGCTACATATCCTCCCCCCGGCGTAACACACCAACCTGTTCTCTTCCACTTGGCACCTCTGTGCCAGTTCTCACCCACAAGGATTTGGATTTTGTGGGAATTTCAGATACCTGGTTCAACAGCTCTCATGATTGTCTGGCAACCATTCTAGGGTATACCCTTTATCGCAGGGATAGAGAGGGTAAAAAAGGGGGGAGGGGTATGCCTATATACCTGGAGGATGGGGTAAACAGTTCACTATTTGTGGATGATACTAAGCTAAGCAGGGCAATAACTTCTCCGCAGGATGTGGAAACCTTGCAAAAAGATCTGAACAAATTAATAGGGTGGGCAACTACATGGCAAATGAGGTTTAATGTAGAAAAATGTAAAATAATGCATTTGGGTGTCAAAAATATGAATGCAATCTATACACTGGGGGTAGAGCCTCTGGGGGAATCTAGGATGAAAAAGGACCTGGGGGTCCTAGTAGATGATAGGCTCATCAATGGCATGCAATGCCAAGCTGCTGCTAACAAAGCAAACAGAATATTGGCATGCATTAAAAAGGGGATCAACTCCAGAGATAAAACGATAATTCTCCCACTCTATAAGACTCTGGTCCGGCTGCACCTAGAGTATGCTGTCCAGTTCTGGGCACCGGTCCTCAGGAAGGATGTACTGGAAATGGAGCGAGTACAAAGAAGGGCAACTAAGCTAATAAAGGGTCTAGAGGATATTAGTTATGAGGAAAGGTTGCGAGCACTGGACTTATTTTCTCTGGAGATGAGACACTTGAGAGGGGATATGATTTCAATTTATAAATACTCTATTGGTGGCTAGGGATGAGCCCAATGTTCGAGTTGAAGGTAAGTTCGACTTGAACATCGGGTGTCGCCTGTTCGCCGAATAGCGAACAATTTGGGGTGTTCGCGGCAAATTCGAAAGCCGCGGAACACCCTTTAAAAGTCTATGGGAGAAATCAAAAGTGCTAAATTTTAAAGGTTTATATGCATGGTATTGTCATAAAAAGTGTTTGGGGACCTGGGTCCTGCCCCAGGGGACATGTATCAATACAAAAAAAAGTTTTAAAAAAACGGCCGTTTTTTCAGGAGCAGTGATTTTAATAATGCTTAAAATGAAACAATAAAAGTGAAATATTCCTTTAAATTTCGTACCTGGGGGGTGTCTATAGTATGCCTATAAAGTAGCACATTTTTCCCGTGTTTAGAACAGTCCCTGCACAAAATTACATTTCTAAAGGAAAAAAAGTAATTTAAAAGTACTTGAGGCTTTAATGAATTGTCGGGTCCAGCAATACAGACAAAAGTCATTGAAAAAAACGGCATGGGATCCCCCCAGTCCATTACCAGGCCCTTTGGGTCTGGTATGAATATTAAGGGGAACCCTGAACCAGAATTAAAGAAAAAAAAATTGTATGGGGTCCCTCTCAAATTCTATACCAGGCCCTTCAGGTCTGGTAAGGATTTTGAGGGGGACCCCATGCAAAAATGTAAAAAAAAAATGGCGTGGGGGTCCACCCAAAAATCCATACCAGATCCTTAACTGAGCACGCAACCTCACAGGCCGCAGAAAAAGAGGGGGGGGCGAGACAGCACCCCCCCTCCTGAACTGTACCAGGCCACATGCCCTCAATATGGGGAGGGTGCTTTGGCCAGTGGTTGTGGGGGTCTACGAGCAGGGGGCTTATCAGAATCTGGAAGCCCCCTTTAACAAGGTGCCCCCAAATCCTGGCCCCCCCTGTTTGAAATGGTAACGGGTACATTGTTCTTTATAAAGTCCTTTATTAAAAAATAAAAATGTCCCATGAAGTCCATTCATCTTCTTCTCTCGCACCGCCGCCGAAAAAAAAAAAAAAGATCCGCCTTATGATGCTTCAGCGCGATGACAGGGTTTTTGTATACGTCAGTCAGATATCACCTCTCTTCACATAAAGATTGCCTCTGAGTGAAAGTGCCCCTGAACGACGTCATCTGTGACAAAACGGCGTAGGGAGGAGCGACGTGCTGACGTCACCACAACGCGTAGTCCCGGAAGCAATGGGCGTTTATCGAGAGCCGGCCAGCTCGAGTTTCTTTGCTATGCTTTTATAACAAGACCATCTTTCACTCAGAGGCAATCTTTATGTGAAGAGAGGTGATATCTGGCTGACGTATACAAAGACCCTGGCAGGGGTATATGCCACAAGCGGATACGATCTCCTTAAAAAAGAGATCAACGAAGCTGGTAAGTGGCAGTTATTTTCCAGGTGGAGGAATCTTTTCTCTCCCTGATCACTCCCTCTGAGGTGTTTTTTCTGTTTGAAGTCACCAATAATCAGCGAATTGAGGACATTACACTTTTTGGGATTGATTACATTGCTCTCTATGAGGACTTTCTGCTAACCAGAACTGTACTCAGGACACTCCAGAGATACATTGTGTAGCCAAATTTAGCACATATGTTCCAACTACAGGATGTATATGGTTATCTTATAGATTTGTGTCAAGCATTATACTGAGAGTAACCATATTTTCTATTTGATATAGTTATATGTGGGTATTCA
The DNA here is from genome assembly GCF_042186555.1 of Aquarana catesbeiana. NCBI lineage: Eukaryota > Metazoa > Chordata > Amphibia > Anura > Ranidae > Aquarana > Aquarana catesbeiana. The sequence continues at coordinate 420,075,504 of NC_133325.1, read as the reverse complement.
ATTTTTCTCCTTTTTTAGTCTCATGTTACGCAGCTTTTTCTTGTTGGTATTATTGCATTGTGTGTATCTCACATTTAGGCTGCAGCAGGACCTATCGTTTATGCTATTATTTTTAGCAGATTAGTTCACGAGACAGCGCTGTATTTCCATCCTTGAACCTATGGATATGACACCGAGCACGTGCACTCAACTTCTTGGGTCGACCATGGCGAGGCCTGTTCTGAGTGGAACCTGTCCTGTCAAACCACTGTATGGTCTTGGCCACCGTGCTGCAGCTCAGTTTTAGGGTCTTGGCAATTTTCTTATAGCCTAGGCCAGGGATATGCAATTAGTGGACCTCCAGCTGTTGCAGAACTACAATGAGGCATAGCAAGACTCTGACAGCCAAAGAATGACACCCAGAGGCAGAGGCATGATGGGACTTGTAGTTTTGCAACAGCTGGAGGTCCGCTAATTGCATATCCCTGGTCTAGGTCATCTTTATGTAGCGCAACAATTCTTTTTTTCAGATCCTCAGAGAGTTCTTTGCCATGAGGTGCCATGTTGAACTTCCAGTGACCAGTATAAGAGAGTGAGAGCGATAACACCAAATTTAACACACCTGCTCCCCATTTACACCTGAGACCTTGTAACACTAACGAGTCACATGACATTGGGGAAGGAAAATGGCTAATTGGGCCCAATTTGGACATTTTCACTTAGGGGTGTACTCACTTTTGTTGCCAGCGGTTTAGACATTAATGGCTGTGTGTTGAGTTATTTTGAGGGGACAGCACATTTACACTGTTATACAAGCTGTACACTCACTACTTTACATTGTAGCAAAGTGTCATTTCTTCAGTGTTGTCACATGAAAAGATAGAATAAAATATTTACAAAAATGTGAGGGGTGTACCCACTTTTGTGAGATACTGTATATATTAATACAATGCCTGCACTGACTGAATATAGAGTAAACACTGAATATATAGTCTATGCTAAATGCAGAGTGTATATATATATATATATTTATATTTATATACCAGACTGACTGTATATATATATATATATATATATATATATATATATATATATATATATATATATATATCAAATACACTGCCACTAACTGAATAACCTGCCTGCTTAATCTAACTCAAGCTATCTCTCTGTCCACGCCAACAACACTACACATGGTCGCTATGTAAGCAGCCTTATATAGTGTGGGGGGTGGACTTAGTCCCCCTGAGCCATGATTGGCCAAAGGAACCCTGCTTTTGGCCAATTATGGCTCTCTCAGCAGAGCGCGCTATGATTTGCCAAAGCATGCAAGTCAGGTGCATGCTTTGGCCAATCATCATACAGCAATGCACTGCGATCTCGAAGTGCATTATGGGGCATTCTGTGGCGCTCGAATTTCCCGTGCACGCCCCATAATGTTCTGCGAATGGGCGAACACCCGATGTTCGAGTCGAACTTATGTTCGACCCTAACATCGAGCTCATCCCTAGGTATGAATACTTTTTAAAGGCACTGTAAACCACTAACTTGAACCCTCAGCTTCCACCTATGCTCTAAACCTAAGGCTGGTTTCACATGGGCTTTGAACGTAATTCACATCCTCCTGCTCAGCAGGGGATCTTCTCGCTGAGCAGGCTGATGACAGGTCCATGTCCACTCCGCTATGCAGAATGGACATGGACACAGCCCTGCTGTTCTCCATGAGGCTGTTAGATGGAAAAGGACCACCTGTCTGTTTCCATTTGACTATCATCCGATCAAATCCACTGGTTTTGGTGGACAGGATGGATCGGATGTCGGCGGGTGTCAACGGATGTGTCCGCTACATCTGCTGTCCATAGAGAGTTATAGATGGTCTGATCAGGTCCACCTGAAAAACTAACAGGCGGACCTGATCAGACAGCCCGTGTGAAATCAGCCTAATGCTTAGGGCTTGTTCACAGCATATGTGTTGATCTGCATAGACCAATACAAGATCAATGTAAGGACACATAGGGGAAGATTTACTGTATAATAATAAAGAAAAAAAACTTAACATTGCAAGGTGTGTAAAACATACCACACTGCATTACACAACGCATGCTAGCAAGCCTGCATTTTGCGTGTGTGAGCTGGTTTAAATAGGCCCTTTAGCCCTGGTTCACATTGGAGCTATTTGGCATGCTATTTGACATGTCAAATTGCATGCCTAATCGGCAGCAATTGCCGGTAATGGCACCATCCGAATTGGTGAGACGCCGCATTTGCGTCGCTGCACCCATTCCCAAAAGTAATTTCTGTACTACTTTTGGCGATTTCGGTGTGCGATTTCCATTGACATCTGTGCAGCAATCCGCACAGATGTCTCTGAAATTGCCCCCGAAATCGGGACTGACATGCAGGAATGAAATTGGCTAAAAGGAATTTATATTGGTTTTTATAGGCATGCACAGGGGGTGTGCCGGGTGTGCCTGGGCACACCCTATTCACCCCATGCAGTGCATATTCCCCCTTCTGATATTTCAACAAAGCCCCCAACGGGGCTCCTAAAAAACTTGAAAAAAAATCATACAAAAATAAAATAATAAAAAACTACTGACACTAGCCTCTGCCCTACTGACACCGTCCATGTTTTAATACATCTTAAAATGTTTTTTACATCTATTTATAAGAGTGTGTGTGTGTATATATTACACACACATGCGCGCGCACACACGCCTGTTTGAGCTTTAGGGTGCACACCCTAATGCAATAGTCTGTTTACACCTTTGTTGGTTTTGTACATATTTATCTATTTAACCACTTGCCGATCAGCCACTGTATATATACGGCGGCAGGTCAGCTCTCCTGCTTAAACCGCCATACTCGTACGGCGGTCTGTGCACATGAAACTGTGGGCGCGTACGCCCACGGGTCCCGCGGACTCGATGTCTGCCGGCCACCCGTGATTACGGTGAGGAGAGGCAGAGCCAGGATCTGCCTATGTAAACAATGCGGATCCCCATTCTGACAGGGGACTACTCTGAGATCTGCTGTTCCTAGTGATCAGGAACAGCAATCTCTGTGTTGTCCCAGAAAGTCCATCATCCACACAGTTAGAACACACCCAGGGAACACAGTTAATCCCTTGATCGCCCCCTAGTGTTAACATTCTTATAGCGCTGATCAATGTAATAATGTCCCTGGTCCCCAAAAAGTGTCACTTGGGGTCATATTTGTCTGCCGCAATGTTGCAGTCCCACTAAAAATCGCAGATCGCCCCCATTACCAGTAAAAACAATAAAAAAATAAAAATAAAAGTCCCAAAATCGTTCTCATATTTTGTAGACGCTGTAACTTTTGCACAAACCAATCAATGTTATTTTTTTACCAAAAATATGTAGCAGAATACATATTGGCCTAAACTGATGAATACATTTGTTTATATATATATATATATATATATATATATATATATATATAATTTTTTTTTTTTTTGGATATGTATTATAGTAGAAAGTAAAAAATATTGTTTTTTTTTTTTTTTTTCAAAATTGTTGCTATTTTTTTGTTTAGCGCAAAAAAGAGGTGATCAAATACCACCAAAAGAAAGCTCTATTTGTGGGGAAAAAAGGAATGTCTATTTTGTTTGGGTACAGCGTTGCACGACCGCGCAGTTTTCAGTTAAAGTGACGCAGTGCTGTATCGCAAAAAATGGCCTGGTCATTAAAGCGAAGTACCACCCAAAAGTAGAACTTCCTCTTTAAGCATTCCTCGCCCCCTTACATTTGGCATGTAATCTTTTTGGAGGGGGGTGGGTGCTTAGTTTTGAGTGGGACTTCCTGTCCCACTTCCTTCTTCCGAGTATGGGCCGCCTATGGGACTCCTCCTCTCCCCCTAGGCGGCCTTCTTCTGGTACACATCACAGGTCCCAGATTGCCTGTCCACTCGGAGAGCGTGGCGTGACTCGCGCATGCGCAGTGCGTGCCCGGCCGTGAACCCATAAGCTGTCACAGCCCCGGGTGCCCACAGTTTCAATGGAGGCACCGCAGAGAGGAGAGGGAGAGGAGTGAGGCTCCATGCGGCCGCATCGCTGGACCCTGGGACAGGTGAGTGCCTGTTTATTAAAATTCAGCAGCTACAATTTTGTACCTGCTGACTTTTAATAAACAAAAAAAGGCCTGGGACTCCACTTTAACGTGGGCAAAGCCTTCTGGGGCTGAAGAAGTTTCATTTTAAAATCAATCTGCAGTCTTAATTTGACAAGCAAGCAATAGTGGCAAGAATAACTGATATTGGGCCAGCCATTTCCCATATCAAACTGTTAATTAGCAGCAATGAATGGCATTATAAAGGGAATAGAAACTGCAGCGTGCTCCCGGAGGGGGACACGTGACCTATTAAACTTGAACGACAAACTTGTTGTCAGAGAAATAACAAAGAGGCGTGGCCCAGCCGTGTCAGCTGACTCCATTTACATTAAATATCCCCGCCCCCATACAGACGTGATCATTCATCGACTCCTCTGCCAAGTAAGGTGGGAGGGAGGAGATAGAGGAAAGTTTTGGTGAGCTGGGAAAAAGTTGGAGCCGGGGGCTGTGTTCGCTGGCTGGGGAAGATGGACGCACTGAAGTCTGCGGGACGGGCGATCATTAGGAGCCCCAGTCTGGCCAAGCAGTCATGGGGAGGCAGCAAGCATAAAAGTAAGTGGAGGAATCTAACCATGCCCATGGGACGTCCCCGACAAGCCGCCTTCTACAGCTGATGGCTGAGCTCAGCATACTTCTTATTGACAGCCTGCTAATGGCTGGAGAGTGTGTGATCACATTCTTCTGACTTCTCATTGTACTGGGATAGGAAGGAACACTGACATCTCTCATCACACACCTACCCATGGCCTAATACTCTGCCACTTTTATTTCCAGCACACCTACCTCATCACTGCCACCTACCACTAACTTACCCAGGCACAACTTGTACCTATACATTTGAAGTTTGTCATTGAAACCTACCTGAAATGAGAGTTCTAGAATGCTGGCTCAGCAGTAGATTTTATAATGCTGTAGGTAGTTTTCATCAGGAAATATTGTCCAAGTAGGTAGTAGCACAGTTGAGAGTAATGCTGTGTACGCACGATCGGAATTTCGGCCCGTAAAAGACCGATGAGCATTTTTCGTCGGAAAAATGCGACCGTGTGTATGCTCTATCGGACTTTTGCTGACTGGATTCCAGCCAGCAAAAGATTGGGAGCATGTTCTCAGTTTTTCAGTCGGAAAAAGTTCCTATCCGAAAATGCGATCGTCTGTATGCAATTCCCATGTGTAAAATTCCAATGCATGCTCGGAAACAATTCGACGCATGCTCAGAAGCACTGAACTTCATTTTCTCGGCTCGTCGTAGTGTTGCACGTCGCTGCGTTCTTGACGGTCATAAATTCAGCGAACTTTTGTGACCGTGTGTATGCAAGGCAAGCTTGAGTGGAATCCCATCGGAAAAGCCGTCATATCTTTTTCCGACGAGAAGTCTGATCGTGTGTACGCGGCATAATTCAAAGACAAATCTTAGTATGTGTATCTCCTAAAGTGATATTAAAGCCTTGGGCCCCCTTCACACATGCCGACTGTCCATCTGTTTTTCATCCATCCGTTGCTGGATGAAAAAACTGACATCAATGCATTCCTGTGAAAAAACTGATGTAAATGGGTGATCTTCCATGAACATTTGCGATATATATATATATATATATATATATATATATATATATATATATTAGTGTTCTCTCCTGTAGATATGTCAGAGGGTAAAGGCAAACCATTTACCACTGACAGGTGTTAACAATTAGCTTTTATTTATGTAAGTCCCCCTTTTGACACAGGTGTTCCAATCAGATCTGCCTGTCAGTTTTTCAAACGGATTTGATTTGACCCTGCAGGCTCTTCTATGGCGCGGTGGATATTCCGTAGGGTACAATATTAAGTTGGCCCACCCTTTGCGGAAGGGCATTTGTGAGGTCAGGCACTGATGTTGGATAAGAAGGCCTGGCTTGCAGTCTCATCTCTAATTCATCCCAAAGGTGTTCTATTGGGTTGAGGTCAGGACTCTGTGCAGGCCAGTCAAGTTCCTCCACTCCCAAACTCGCTCGTCCTTGTCTTTCCTTGTTTGTGCACTGGTGCGCAGTTATGTTGGAACAGGAAGAGAGAATCCCCAAACTGTTCCCACAAAATTGGGAGCATGAAATTGTCCAAAATGTTTTGTTATGCTGAAGCCTTAAAGACTCGTACACACGATCGGATTTTCTGCCGGGAATCATGTGGTGACAAACTGTTGGCGGAAAATCTGACCGTTTGTATGCTCCATCGGACAATTATTGGATTTTCCACAGACAAATGTTGGATGGCAAACTTATAAATTTTCTGTGGACAAATGTCTGTCAGATTTTCCGATCGGGTGTACAAACACGCATGCTCGCAAGCAAGGATGAGCCAGATGCGGTCGGTCTTGTAAACTAGCGTTCGTAATGGAGCATTAACATTTGTGATGTGGCAAATTATGAAATCTCGAAATGCAGCGCAGATTCTCTTCTTATTTAATGGGATAATAATGAAGCTGGTTTGCTGTTGATACTGATGGAGTTCTGCCAAACGTATTTTCAAAGGCTTTTTTTTTTTTCTTCTAGTGATATGAAGAGTAATAATATTGTGCTGGTGTCCCTTGCCAATTTTACAGTGTGTGTGGTGTGTGTTTTTTTTTTTTTTTTTTTTTTTTTTTATGTAACTGCCTGCTCCCAAACTGTCATTTGTAGTAAAACACACAGCCAAGTAGTATTCTCCACATTTATTTATTTATTTATTTTTTTTTTTGTGTGCATTAAAAAAAAACAAATAAAATTAGACATGCTATCTGCCAATAGAACTTAACCAAAAAGTGCATTCCATGCATCCAATAATATAGAAAATCTACCAAATCATTATTCAACCAAAAAATAAAATTTAAAAGCCTCATGCATGTGTCCTGCTTCTTAATATAGGGGGTCAACAATGCCAAGAGTTGTGGGGCATTGCCAGGAGCGGCATGTGAGCGGACGTGTCCCACTGAACAATAAAATCCCGGGACACCCTCCTGCAGATCCACCTGGACCTGAAACTGAGCTCCGTGGGAGCCATATTGACCCGCCTGAAAAGGCCAACATGGCGCCGTGGCTCCTCTCCCAGCGAGCACATGAGGCATGGACAAGACCAAGGATGCGGGTAAGCAGAGGTAAGAGAGGACATGCCAGCCACCCCCGCCGTTTTTCACTCACACCCGGAGGATGCATGGTCTGCACAAAGCCCCTCACAGGACACTGATCTGCCATCCCCAGACATGGAGGGGGATGAGGGAGAGCAACCTACCCTGGCTGCTATACTGAAAGCAGTTCATAGATGCACAGTGTCTGTACACACCCTCCAGGAGCAATTTGGGGGGCCTTAAAGAGGAGTTGGGCTTCATTAGACATGACCTGCAGAAAACCAGAGAACGCACTACGGCTGCTGAGGGCCGCATCAGCGATCTTGAGGATCAGCTAACCCCACTCCTTAGAGACACGCAAATTACAGCCAGGATTGCCAGGGTGAACAAACTTAAGTCAGATGACATTGAGAATCATTTGCGCAGGCACAACGTACGCATTGTGGGGTCTCTAGAAAAGACAGAGGGCAGGGACCCCACGGAATTTGTGGAGAGATGGCTCCTGGAGATCTTTGGCAAGGAGATGTTTACTCCCACTATACTCGGTCGAACGAGCACACAGTCCCATCCAGACTCCTTCCGCCAGGGCACCCGCCCTGCACTTTACTGGCCCGGCTACTCAATTACAAAGATAAGGAAATAGTGCTCCGCCAGGCTTGTGAGAGGCGAAATGTGCAGTTCAACGGAGCCTGCATCTTTCTACCCTGATTATTCTGCGGGAGTACAGAAACACAGAGCCAGATTTACAGATGTAAAGAAAAGACTACAGCATCTAAGGGCCGCCTACACCATGCTGTTCTCTGCAAAGTTGCGGATCACTGCAGGGGGACAGTCACACTTTTGAGTCTGCTGAAGATGCCTCCTCCTGGTTAGATACCAACGAACACGTCTTTCGCCAGGCTGGGAGGGGGGCTGCGGAGGGAAACTGACACCCTATTTCACCAGATGAAAGTTTGTAACATGTCAACCTGCTTTACTGGGAAGCCAAAACCTTTACCTATGTTGTTAGCGATGAGAGCAAGTGAGACTGTTAAGTACCGTTTGTAGACTTAATACAAATGTTTCCCATCAGTTCAGCCCCACTGGACGAGCGGATTGTCAGTTGGATCGTCTAGACTGACCATATGTTTCCCCTCGTTTATATCCAATTCCCCTGAAGTTGTGACAACCCCCACCATACTGCCTGTGAAACTCAGGGATGTGAATTGGCTGGCTTGGCCCCAGGTAGGGGCCTCAGTGGGCCCGGGGTTCCCTTGGTGTTCTGTTTAACTTTTTTTTCTTTTTTTTTACTGTTTTAACCAGCAACTGTTGAGCCGACACTACGGGTGAGGACATGACCTCATGGAGGACCCTGTTATGGGTGGGTCCACTTGATCAGGCATGGCACCATGACTCGGGTATGCCCCTCTCTTTTTGACCAGCAAGGTCTGGAAAGAAAGGACTGTACACTGCCTTGGGCACCCATGTCTCTAGAACTGCCTTGTCGCATTTCATATACCTTTTTTATGCTGACAAATGAGTGTTACCGACACTCTGGCAGGAGACTGTAGGAGTGTGTAGACTTTGACCCCATTAGAGCCCTTTAGGGATGAGCCGAACACCCCCCGGTTCGGTTCGCACCAGAACCTGCGAACGGACCGAAAATGCGCACGAACGTTAGAACCCCATTGACGTCTATGGGACTCGAACGTTCTAAATCAAAAGTGCTCATTTTAAAGGCTAATTTGCATGGTATTGTCCTAAAAAGGATTTGGGGACCCGGGTCCTACCCCAGGGGACATGTATCAATGCAAAAAAAACTTAAAAACGGACGTTTTTTTGGGAGCAGTGATTTTAATGATGCTTAAAGTAAAAAAAAAAGTGAAATATTCCTTTAAATATCGTACCTGGGGGGGTGTCTATAGTATGCCTGTAAAGTGGCGCGTGTTTAGAACAGTCCCTGCACCAAATGTAATTTTTAAAGGAAAAAATCTCATTTAAAACTGCTTGCGGGTTTAATGTAATGTCGGGTCCTGGCAATATGGATGAAAATCAGTGAGACAAACGGCATGGGTACCCCCCAGTCCATTACCAGGCCCTTTGGGTCTTGTATGGATATTAAGGGGAACCCCACACCCAAATTAAAATAAGGAAAGGTGTGGAGCCACAAGGCTCTATATACTCTGAACAGCAGTATACAGGCGGTGCAAACAAGACAGGGACTGTAGGTTTGTTGTTAAGTAGAATCTGTTTGTAATTTTGAACGGGTACATTTTTAACGTGTTTAGCTCCAGCCAAAAAATCTTTTTTTAAGCTTTTTGGAAAACATAGGGAAGGGTTATCACCCCTGTGACATTTGTTTTGCTGTCTTTCCTCCTCTTTAAAAGATTTCACCTCACTTTTTGTCCCAATGACAAATGTTTTTTGAAAATTTGTTTTTTTTTTTTTGTGGAACAAGGATTGGAAAGCATCAGTGGAAAGGAGAAATGTTTTTCCCATATTAACTTACAGGAGAGAATTTCCCTTCCTCGGGGTAGATTTCATCTCACTTCCTGTTGTCTCCTTCCGTTTGCAAGTAGGAGTCGTTTGTAAGTTAGATGTTTGAAAGTAGGGGCCTGCCCTATATACTCAGCATAAATTTGGCCCTTAGGTGTTGTTGTGGCCACAACAACGTAAGCCCTCACAGGGCCCTGCTGTGAAATATTAGTTCAAGAATTGTAATTGCATGCCCCTGTTGAACAGGGGCAGAAAAACTGGGCCTTTGGTGGTGCTGGTGCTACAACACTGCAACCCCTCACAGACACTCTAGTTGGAATGCAGGAACGAGCCCTGCTGCAAAGTATTGCATCAAAAATTGTAATCACACGCCCCTGTTAAACAGGGGCTGAAAAATTGTGCCTTAGGCATTGGTGGTGGCGCCCAGAACCAAAAATGTCCTTTCAAGCTATCAGCGTGATGATTGAGGAGGAAGAGGATAATTACTCAGGGATAGTCACTCAGCATCAGCATAGGCAGTCTTTGAAGGGATCTGAGATTTAAAAAAAAATTATTCGGTTACATCAGCATCAGGTGCTTTGGTAGCTGGTGGTGATCCAAGAGTGATTCATTTTTATGAAGGTCGATCGACCGAGTCGGTGGACAGACGCACCCTGTGATCGGTTACAAAGCCTCCAGCAGCACTGAATGTGCGTTCCGAAAGAACGCTGGATGCAGGACAGGCCAGTAGCTCAATTGCATACTGTGCAAGCTCTGGCCAGTGATCCATCCTCAAGACCCAGTAACCCAGAGGATTTTCGGTGGGAAAGGTGTCCAAGTCTGATCTTGCCCCTAGGTATTCCTGCACCATGTAAAACAGACGCTGGCGATGGTTGCTGGAACCGATCATACCTTGGGGCTGCGGACCAAAAAATTGTCTGAACGCATCGGTCAGACGGCCACCTTCTCCACCGCTCCTTCTTTGACTGACCGAAGCCTCAGCAACACGTTGTCCAGAAACAGGAGTTTGTAACCTCCAGGGCTGAAACAACTAATCGATTAATCGATTATGAAATTAATCGATTACTATTTTCATAATCGATTAACATAATGGGGTTAAAAATATAAAATGAGCCCTTTATAGTACAAAAAGAGCAAATAATCGCTACTGTAAATATTACTTTCACCGTTCTACAGTAAAAAATGAACCCCTTACAGTAGCAATTATTTGCTTTTTTTTTTTTTTTTTTTTTTTTTTTTTTTTTTTTTTTTTTTGTACTATGTAGGGCTCATTTTAGTTTCTTTTAACCCCATTATGTTACTAAATATCTTAGACCTGGTTCACATCTATGTGTTTTTTGGTGCTTTTTGCAGAAACGCACTACAGTTCATTTAACATGGTTTCCTATGGGACACGTTCACATCTATGCTTTTTTTTCAGCTGCTGTATATTTGGAAAGGGTCAGGGACTTTTTTTTTTTACTAACGCAAAACGGTGCTTTTTAGGTTCAATATACTTCAATGGAGAAGCTGCAGAAAATCATGTAATGCGTTTTTGCAGCAATTTGTATTTTTTAATCTGCTCAACAACAAATTGGCCAAAAAACAGTATTTCTCTTCTAATAGTGTATACAGTATATCTCTTCTGTCTGTTATTCTCAGAGTGGATTCAATATTTTGCTCCCTAACCATATAGTTGGTTGTTTATATTTACCACTGCATAGAGATATTTTAAGAATACATTGCCTTTTTTTTTTTTTTTTTTTTTTTTTAACTTTACATATTAACTAAATTATACACCACACTTTTTTTTTTTTTTTTTTTTTTTTTTTTTAAGGTGATTAATCGAAACAATAATCGGCCAACTAATCGATTATGAAAATAATCGTTAGTTGCAGCCCTAGTAACCTCCCAGTCTCTGGGAACGCGTTGCACAGACCTTTCTGCAAGGCCTCCCGAAGATGTTTCATCCTCTGCTCCCTCTGCGATGGCAAGATAAGGTCCGCAACCTTACCCTTGTAACGTGGATCAAGGAGGGTTGCCAGCCAGTATTGGTCCTTCTCCTTGATGCCACGAATACGAGGATCCTTACGCAGGCTTTGCAGGATCAGGGAGGCCATGCAGCGTAGGTTTGCTGAGGCATTCGGCCCGGAGTCCTCTGGGTCACTAAGGACGACATGGTCCGCAGCCACCTCCTCCCAGCCACGTACAAGTCCATGTGTTCTTGGGACTGATCCCTTAAAGACTGCTGCTGATGCTGAGTGCCAGGCTCCACCTTCATACTGACACAGTCCTCGTCCTCGTCCTCGTCCTCCTCTTCCTGTGTGATTGGCGGGCATGCAGAAACACTGTCTGGATAAAGGGGGGCCTTGAGAGCTAAGGAAGTCCTCCTCTTCCTGCCTCTGTTCTGCCTCAAGTGCCCTGTCCATTATTCCACGCAGCGTGTGCTCCAACAGGTGGACAAGGGGGACAGTGTCACTGATGCATGCACTGTCACTGCTCACCATCCTCGTGGCCTCCTCAAATGGTGACAGGACAGTGCATGCATCCCTGATCATGGCCCACTGGCGTGGGGGGGAAAAAAAAAACCAAGCTCCCCTGTCCTGGTGCCATAGTTGCACAGGTACTCATTGATGGCCCTCTGCTGCGTGTGCAGCCGCTGCAGCATGGCCAACGTTGAGTTCCACCTGGTGGGCATGTCACAGATTAGGCGGTTCTTGGGCAGGTTAAACTCCTTTTTGGAGGTCCGTCAGCCGAGCACTGGCATTATATGACCGGCGGAAATGCACACAGACTTTCCTGGCCTGCCTCAGGACATCCTGTAAGCCCGGGTACCTGCCCAAGAACCGCTGCACCACCAAGTTAAGGACGTGAGCCAAACAGGGCACATGGGTCATTTGTCCCTGTCGGAGGGCAGAGAGGAGGTTGGTGCCATTGTCGCAAACCACCATTCCTGCCTTAAGTTGGCGTGGCGTCAACCACCTCTGAACCTGCCCCTGCAGAGCTGACAGAACCTCTGCCCCAGTGTGGCTCCTGTCCCCCAAGCACACCAGCTCAAGCACCGCATGACATCTTTTGGCCTGCGTACTTGCGTAGCCCCTTGAATGGCTACGGAGCACCGCTGGTTCCAAGGACAAAGCACAGGAAGAGGCCATGGAGGAAGAAGAAGGGGGTGGAGGAGAGAGGTGTGTCACAGTCATTAGCATTTTGGAGGCGTGGTGGCGGAACAACCTCCAACACTACTGCACCTTGTCCTGCATCCTTCCCAGCTGCCAGCAGAGTCACCCAATGCGCCATGAAACTTAAGTAATGTCCCTGTCCATGCCTGCTGGACCATGAGTCAGCGGTAATATGCACCTGACCGCCCTGTCCAGCGAGGCATGGACATTGCCTTCCACATGCCGGTAGAGAGCCGGAATCGCCTTCCATGAGAAAAAGTGGCGTTTAGGTACCTGCCACTGAGGAACCGCACATTCCACAAACTCACGGAAGGGGGCAGAGTCTACCAACTGAAAAGGCAGCAGTTGAAGTGCTAGCAATTTTGCCAAGCTAACATTCAACCGCTGTGCATGTGGATGGCTGGGAGCAAACTTCTTTCGGCGGTGCAGCAGCTGGGGCAGGGAAATTTGCCTGGTACAATCTGACGTCGGTGTACCAAAAGCAGATTGCCCACAAGTACTTGGCTGTGACACGCCTAATTCTACACCTTCATTCCTCTCAGTGCAGGTCTCAGAGGACTGAAGGTATAGTGGGGTTGGAGATCTCAGCTGATGAGGAGCAAGGAGAGGTCCTCTTTGTTCTTTGGTGTGGGTCTTTTAGATACGCTTGCCAACGAACTGCATGGCAGGTCAACATATGTCTGGTCAAGCATGTGGTACCCAAGCAGGAGATGTTTTGGCCACGCGAGATACGCTTGAGACATATGTTGCAAATAGCAGCGGTGCGATCTGATGCACTCGTCTCAAAAAAGCCCACACCAAAGAACTTTTTGAATAACGTGCAGAGACTGCAGCGTCCTGCACATGTGGAGCTTTGGGGTGTGATGCAGTCAATGTGCTGCCCTTAGGCTGGCCCCTGGAGGGCATCCTGCCTCGTTGGTGATGTGCCTCCTCCTCCTCTCTCCTATCAGGCACCCACGTTGAGTCAGTGACCTCATCATCCCCTCCCTCCTCATCACTGGCGCAAACCTGGCAGTATGCTGCAGCAGTGGGAGAATGACTGCCAGATTGCTGTCCTTCTTGGGCACCCCCTCTGTCTGCGCTCATGTTACTGCCTTCATCGAGCTCAGTATCATCATCAGAGCCTTCCAAACACTGGGCATCCTCCTGGAGCATGTGCCCAACACTGGTCAAACAGTTTGAGGGACTCCTCAGGAGGACATGGTGGGGCTAGGGAAGGAGTCACTGATGACATTGAGCCGAGGGAAGAGGCCGCTGCTTTGCCAGACAAAGTACCCTGGGCATGGGTGAGAGAGGATGAGGACGGCTTGGTCATCCACTCGACCAAGTCTTCCGCATGTTGTGGCTCAACACGGCCAGCTGCCGAAAAAAAGCCCAAGCGTGTCCCACGGCCACATGCTGATGAGGATGCACCGTCTCCATGACCAGCACTAGACACAGAGCCTGCTTGTGACTGTCTGCCTCTCCTTCTTGGCCTTCCAGACATACTAATGGCCTGTAGCTGCACTAAGCGTGTGTGTGTGTGTGTGTGTGTGTGTGTGTGTGTGTGTGTGTGTGTGTGTGTGTGTGTGTGTATATATGTGTATCTATCTCTCTATCTCACCACCAACCTTCTACAGGTAGGTCTAGCTGCACACTGTGAGCAGGACGCACCCCACTAACTTGTAAATAGTCTAGCTGCACACTGTGAGCAGGACGCACCCCACTAACTTGTAAATAGTCTAGCTGCCTGACTGTGGTACTAATAAGATCAAAAGAACACCAGTAATTTTCTTCAGGTAGCTGTATATACTGTAACAAGACAAGCCTGCCTGTCAGTAAGAAGATAACAAGAACGGATCTAGCTAAACTGAATACGGTGTGTATATGTTGACATAATTTGTTCAGGTAACTTAGAGGTGTAGGCAGGAATTGGGAGGAATGCTGAGCTTCTCTGTGTAGGAGGCAGACCTCATGAGTGGTGACAAGGCAAGGAGATGCTTGGGGTTAACGGTAACTTGTATCCTTATCCTAATGAATACTGAGTGATGTGTGCACGGATTGTACTATTGAACCATATATGCCTGGATTCCATGATGATTGGTGATCTATTTCTGTAAGGATTGTTGCTGGTTGTAAACTGTACGGTTTTGTTCCAATAAAAACTTTATTTGAGAAAAAAAAACACAATGCCAAGAGTTGGTAAAAGCAGGGGTCCGTCATCCGGAGAGAATTCTGAAAATCATTTTGGATTATTCTCCTGGAGCTCCCGTAGCAAAGGCATATGACATAATTGGTTACGATTAATAAAGCAACTTCCTCTAATAAATGACACTTTATCTATTCCGATTCCGCAACATGGCTGGTTGAAGAACAGCTGCTCGGAAACTGAAAAGTGCGAATCAACACTCTCCAACTTCTACTAACACAAAATTTAGCAGAAGGAGCCCAAAGGGTGGCGACTGACAATTAAACTTCCTCTTTATTTGCCTGTAGTACGTCACTACATCCGTGTTTGTTGGCAGACAATTGTGTACCGTTTTTGTATGCAATTGCCCCCCCCCCCCTTTTCCTACTGACGGGAGCTTACAACGATCAGCTTTTTTCTGTAAAACCTTTATCCCAAATGGGGAAACAGTTTTCTGTAACTGATTTATAAAGAGTAAGCTGGAGTTTGGCTTCAATTTGTTACTCTAGTTAAATCTGCTAGTCCATCTAACGCTGCATCCACCCCCCCAGACTGACTGCTGTTGTCCAAAGGTGCCCTCTGTGCTATTTCATCGAGAGTGCTGGACTCTAATACAGGAGTGTTACTGGCCAGATCACCAGGTGAAAACGGAGGGAGAAAAGCCTGAAGCAGAAAACTAATGCAGCCACCACATTTAAGGATTAATAAGCTGCAATATTACATTTTTGGGTTTAATTCTGCTTTAAAGGCACATTGGACATTGCAAAGAGCACATTGGTAGGGTGTGTTGTGTGGGGTTTTTTTTTTTTTTTTTTTTTTCCTGAACCCAATCATTCCAGCAATGAGCCAAGCAGTTCCAGCCTCTGTCTTGGGTTCTCATTGGAAAGATTGATAGCAAGGAGCCAATGGCTTCCGCAGCTGTCAATCAAATGACACGGGGGGGGGGGGGGCGCTGGGGCCAAGACTCCGGAGAGTGCCAGCATGCGTGCCCCCATGAAATGCGGCTCTCCATTGGGGGCACTCGATGAAGAAGAGGGGCAGGAGCACAGCGGAGGAACCTCAGAAAAGGAGGATCGGGCCGCTCTGTGCAAAACCCTTACACAGCAGGTAAGTGTGTATGTGTGTGTGTGTGTGTGTGTGTATATGTGTGTGTGTGTATATATATATATATATATATATATATATATATATATATATATATATACATACATACATACATACATACATACATACATACATACATACATACATCTTAAAAGTGACCATGGTGTAATTGCTAAAATTCATCAAATTTGGTGATTAAATGGCCATCCATGCTGTCACATACACGGTGCAAATTTCTGTGGTTGCAGGAAAAATTCACGCCCGTGCACCCCTTAGTGGCGCATTTTTGCGTGCACCCAATCACATCATGCTGCAGCTTGATGCAGTGCTATTTAAAGAAACGGGGGGGAGTTGAAGACTTCCTGTTGCTTACAGGTATGGTAGCTCAATAAAATATATGGTCTGCTCTACCTATGATGTAGGTGTGCAAATGTGCATGCAGAGTTCTGAATCGCACCTCCTATCAGAATCCCGCATCCTCAGTCACCCTTTTCGTATCAGCCACTCCCCTTCACGTTAAAATACCCCCCCCCCCCACATTGCTATCTTTTGCTCCGCCTCCTGTCCTACAGACAGGGAAGGTGGGAGACGCAGCAGGTTTGGACAGGGGGCAGGATCTGCAAACTGCTGACTACTTGCTAGGACTGCTCTGCATTCTAGCAACCAAACCCCTCGTCTACTTGGGTAGGCCTCCCCTCCATTCAGAGCTGTCCTGATTCCTGTTGGCTCCTAAATGGTGGGGCTGTGACGCTCGGTCTGGATGGGACACTAACCTGGTCTGCCACTTGTGCTCATAAGATTACCGTATATACTCGAGTATAAGTCGAGGCCCTAATTTACCACAAAAAAATGGGGAAAACTTATTGACCTGAGTAGAAGACGAGGGTGAGAAATGCACTGTGCCCATTTGCAGCCATAGGTTCCCCCGAACTTCAAACTCGGTAGTTAAGGGTTCCTAGATGCCCCCTAGCTGCAGCCAGAATTTGGGGTCTCTGAACCCAAAGGGTCCCGAAATAACATTGCTGCAGATGGACACAGTTAACCGAATTTGGGGCCCCGTATCTCCGGGCCACTTAGTGCTAGGAACCCCAAATTTGGTGTGCAAATTACTAGCACCATAAAATATCCAAAGCTGGGGTTTCTAGCACCAAGTGGCCCCGAGATACGGGGCCCCAAAATCGGTTCAGAAAATGTCAAGCACTTTTCTGCAGCAGAGAATGACATTTTCTGAACCTACTTTGGGGCCCCGTATCTCGGGGCCACTTGGTGCTAGGAACCCCAGCTTGGATATGTTATGGTACCAGTTCTACTGGGTTTGCACACCAAATGTATGGGTTCCTAGCACCAAGTGGCCCTGAGATACGGGGCCCCAAATTCGGGTCGGAAAATGAAATTTTTTGCTGCATAAAAGTGCTTGACTCGAGTGGGGGCACTTTCAGCACAAAAAAATGTGCTGAAAAACTCGACCTATACTCAAGTATATACGGTATATGAATAACAAACTTTTCTTTCACTCATGTTCGTGTTTGACTGAAGCTATTTATTCATCAACTGTGTTTACTCTTTTTAAATCATAATCGCAACAGAAACTACCCAAATGACCCTGATCAAAAGTTTACATACCCCAGTTCTTAATACCGTGTATTTCCCCCTTTAACATCAATGACAGCTTGAAGGCTTTTGTGGTATTTGTGGATGAGGCTCCTTATCTTCTCAGATGGTATGGCTGCCCGTTCCTCTTGGCAAAAAGCCTCCAGTTCCTGTAAATTCTTGGGCTGTCTTGCATGAACTGCACATTTGAGATCTCCCCAGAGTGGCTCAATGATATTGAGGTCAGGAGACTGAGAGCCACTGCAGAACCTTCACTTTATTCTGCTGTATTCAATGACAGGTTGACTTGGCCTTGTGTTTTGGATCATTTGTCATGTTGGAATGTCAGAGTATGTCTGATGTGCAGCTATCTGGCTGATGAATGCAAATGTTCTTACAGTATTTTTTTGATAACATACTGCATTCATCTTGCACAGGAAATTTGGTCAAAATTGATGGCCTTTTTTGTAGCTCGCACATCAGCGATCCACCGCCGCCGTACCTTTTCATCATAGGCCTTGTTGACTCTTCTAAATTTTGGTCTTGTCACTCCAAATGACTTTGTGCCAGAAGGTTTGAGGCTTGCCTCTGTGCTATTTGGTGTATTGTAAACGGGATACTTTGCTGCATTTGTGTAGTAATGGCTTTTTTTTTTTTTTTTTTTTTTTCTGCGACTCGACCATGCAGCCCATCTTTCTTCAAGTGCCTCCTTATTGTGCATCTTGAAACAGCCACACCACATATATTTTCAGAGTCCTAAAGTTATTTGTGGGTTTTTCTTTGCATCCCAATATATAAATATAAAATATATAATTTTTTTTTTTTTTTTTTTTTTTTTTTAAATATTCTCTATTAAAAAAAAAAAAAAAAAAAATCTGCACATGATTGAACAGGGTTACAGTACGTCGACGCGTTGAAATGCCTCCTTCATTTAATCACCCCCTAGGTTTCACATGTTGAGTAATGCACTCTGTGATTAATTATGCAAGCAGCCCAAAGCTTGGCAGGCTGGCTGAAGATTTAATCAATCGGATAAAGTGTAGTGTTACTCTTGGTACAGATGATGGTGGATAATACAAAGGAAGCATTTTTGATGTCTTTGTAGTTGGGACAGTGCATCACAAAGACAAGTGGATACTATAGAACAGGATCAAGAACGCTGTAAATGGTTAACCATTTAAATAGGAAACTTGTCTTTTTGTAGGGATGATCTTGTGACTGGCACTCCAGAATAGATGGCCTGTACCCAGAGGCCACTTGTCACAACCATCTTGTCTTCCAACAACTACATACAGTATGTTTCAGATGTATTTTGAAGCTCCACGATGGTACAACATATTGACTGGAACACTCATTAAAATGCTACACTTCCTTTTTTTTTTTTTTTTTTTTTTTTTTTTTTTTTTTTTCTACATGTGTCCAGAAATTGGTCACATGCAGGTAATTGGCTTTGCCAGGTAATGCATGGTATTGTGACTAGTATATAGACCAGGGATATGCAATTGGCAGACCTTCAGCTGTTGCTAGACTACATGTCCCATCATGCCTGACAGCCACAAGCTTGACTCCTAGAAGCAGTCTTGTTATGCCTCATGGGACTTTTAGTTCTGCAACAGCTGGAGGTCTGCTAATTTCATATCCCTGGTATAAACTGATGGACCTTGGGGGTGGTGGAATTTGGACTGATCTGCTGCAAGACTGTGTGTTTCAGTTTATTTCCTGCAGCTTTGTCAAATGCACCATATGTTTTAGCTTGAAGCCTAATGGTCAAAGCCCGTGTGAAGGTGGAGACCAGCATTTAGTTCCAGTCTGTCAGTAAACATTTCATACTGCTTGGAGTAAGGCAGCATTTTAGTGTTGCATTTTCTCTGATTGTAGAACAGGTGCCTATGAACAAGCTGCAATGCTCTGTCATGGAACCAGCCTTCCTAAGGCTTGCTAAAACTGGAGTTCAGATTTACACAATGCTTCCTGTAAGCAGATATGTGAAACTTACCCTTGAAGTTGCTGCTGCTGGATGGTTTTCCATATGACATTGACTCTTCTTGCAATGCCATGCCCACTGAAACGCCAATGCCAAAGTGTGTGGGTTTGTGTGTGTGGTTTTTTTTTTTTTTTTTTTTTTTTTTTTTTTTTAGCAAATGCTCCCCATAGAACAATATAGGGCATGACCATAACAGATAACCATTTGGTACAACCCCACAAACTTTGAGAACCTCTCAAGAGAAAATATATAATTTTATCCAGTGAGATTCTAAGGCCCCTTTCACACTGGGGCGGTGGGGGCTGCTGTACTGTCGTTCTTGTAGCGGTATTCGGCCGCTAGCGGTTCGGTTTTAACCCCCGCTGGCGGCCGAAAAAGGGTTAAATCCGCTCGTACAGCGCGGCTATAGCCGTGCTGTCCCATTGATTTCAATGGGCAGGAGCGGTGAATAAACCGCTCCTTCCCCGCTCCAAAGAAGCGGCTCGCAGGACTTTTTTTACCGTCCTGCGAGCGCACCGCTTCAGTGTGAAAGCCCGAGGGCTTTCACACTGAACAAACAGCGGAGGCTGTTTAGGGGCGGTTTTCAGGCGGTATTTTTAGTGCAATACCGCCTGAAAACCGCTCCAGTGTGAAAGGGGCCTAACTAAAGCATGTGGATCCTTCAGGCTTTAACAACCCCCCCCCCCCCCATGTACTATTAAACATTGGGGCCGTCCAAAGTTCATGTCTGAGTGGATTTAAATGGGGGGGGGGGGTCCATGTTAAAGGATGTAAATGCCAAAATGTTGTCCCAAGCACCACCATGCAGTCTTTGATACAGATGGCAAATTTGTGGCCTCTCGCCACTTGCAGCCTGTAATTAAGTCACCTCCCACTCTTTTGGCATCAAGAGCCAGTGGCATTGGTGGTGCATTGGGACTCTGTGGCAACAATCTCTCTAGGAACCAATGGTCCCCCTTTCCTTCAGCACACTGGGTGTCTTCAACAGCTGTTCCTTCAAAAGACTGGGCTGCCATATCTGCATAGAACTCCATGAGGAACTCTCATAATCCGTAACTCTCTCCAACTCAGCAGCCTGAATCTCTGGTCATCTTTCTCATCCTACATGCAACTGCTCTGAGCCTGGGATTCTTTGTGAGGGGAGGGGTTCCCCGGGGGGGGGGGGGTTCCCCCTCCCCAGCTGACCTTCTATGGTGATCAGTCGGCTCAATGCTACTTAGTATTTCAAATTTGGGCAGATTTGTTTTTGCAACATCGCTATCTGTAGTGGCGGTAGTTGAGTCTCTAATGCTGGCAGGATTTACACTGTCTCCAGTCAGCATCGCCCTCTCATTGCACCTCCATTTTACTGTTCTTTAAAGTGATTTGTAAAGTCGTGTGGGTGTGTGGTTTTCCTATTAAAATAACAATCCTGTAATATTTAACTGCTCTGTACAGTTGGTTTTGCGCAGAGCAGCCCAGATCCTCAATCTTTTGTTCATTGACTGACACAGCACTTCCGTTCTTGACCTTGGGGTTATATCACCACCTTCAGGAGTAGGACTAGGCAGAAAAAAAGGGTTTTGCCTAGTCTAGAAGGACCTGGGACCTGTGGTTCATGGGGTGTGTGTTTTTTGTTTTTTGTTTTTTGTTTTATTCTCATTAGTTTTCGTCTTCATCTGCAATCAACTGCTGGGCTGGGTGACGGGCAGGATATCAGCCTGGCCACCGAGCATGCGCAGACCTGAACTCCACACTGGGTCGGCTGAGACGAGCCCCATCCTGGACCGGGACGGCCGGCGGGCTAGATGCCTCGCAGGGACACATATGACCAGGCACCTGACGTCTGAGTCGGCGTCACCGTGGCCGACAGTCGCACTGTTTAGGCGGGAGGAGGATCTGTCTCGGGAGTATGACCCACAATTTCTGCTGGATGGGTAAGTACATGCGCCACCGGCACGGTTTGGAGCAGCTGGGTACTCCCTGGGGTGGTCGGTTCTGGGGAATCTCCTCCTCCTCCCCCCCCCCCCCTCCCCCGTTGCGTTACCTGGCAGCTGTCGCAGTCAGGTGCTGGGTGCCACTAGGTTTATGTTTTGGCCCCTACTTGACCTTTTGTAGGGTGCTCTCTTCCAGGTGCGGTGTGTTCCCTCTTCCTCTAAAATGTCCCCTACCCCTCCATCTTCTGGGGAGGACTCTGATCCTGAGCCAGGCTCAGCTGTAGCGGGTGGCCCCTAATCCTTTGCACAGTAAGAAGGAATCCGTCGCTGCGCATTAAAAAGCACTGGTGGGCACACTCATTACGGCGGTGCGCGATACCTTGACAATTGAGGGTTCGGCAGAGGTCTGTCCCCTTTTGGGTCTCGTAAGCCGGACCGCATCGCAAAGGTGTTTTCCTTGCCTGTCTTATTTCGATAAGTTTATTTACAAGGATTGCGATTGCCCGCAGCGGCCCTTTTCAGTCCCAAGGCGTTTTTGTTGCGTTACCACTTTTGAGGAGAGTCTGCTAAAGAAATGGGCTTCCCCCCTCCTGTCCTTTTGATCCTCCAGTATCTAGGTTGAACAAAGCGGCCAGACGGTCACTCGGTCTATGTTTATGATGGCAGGTTTGGCCCTTTGTCTAGTGTTGGCCATGGCTCTGGTGTCGCAGACGCTTACTGAGTGAGCTAAGCTATTACACCACGAGTTGGGTAATGGGCAAATTTCTCTGGTCTGTGTGGAACTGGCAGACCAGTTGGTGCAAGGGCTCAAGTATGTTTGTAATGCTGCCTTGGACACGGCCCTGTTACTTTCTAAAATCTGTGTCAGCCATGGTTCTTTGCCGGTTGCTTTTGGCCTAAGCGCTTAAGTCGGCGGACCAAACATCTAGGGCTCTGGCGGAATTGCCTTTCCAGGGTTGGCGGCTATTTGGAGCCACTCTGGACAACCTTAAAGGATATTACTGGGGGGGGGGGGAAGAGCACCTTTCTCCCGCAGTCCAAAAAGGGCAAGGAGTCCTGTCGCAGCTCCTGGTGTCCATTCAGACAGTTGCGGTTTGGCACTGCCTCCTCTTTCCTGATTAGCTAACTGAGTTTGACAGCAGTGGGAGCCAATTGTGCCACTGCTGTGTCAGCCAATCTGGAGTAAGTCCCAGACTGACTAGGCACTTGTGGACATCTCTGGATAGAAATGGGGCTAAGGGCTGCTGCACACAAAGCCGTGTGTGTGTGTGTGTGTGTGTGTGTGTGTGTGTGTGTGTTTTGTTAGCTCAGGCGGCTGTGGGCAACACAAGTTGCTGCTTGTCCAGATCACCTTTTATGTACATGATGGAACTATGACAGGGATATGTTTGATACTGTTTATCGCAAACACTATTGCCGCTGAGGGCTCTAAGGATCCTCTTAGCCTATATTAAGGCTTAATGTACACAGGACTTTTTACAACCTCGCCTGAACGATTTAACTTGACAGATAGTAACCCACTTTTTTAATGTCCGTTTTGAATTTAGAAGTGTTTGAAAAAGGCCTCTAAACTCAACTGCCTAAACGACATTAAACAAATCTGTGTACATGTAAGGCCTTCATGTATGCTGCTGCCCCTGAATTCTCCCCAATGTTATCTTATCTGTCTGTACATTTAGTCATTTCTAGGCAGTTGATTTTAGA
Source organism: Aquarana catesbeiana (assembly GCF_042186555.1). Classification (NCBI taxonomy): domain Eukaryota; kingdom Metazoa; phylum Chordata; class Amphibia; order Anura; family Ranidae; genus Aquarana; species Aquarana catesbeiana. Next base: position 420,052,221 of record NC_133325.1, on the reverse strand, counting down.
AGCACTTTTTTGGAATGCAAAAGTTTAGAGGCATTTAAAGTTCCAGACATGGTAACTTGTAGCCATGTTTTTTCATTTTGGGCTATTTTTAAAATGAGAGGTGTGTGTGTGTGTGTGTGTGTGTGTGTGTGTGTGTGTGTGTGTTGCCGATTACGATCTGTAAAGTTAAACTTCTTTTGAAAGGGGGCCAGATTTGATGGTGAACACCGACCATTTTGCCTGACGTTCTTTTAACCATTAAAATTCGGTGTGTGTTCGTCCGAGCACTAATACACTGCCCAACAAGAATTCTCTTGCCTTTGTGGCTGTGTGGTGAAGAGCAGCTCGGGTGTGTTAATTGTAAATAAAGAACTGTGAAGCAAAATAAGGGTTAGTGCCCATATGCAGCCCCCACCGTTGCCATCGGTGCAGCCTGATGCCCATCTGCAACCTTGGATGGGACAGGGAGGGGGGCGGGATGAGCTCCGACAGATTACATACAGGAGAATGTGTTTTCTTGGTGGCCTCTTTAATATAAAGTCCCGCCTCCTATGATGCACAGAACAGTCATCCAACGACCGTGCAGGAGATGGGACTTCCTATTACAGAGGCCACCATGCAAAAAAGAAATTCACCTGTATGTACGGCACTTGTCCCGCCTCCTCCCTGTCCCCTCCAAGGCAGCCAGCATGTATATCTTTTGTGGAGTTCGGGGATTCATTGGGGGGGGCCACAAGATATACATGTCCAAATCACCAGATGGGCCCTTCGAAACCAGAATGCGGCCCGGACTTTGGACATGCCGGCCTTTGGAGTTAAATCGTTCAGGAAAGGTTGTAAAAAAAGTCCCATGTACATGAAGCCTAAGAAGGCCTATGGGTCAACCCAAAACGGAAGGGGGGGGAAATGGGCAGAGGCTGTGGCTTTGTTTTTTTGTTTTTTTCCCGTAATTTCTAGCAGAAAGCTTTGTTTGTAAACCCTATTGCACTTCCTCTTATTTGGCTTGCTCAGTAGTTAGGTTTGAGAAGTGTGTAGTTTAACCGCTTCAGCCCTGGAAGATTTTACCCTCTTCCTGACCAGAGCACTCTGCGATTCGGCACTACATAGCTTTAACTGACAATTGCGCAGTCATGCAGCGTCACAAATAGAGCTTTCTTTTGGAGGTATTTGATCACCTCTGCGGCGACAAGTTTGAAAGCATTATTTTTTCGCTATAATAAATATCCCCCCCCAAAAAAAACTACATGCATGCCTACATATTCTCTATCTCTCCTCAGTTTAGGCCGATTTATGTATTCTACATATTTTTGTTAAAAAAAAAAAAAAAAAAAAACCCCAATAAGGGTATATTGATTGGTTTGCGTAAAAGTTATAGCGTCTACAAAATAGGGGTTCGTTTTATGGCTTAATTATATATATTTTTTTTTTTTTTTTGCAGCGATCTGCAACATTATGTCGGACACTTTTGGGACCATTTGTCATTTATACAGTGATCAGTGCTATAAAAGATGCACTGATTACTGTGTAAATGGCAGTGAAGGGGTTAAGTATCTAGGGAGTGGTTCTAACTGGGGGGAATGGGCTTCAAGTCACATGACAGCGATCACCGCTCCCAATGAGGAGCGGTGATCTGTCATGACAGAAGCCAGAACAGGGAAATACCTTGTTTACATTTGCTTTAACTGATGTACTACTAAATGTTCACCTCTTACTAATCATTTTTCCCACATGTATTGGGCATGTAATCAAAACTGGAACAGCTGTGCATGGTAGGCAATGTTTCTGTCTTTGGCTTCAGCTAAACTTTGAAAATTTAAGGATAGAAGCAAATTGAGTGCCATGCACAGCTGCTTCAAATTGTCAGCTCCAGTTTTGATAAATTCAATCTCATCTAACAAGATGCCAGTTTTACTGTCCCCCAGGAAGTTACAACTAGACCACTTTTTTAGTATTGAATTTCTAATGTCCTGTGGTCTGTAACTAGGTAGTTGACCTTGGTTCAAGAAATTTATTGAAGATAATTGTACTACTGTCAGATTTTTGGAAACTCAATGCTTGTTTTTCTACAAAAAAGTAGATGTTTCCCTCCCTCTTGACCCCTATGTCCTCTATCTAAAAGTCAGCTCTGGCTCTACCCTTGACACATTCGTATGCCATTTTCTATATGAAGAAACTTGTCTTTCATTTCACTTGCTTGTTTCTGAAAATCTTCCATGCTTGAGTAATTTTTGTCTTGGAGTAATAAATTTTGTCTCGTGTGGGTTTTTTTTTTTTTTATTGCTCTTATTACATGTCTCGGATGACAACTTCCAGGATTGCATATTTAGAAGTTGACTTCCTATAAGATTAAACCACTTTAGCTCCTGCTAGTGGCATATTCAACATTTTATAAGAAGTAAAAGATATAACGCCAACATGTCCGGGGAGGGAGAAAAAAATTGAAAACCGAATCCTGGAGTTGGAAAAGATCACCTCCAAAAAAAACTTTTTAAACTTGTGTAGCTAATCGCCTTCTCAATGGCACACATTTTGACTTTCAACTGTGGTCATTTTTGATTTAGCTCGGCATGAAAAGCTTTCCTGGTAGTGCAACTGAAGCAAACAATCATACAGGTGGCAAGGCATTGTCAAAAGATCTCCAGAATAAAGTTGTGGACACACAAGTCAGATGGATGCAAAAAAAAAAAAAAAAAAAAAAAAAATGTTCCAAGGCTTTATCAATGTCTAGACGCACAGTGAAGTCTATAAGAAGTGGAAGGTATTTGGTACAACACAGACCATCCCTGGATCAGGACATCGCTCCAAACTGGTTGAAGGAGACGGGAGGAAACTGGTGAACAAGGGTACCAAGAGGCCTATAGTAACTCTGAAGCAGTTACAGGAATGTATGACAGAGTTGTCATTGTGTGCATGTGACAATATCACATTCTCCACAAATGTGGCTAGTATTGGAGGGTTGCAAGAAAAGACTTCTCAAGAAAGACCACAATCAGTTGAGCTTTGCCAAAACTTGCCTTGAAGATTCTGAGGCCACATGGAAAAATGTTCTGGTCAGATGGGACTAAAATGTAATTGGGTCTTCACACCAAACAATGGCTAGAAATTAGGGGTGCACCAAATGGAAATTTTGGTATTGAAAATGGATGCACTAGGCTGAAAACCGATACTGAAAATGACAGTTTTTAAAAAATATTTAGTGTGATATATATATATATATCTATCTCTATCTATATATTTGTTTGCCATTATTGGCATCTTTTTAGTGCAAGAAGGGTCAAGAAAAATGCAGTCTAACATCTCTTATATCATGTCTGCAATCTCTTAAACACATTGCTAATAGCAAAATTTCCATTCAGTGCACCTCAAGCAGATATGATGCAAGAGATCAATGCAACCTGCCTGTGCCCGGATCAGAGTGGTGATCTGTGTCTCAGAGCAGAGTTTGAATTGCCTGGGCCACAGTAACAATGTCCCAACTCATGTGATCACATCACACTGATTCAATGTCCCGCCATTGGATCAGTGTGCCGTCTATCGCAGAAGGCGGGACATTGTTACTACGGCCCGAACAATTCAGCTCTGACACACGGAGGGAGTGGAGGACTGGGGCGCACCAGGGTGACACTCCTGTAATGGGCGGTCCCCGCACCCTTTCGGTATCGGATGTTTTTTGCTATCGGCTGAATGAAAACTGTTTTCGGACAATGATTTTTGGTGCGCCTCTATTGGAAATTTTAGTACAGCTCCCCATAACACTATTTCTACAGTAAAGCATGGAGGTGGTAATATCCTGTTAGTGTTTCTATGCAGTAGGGACTGGAGAACTTTTTGGGGCAGAAGGAAAAATGGATGGGGCAAAATGTCAAATTTGAGAAATTGCTGCCCTCTGCCAGAAAGTTTTCAATGGAAAGAAGGTATACCTTCCAACGTGACTGAAATCACACAGCAAAAATTACCACACAGTGGTTGGAGAAAAAGGTGACTGTCGTAGCATGGCTTAGCCAAGCCCAGACTTGAACCCCATTAAAAATCTTTCAGAATGACTTTACTGCAGTCCACAAACGGTCACCATCAAATTTAACTGCACTTGAGCAGTTCTGCAAAAAAGTGGGAAAATATTGCAAAGTTAGTAGAAATATATTTCAACAGACTAAAGGCTATAATTCAAGCAATCGTTCAACAAAATACTAACACAAGGGGGTGATCCTTTTTTCCAACTCAGTGAGATATTAAGGCTTAATGTACACTGGACGTTTTTACAACCTCTCTTGAATGATTTAACTTGATAGATAACAACCCTAGTTTAAAACTTCCGTTTGCCGCGTTTGCGTTTTAGAAGTGTTTGAATATATATTTTTTTTTTTTTCCCCCATCAAAAACGCATGGAAAGTAGGGTATATGGTTTTCAATGGCATAGTTCACACCAGTGCTTGCAGTTCCAGAAAAGTAGTACATGCTGCATTTTTCCTGGACTGGAACCCTGTAAAATGCACCAAAAACGCACTGCAACACACTTATCCTTAGGGTCAAGAAAAGGGGGGTGGGGGGGGGGGTGGAGAGCACTGGACTGGATCAAAAACGCGCATGCGTGGTTCTCAACCTCTAATGGCGTGACCCCTTGATAAAATTTCCCAAGTTGTGGGGACCGCTAACAGTAAAATTATTTTCATAGTGTGGGTTGTCCCCAAGGCAAGACAAGTCATTTGCATCCCTAATCCAGACATTTTAGCGCTCCCTGAGTCCCTTACACTCATACAGTATTAAAACCCCTTATGGTACATTCTAGGATGTACCACTCCTTTCTTTGTTCTCCTTTCTTTCCCTTTTATCTCTCTATCTTAATTTCCTGCTTTTTCTAGCTGTCTTTCTTGTTCTTTCTCCCCCCCTTCTTTTTTTTTTTTTTTTTTTTCTTCTTTCTTTCTTTCTTTGTTCTTCCCCCTCTTTTTCCTCCCTTCCATGTATTCTCTATTTTTGGATGAGTGGCAGTGCTGGCTGGGATTTGGGATGAGTGACAGTGCTGGGGAGAGTTCTGATCAGCCAACTTAGGTGCTTTCGATCTGAGAACTGTAGTGGGGATTTTTAATGGCAACGATAATCACAGGTAGTGTTACTCGCTGTGTCTCAGACGTTGTGGGGTCTCGTAAGCAGTGACACCTATGCCGAAATTGGGGGATAGGGTCTCCTCCAGCCCCTCCCACTTCACATTCCTCACCAATCGGCTGACCTAGTCTCTGCCCTCCAGCCATCCCATGAACTGAATGGGCGGCTGCAAAGAGGCTGAGTGGGCAGCTGCGAGCCCCAGGAATAGCCCGGCTGGGCGGCCACATAATAGGCTGGGAGAGTAGTGCGGGCTTCAGAAACTGACCAGGATTTAGTGACCCCCTGGCAAATCATTTGACCCCCCCCGAGAGTTGGTCTTGACCCCCCAGGTTGAGAACCACTGTGCTACAAGAAGGCAGAGCCCACTCCTTTTTCACTGCCTGGGGTAGGCTAGTCTTTGGAGGTGACTAGCCACTAGGGTTGTACCGATACTAGTATCGGCACCGATACCGAGCATTTGCCCAAGTACTTGTACTCGGGCAAATGCTCCCGATGCTTCCCCCGATACCTGGAAGACAGCAGTGATCGGCACGTGGGGGAGTTACAAGATTCTCCCCCAGCGGTTTTCGGCAGCTTTAGTGACATACAGCTGTGATCGGTCACAGCTGACTGTCACTGCATCCTCCTCCGTGCCCCCTCCGTTCCTCTGTGCCTCTCCGCTGTCCCCTGCATTCCTCTCTCCTTATCTGTCCCCTCTGTTCTCCCCCTCCGTTCCTCCGTCCCCCCCCCCCCCCCCCCTCCTTCCTTTGTGTATGGATAGAGTCAGCTGACTCTGTCCATTCACATAACTGAAACATTGTAATCTCCTGTGATTAGGATGTGTCAGTTTATGAATGGAGAGGAGCCGCTGTCTTCTCTCCATTCATTCTCAGTGCAGCTGAGGCTGCAGAGAAGGGGACTGGGGAATCTCTATCCTCCGTCTCTTTCTCTGTCCCAAAAGGGCTGATTAAAAAAAAAATAAAGAATAAAAAAATATTATTGTAAAAAATAAAAATTGTAAAAAAAAACAAAAAAACACACACACACACACACACACACACACACACACACACACACACACACACACACACACACACACACACACACACACACACACACACACACATACAACGTTCACCCCCCCCCCCCCCCCAAAAAAAATAGCAAAAAAAAAAAAAAAAGAATCGGTATCGGTGAGTACTTGAAAAAAAGTATCGGTACTTGTACTCGGTCCTAAAAAAAGTGGTATCGGGACAACCCTACTAGCCACCTTGGTGCACCAGCAGATGGGATGTCGCCGTATTACTGCCTGAACACCGTATTGTAGCTAATGTTACATATAGTGCTGACTCGTTTCTCGGTGAAGGAAGTACAGTAAAACCTAGAGTGAGCAGGTCTGGGTGCCACTCATTAGTCTGGTTGAAAGACACAAGTCCATTAGTTCAACCAGGAAGGTGGAGAATGCAAAACAAAATCCTATATACACCATCCCATAGTTCATCCAGAGGAAGGCAAAAACACAGCAAAGCATGATCCATTGTGCTCCAGCAGGGGCAAAAATTTCTTCCTGATCAATCGGATGTTCCCTGGATTAACTTTTTACCTATAAATGTTAGTATCCAATTATATTATGTATATTTAGAAAAGAATTTCAGACCTTGTTTTAAAGCAATCTACTGAACTGGTCAGAACCAGCTCACGTTGAACGAAAGACTGATGGCTTTTGTGGTCTCCCCCCACTGAGCTATTGTGTTCTCACAGGGGGGTGGCCCCCTCATAAAACACTAAGGTCAGCACTCTCAGCCATTGGCCGGTTTTTGTCAGACGAGCATGCTGGAAAACCAGCAGCTGACTGGCTCCCGATCAGCGCTGTCAGACCGGCTAACATACACACGGGCCAAATATTGGCTGGCTTTTATTGTGTTCGCTTTGCCAAATCTGGAACTGCATTGGTTTTGGTTATAGTTACCTGCAGCTTTTTTTTTTTTTTTTTTTTTTTTCCCCCATTTTGCCCTCCCTTCTAGTGCAACAGCCTTTAGTAAACTCTGCTAAAAGTCTTTTGGGTTTGATTTACTAAAGGCATAGACCCCTCTTGCTTCTATACCTTTTTTTTTTTTGGACCGGATAAAGTAAGGATGGCATGGAAGCAGTTTATATAGTTTAATGCTTTCATTTTTAGACTGCTCAAATTCTCATGCATGTTGGCTAAAGCTTCATTTAGCCTTGAAGCCACATACAAGCATCATAGAAATGGGACAAGTGTTTTTGCAACTGTCACATATTTACAACCGAGTGGTTCATTGTGGAATGGTCTGTGAAGCAAGGAATTCCAAATATGCATATTTTCCCCTAATCGTCTTTCAGGACAGCCACCTGAGAGCTTGGCTCCTCCCTTCTGTTTGGAAACACCTGCGCCAGCTTGTATAAATTTCCTCCTCCCCTGCTGGCTCCTCAGTTATTTGTGTTTCCTCCAGTGGGGAGACACCATAGGAACCAGCCAGGAGAGCCAGAGGAGGCTCAGGCAAACATGTCCTGAAAGAGGAGTGGGGACTCCTAGGACAGACCAGAGAGGTTGGTGTACAGAGCAGCCTGGTGAGGCAAAGCCCTGTGAGCAGCAGTTACACTAACCTGGTCAGGAAAGTCGTTTTTCTGATTGCCACCCCCGCATCCCTGAGTGCAGGTCGAGGTCGGGGGGGCGGCCTTTTCAAACGCTGAGTGCAGTGAAGCGGAGCGCAGCTCCTGCAGTCTCATACCCCCAGCAGCATGTGAAAAAACAAACATGCCGGGTATTGGGATTGCACGGCCTGTGGCGGGTGACGTCATATCCGGCCGAAAGGGGGCGGGCACTTCCGGGTTCGCGGCTTCTGGTTCCGGGCCAAGAACGCTGAAAAGGAGCCAGGCATGGGCTGGAGAGGAGCCAGACAAGCTGTAGAGACAGCACAGGCTCCGGATGTGACACGAGGATGGCGGATGCAGAGGACCTAGACCGCACTGCTCCAGCAGAGACCAGCTCCAGCCATGTGAAGGTAAGGGGAACCTAGGGTGGAGCTCCCCTGGCCTGTACCACCACCCCCCCCCCCCCCGCCCCCCCCATCAATTTAGGGCTAAGGGAAAGGGGGGAGTAGGTTAAAGGACCCTCATGTGTCAGAGGGTGGTTTCATAGGGCCCCTGGTGAGGCAAGCCCGAATGAAGTGTTGCACTCCTGCAAATGTGCGGGGGAAGGGTACTGTGTATTAATGGTATGGGGTTTTTTTGTCTTATGTCTTTTCAGAAAACAGAAAAAACCAGGGTCTCTCATGTTTCAAAAAAGAGGTGTCCTTCCTGTAAAGTTACCCTTAAAGATACCTGGGAAAAGGCATTATGCAAAGAGTGTATTAGTAAACTAGTACAAGAACACTCTTCAGAGCAGGGTGAGCTAGCGGCGTCAGTTAAGGAATTGTCTAATACCTTCGAATCCTTCAAAACCTTCTTTGAGGGTTTCCAAATGCCACAGCTTTTGACTGCTCCTCTGACAACACCATTACCAAAAACACAGGCAATACCCTCCACGAGTGCAGGCTCTTCAGTAGCCCCTAGGGAGGAGGTGGAGGAGGAGCCGGACAGTGCAACATCTGGCTCCCAAGAGTCTGAGGGGGAAGCCCTGGATGGGGATTCCAGGAAGCCATCCCGATATAAACTCTCTTTAGATGAGGTAGATCATCTATTAGGGGCCATCTATACCACGCTAGGTATACCAACAGAGAAAAAGACATTGTCGCTGCATGATCAGATGTATGAGGGCCTGGGGGAACAGGAAAAGAAGAATTTTCCTGTTCATGAGGTCCTTATAGAGGCTATTAAGAAGGAATGGCAGGAACCTGAAAGGAAGCCATTTTTTTTCTAAGGCCTTAAAAAGGCGATTTCCCTTCTCGGAGGACCCAGCATCAGTATGGAACAAGATTCCAAAACTAGATGCGGCCTTCTCGCAAGTGTCGAGGCACACGGACTTGGCCTTTGAGGACATGGGGGTTTTGTCTGAGCCAATGGATAAAAGGATGGACTCCCTGTTAAAAAAGTCATGGGACTCAACCGTGGGTAGCCTGAAGCCAGCAATGGCGGTCACGGTGGTAGCTAGGAACGTAGAGTTCTGGTTAAACCAATTACAGGCTCACATTGAGGCAGGTACTGCAAAGGAGCAAATCCTAAACTCATTTCCCACACTGCTGCGAGGTCTTGCTTATATCGCAGACGCATCCGCAGAATTGGTGCGAATGGCAGCCAGGTCCTCCGCCCTAGCCAATTCCACTAGAAGAGCATTATGGCTTAAGACATGGCAGGGTGACTGCGCGTCCAAGGCCAAGCTCTGTGGAATTCCTTTTACAGGGGATCTGCTATTCGGACCAGGCTTAGAGAAGGTGCTGGATCGAACGGCAGATAAAAAGAAGGCGTTTCCACTAAAACGTAAGGCAAATTGGAAACAGCCACAACAAAATAAAAGAAGGCAAAGAGGGAATACAAGACCCCGATTTGCGGCTCCCAAAATGGAAACCCAGAGGAAACCTTGGGTTCAGAGAGGGAAAGGCAAAGGGGGGGCGATTTTTCGTCCTCCTGAGCAAACCCAAAAGAAATGACACAATAGTCGCAGTAGGGGGAAGACTGGGGGCCTTCCTTCCGCAATGGGAAGAGATATCTTCCAACAAATTCATTTTGAGAACAATAAAGGAGGGATATCGTTTGGAGTTCTCAAAAGCACCCCCAAACAGATTATACATCACCAAACCCCCAAAAAACAAGGAGAAGGCCAGAGGGTTAATGAGATCCTTAGAGGAGCTCCAGCAACAAAAGGTGATAATCAAGGTACCAAGGGGAGAGAGAGGGCAGGGTTTCTACTCCCACATATTCGGAGTTCAGAAAACTTCAGGAAAGACCAGACCCATCCTCAACCTCAAGCCTCTAAATTTATCCATAACCTACAAAAGGTTCAGAATGGAGTCCATATATTCAGTAAGGGCCCTTCTGCCCCCAAACTGTTATATGGTCTCCCTAGACCTAAAGGACGCATACCTGCACATCCCGATACAGCGGGAGTGTCAAAAATTTCTAAGGTTTGCGATAGAGACGGGAAGAGAATCAGGCATCTTCAATTTCAGGCTCTACCCTTCGGCCTCTCCTCATCGCCCAGAATTTTTACCAAGATTCTGGCCGAAGCTCTGGCACCATTACGGGTCAAAGGCATATCTGTCATAGCTTATTTGGACGACCTTCTCCTATTTGCAGAGTCGCCCCGGAAGTTACTAGAAAACCTCAGCTACACACAGACGTACTTAGAAAGTCTGGGTTGGCTGGTAAATTTGGAAAAATCCAATTTACAACCCAGTCAGCAAATAGTATACTTGGGGTATGTCATAGATTCAGCGCAACAAAGACTGTTTCTGCCCAAAGAAAAGATAGGGAAAATTCAGAAGGAAGTAAGCTTATTACAAGCCAATATACCGTGTGCCATAAGGCAGATAATGTCAACACTGGGACTGTTGACATCTGCGATTCCAGCGGTCCAATGGGCAGGCCTGCATTTTCGGCCACTGCAGGTGTTCCTGTTAAAAATGTGGGATCACAAGCAGGAGTCCTTAGACACCAGGGTTCTTTTATCAGCAAGGGTGAAAGGAACCTTATGGTGGTGGAGGACAATAGAGAACATAAACAAGGGACGGCTGTGGAATCTACCCATTTCCCGAATCCTAACCACAGACGCAAGTGGCGTAGGGTGGGGAGCGCATTTAAGCGCTCAGATAGCGCAAGGGACTTGGGGGAAAGAAGAGAGGAGGAGATCATCCAACTGGAAGGAATTAAGAGCAGTATGGTATGCACTTCAAGCCTTCCAGTCAGAGTTCAAGGGTCAACATTTACAGGTCAGGTCCGACAATGTGTCAGTGATCGCCTATATAAACAAACAGGGAGGAACAAGGAGCGGAGCCCTGTGGACATTAGCAGAGGAAATCTTGAAGTGGGGAGAAAGAAACCTACTCTCTTTGTCAGCAATCCACTTGAAAGGGGATTTAAACAAAGTGGCAGATTTCCTCAGCAGGAAAAAGGTGAGAGAAGGCGATTGGGCGCTAAGCCAGGAGGTATTCGAGCAGATAGCTCACAAGTGGGGAACACCTCAGGTGGACTTGTTTGCCTCAAAGGAAAACAGGAAAGTCAGAGCATTCTTCTCCCTGGAAAGAGAGGACGGAGCGCTCGGGGTAGATGCGCTGGCACAAGCATGGGCATTCAGAAAATGCTATGCCTTTCCCCCACCTATTCTCCTACCAGCGGTAATAAGAAAACTACGTACGGAGAATACAACGCTAATTCTCATAGCGCCCTATTGGCCCAAGAGACCGTGGTTCTCTATGCTCAGAGAACTCGCGGTAGAACCCCCCTGGTTTTTACCGATCCAGGAAGATCTACTCTCCCAGGGCCCAGTACACTGCCCCCAAGTGGAAAGATGGAACTTGGCTGCCTGGTGTCTGAGGAGCAGTTGCTAGAAGCGAAAGGGTTCTCAGGCCGTCTAATAGACACAATGCTGAAAAGCAGGAAGATGGAGACAAGGAACATCTACCAAAAAGTATGGAGGTGTTTCAACAGATGGTGTATAGACAAAAAATTCAATACACGAGGCTCAGTGGCAGTCCTGGAGTTCCTACAGGACGGGATAGACAAGGGACTAAGTCTTAGCACGCTTAAAAGTCAAGTGTCAGCACTTTCTGTTTACCTGGAGAAGAGATTAGCATCTGATCCGTGGGTAATCAGACTCTTTAGATCACTGAGCAGACAAAGACCGATACAGGGTACAGTTTTTCCAAAGTGGGATCTGTCATTAGTGCTGCAAACTATGACAGCTCACCCCTTTGAGCCACTGGATGATTGCAACCTGAAGATGCTGACGTTTAAAGCAGTTTTTTTGGTGGCAATTACTACGGCTAAAAGGGTTTGTGAGATGGAGGCCCTATCAATCAGGCCTCCCTTTTTTCAGATTTTTCCGGATCACATAATTTTTAGAATGGATCCGGCATTTCTCCCTAAAGTGGCCTCGAAATTCCACAGAGGCCAGGAGATTGTGTTGCCATCATTTTGCCCAAATCCTTCTAAGGAACAAGAAGTAAAGTTCCATAGTTTAGATGTAAGGAGATGTGTTTTGCATTACTTAGAAGCAACCAAAGATATTAGGAAGACGGACTCCTTATTTATTTTGATTTCTGGAGCAAGGAAAGGGCAAAAGGCCACAAGACGTACCATAGCCAGATGGCTAAAAGAAGCCATTGAACAGGCCTATAGGTTAGGAGGTATGCAGGTCCCAGAGGGTATCAGGGCACACTCCACCAGGGCAATGGCTGCGTCGCAAGCAGAGAGAGCTGGAGCCACGCCGGAACAGATTTGTAAAGCGGCAACTTGGTCCAGCTTTGCCACCTTTGTAAGACACTATAGAGTGGATCTTTGGGCGGCTAAAGATCAGACCTTTGGACGCAAGGTCTTACAAGCCGTGGTCCCGCCCTAGGGGTAAGTGCTCGTTTATCCTCTCAGGTGGCTGTCCTGAAAGACGATTAGGGGAAAAACGAAGTTACTTACTGGTAACGTTCTTTCCCGGAGTCTTTCAGGACAGCCGGGTACCCACCCAATTGTGTATCAAGACATAGAGATTTCCTTACAGGAAATGTGATATAATGAATTGTGTTTATCATATATTCTTGTGTCTCCCCAGCGGACTGGAGGTGCTCTTTAAAGAACTGAGGAGCCAGCAGGGGAGGAGGAAATTTATACAAGCTGGCGCAGGTGTTTCCAAACAGAAGGGAGGAGCCAAGCTCTCAGGTGGCTGTCCTGAAAGACTCCGGGAAAGAACGTTACCAGTAAGTAACTTCGTTTTTAACAGTTATAATCTTGGCTTTATAAAACCTCCTCCCCATTTTTCAGTCGGAGTGAATTAAAGATGTTTGGGGGTGGTGTAGGGCAGTGGTCATCAACCCTGTCCTCAGGGCCCACTAACAGGCCAGGTTTTATGTATTACCTTGGGAAGATGCAGACTAGAAAACTGCAATCACTGAGCAGCAAATTGTATCACCCCCGGTGATGTATTTCAGTTATCTTGCAAACCTGGCCTGTTAGTGGGCCCTGAGAACTGGGTTGATGACCACTGGTGTACGGTATTTAAGCAAGGGCCAGCTGAAAGTGGTGCTACTAATTGGCATAACACTCGCCTTCATTTTAAGAGGGAAGTTTCAGGAAAAATTAAATTGTAAATCAAGAACTATGAAGCAAAATAAGGGTCAGTGCCCATCTGCAGTCTGATCAATGCACATCTGCAGCCTCACATGCCATCAATGCAGCCTCGCCTTACTGCAACCCTGGAGGGGGGGCAGGGCGAGCGCCTACAGATTAGTCTGCCTCCTATGATGGACAGAACAGTGGTCCATTGCCGGCCCAGGAGACAGGACTTTCTATTACAGAGGCTGCCGAATAAACAAGAGATTCTCACTGTATGTAATCTAAAGGCGCTCGTCCCTGTCCCCTCTGAGGCGGCCCAAATTGAACGGTCAGCGTAGCACACGCATTCACTATTTGAACCCGATTTTCAGGGTGAAAGTGCGGGTTATATGCCGAATAAATACGGTAATTAACCTTGCCTGCTGTAGCTTTTAAAGTACAGCATGTAGGAGAGAGGTGGTAAAAGATTAAAGATGGAGTGAAATGTGGCCAGTCCTTATTTAACTGACAATTTTAATCCATCCATGGGCAGGCTGGAAAATGGTTCACTCAAGCAATGAAGCCGCCGGCTATAGCTAGTATATTCTGCTGGCAGGGAAGGCTCCCCGCTGTCAGAATACTAAAGGCCTATGAGATGGCTTTCCCCATCCACCTCAAATGTGTGGCTGGAGGGTTAAAATCTCGACACAACCCCCCACCCCCCCACTTCTTTTTTTTTTTTTTTTTCTCCTCTTCCATGAAGGTCATAAATCCAAGAGTCTTTTTAGAACCACTTTAAGACCAACCTCCCTGCTCCTGTTTGCCTCTGAGCTTCTTTATCGCTGTGTGAGGGAGAGACCCCACGGGAACACCAGTATGCATGAAGCTGTCTGTCATAAACTCTGAATATTTTTTGCAACAACCCCTCAGGCCTTATCTACAGGTTCATGCAAAGTCTCCTTCTCATGAATCCCATCCTTTATGTGAACCATAGCTGCATTTCTGTAAGAGGAACCTCTGTGGGGACAGTGGTTTCTAGACCCACCCCCCACCACTTGGGTGTTGTGTTGCTGTCCCTCCCCGAGCTAGATATACAGTCTGAGCTTTCCTCCTGAACACATGGTTACATGCAATCTACTTATGTGAATGTTTGTTTTATACACGTGTATCTCCCCCCCCCCCCCCCCCCCCCCCATTGCACCCCTGATGACAAGATCTCCTGAAACACGTCAGATGGAGTAGACAATGTGTGATTCACATATGCACTCTCAGCATGTAACTGGAGTTGTATGCTTTTACATTTTTTGGAAATTTTACTATGCACTAATTTTTACTTAATACTTGAGTGTTGCCATTTTAAAGTCCCATCCAGTTATGGGGAGGGGGTTTCTTTCTTTGCTTGGCATGGATCTTTGTCAACATTCTTTTACAACCCAGATGTTTGCTTAAAAATCCAGTAGCCAAGACCACCGTTGGGTCATATTCTTTTACTCTAGCGCCATGCTGGAGAGGCTCCCATTTTAACATTGTGATTGGTGGTAGGGGGTGCTTGTCATGGTGATCAGAGACCATACTGAATGGTTACCTTTAGAGCTACAGCTGGTAAAATCCCAGATGAAACGAGAAGCTTTCTCTCTGCACCAAAAAAATGCACCTGAGAATATTGGGTTACGGACTTCAGGCATTGCCTACCTCATTAGAATAGTGACTTTAGACAGAGGATCTCATGAAGATTGTGCAGTTTGTGGACCCAAAAGTCTAGAATAGATGGGCTTCAGGAAGTCTATTGGCTTTTTTGCAAGTTGGCAGCACTTTTCTTCACAAGCACGTGTGTGAAGTTTGTTGAATAAATACCCTGTTTTAAGAAATTGCACATATTAAATGGATATGTATGCAAGTTCAGCTATCTCGCCACAACTGGAACAGTTGGATCACACTTTTTTAGCGCTTAGATTGCGGAGGAACAACAATCGTGTAAGGTGTGTTTTTTTTTTTTTTTTTTTTTTTTTTTTTGTTTTTTTTTTTTTTTTTTATGTAGTTTTGAATAATGTGAGTAAGTGGGGACAGGAACTCTTGTGCAGCAGGGTGGATAAACTATTTTAAATTAAAAAAAAAAAAAATAAATAAAATAAGATATTTAATGCTTTTGGAGTAGAAATCTATGTAAAGTCTTCTATTTAACCACTTCCCGCCCTGGCTATAGCAGAATGGCTGGCGTGCGGTGGTTCAGTTATCCTGACTGGGCGTCCTATATGACGCCCTGCAGGATAACAGCTGCCACGTGCCCGTGGGGGCGTGCATCGCGGTGATCGGTGGTGCATTGTATCAGTCTGACAGACCGCCACACTGATCTCGGTGGTGCGGTGTATCAGTCTGACAGACCGCTACACTGATCTCCTGCAGAGGCTCTTTACCACGTGATCAGCCATGTCAATCACGGCTGATCACGATGTAAACAGGAAGAGCCTGTGATCGGCTTTTCCTCACTCGCGTCTGACAAACGTGTGAAATGGAACTTATGCCTACCTCATGAGACTGTATGTATATTCTGGAATATTTACATTTTTGGTAAACTCATTCTATGAATTCCAAGCTGAGAACATGCACTGCATTGATGCATTCACACAATTTCACAGTAACCATGAGATAAAACCAAGTTCAGGAATATTCCTTTTTTTATCCCATTGTTTTGCCAATCTATACACTACAGACTGTATGATTGAATCGGTTCTGATATCGTTTTACTAACCTGACAGCTTATTCTAAATAGGATATCTTCATTTTGTTTGCAAATAGTAAAGATTCTAACTACCAGCAAGAATGAGTCCTTAAATTTTAGGAGCACCTGTCATTTCAGATCCATCATGGCAGCGCCTGTTAGTGGGAATCCACTCACCTGCTGCCACCATGTCCCTCACCTTGTTGTGGGACTGTCAAGTCAACAGCTGGTCAGGAGAAGCTGCGGCGGGGCAGATGACAGTTGCTCTTTAAAAAATATGCTTTAAATTAAGACTTTTTTACTAGTGATTTAAATCGACTTGATTTTAAATCAAATCCACCCTGTTGCACAGTGACCGTTCATGAATTTTATTTATTTATTTTTTTTCCACCAGAGCTTCCAGAAAATTGGACTGATACCAGAGAAACGTTGTTGGAAGGAATGTTATTTCACATAAAGTATTTGGGCATGACCTTGGTAGAACAACCGAAAGGGGAAGAATTATCTGCAGCTGCAGTGAAAAGGATTGTAGCAACAGTAAGTGTATTTCCAAATGTCAATTTTCAACTCCAAACTTCCCTTGTACTCCAGTTCTCTAACATATTGCAAGATATTATTCCAGCCACAGCTGTTTAGAAATCTTAAGTTGAATATCGTGGTTTGCTGACAGATGCTTTGTTTTTTGTGTCAACAAACTTGGTTTGTGGGGTGTGCTCGCTCCACTTTTTTTTTTTTTTTTTTTCATTAAAATGGTATGGGTAGATTTCTGCCAGTCACAGGCCTCTAGCCTGTGCCTTAGAATAACAGGAAGGTGAAGCCTCCATTAATCTACATGTAATGTCCCGCATCCTTTGTTTAGCACATCTGAGCAGCCCACTCTGTATAGTCATATGGGCTGCTCAGATGTGATGGGAAGAAAATGCTTAGTATAGAAACACACTGAAAACAGTGAGTGTGTAGAGCTGCCAACACTGCTATGCAAAATCTCTAGCTGAATTGGGGACATGGAGAGCAGCAGCTTCAACCAGTGTCCTTCTCCCCCCCCCCCCCCTTTTTTTTTTTTTTTTTTTTTTTTTTTTTTTTCCTTCGTGATTTTTATAAATGTTTAATAGCAGTTATTTTCCATTTACATAGGAATGCATCCATCATTTGAAAAAAATATCAACTGAACTGGTTGGAACCAGTCTTTCATGGCACTTAACTAGGAAAACCTGTCTGTATAAATGTTTGAACCCTTTTTTTTTTTTTTTCTCCCAGATGCAAGGTGTTTCCTAGTCACACAATACAGGTTTGTTGTATAAAGCACAACAATGTGTTAGAACACATGCAGATTATTGCAATGTTCTGTTGTGCTTCATAGGGTTGAATGAAATGTAATTTTGGCCATTTCAATAGTTTTTTTTAAAAGGCAAAAAAAGCCTTGTTCTGTAGGCAGGATAGGGCTTACCCAGTTTAAGTGTGTGGTATGTTTGTGTGTGGGGTTTTTTTTTTTTTTTTGTGTAAAGTTTTTACAGAAAAACATTGCAAGGAAAAGGCATAATGTGCTAGTGTGCATTGCATGTTGGCACATTATGAAAGGCTTGCTTTGAAACTAAGCCCTCCAGCAGCTTGCTGTCATTTCTGCAGAGGCTTCATCTTCACCAGGTCTTCCGTCCAGGTTCGAATTCTTCGGATGCTCGAATGGCCGAGCTGCCATGATGTCACTTCTGCACATGGGAGTCAGCTTACTGCAAAGGGCTCTGAAGTAACTGCACGGGTATGCTGTGCCTTCAGAGAGTGTGCTTTGGTGACATCACTGGCTGCTGCTCCCTAGAATATCTCCTAAACGGTGCACTTACCTGTAGGTTAAGATTAACATTCCGAGTCTTTACTACCACTTTAACCCCTTGCTGCCAACTTAAAACACATCTGTAGCCCCACTGCATTTCCCCCCCCTTGTGGGGGCCACATATCCCTTTGTGCTGGTAACACGCTGCCAGCACAGAGACCCCGTACTAATGATCAGGACCTGGAACTCCTGATTGCGGGTCACTTGATCGCTGTGGTAGCCTCTGATTTGGCACACCAGTCGCTGTAAAGCCTGTCTCTACGACAGGAAGTGAGAGGGTAGCTCTCAAGTGGCAACAGTTATAAATGCTTTTTCTTAATCGTACATTACAGGACACAAGCTCTTGGTCTGAGCCATGGGTTATGCAGCTACCTTCAGTTGATTGTACACTGGCAAACAAAAAGTTGTAAGGACAGCCCTAGCTTAACCAGTTTCTGCCTGGCCTTTGGGTGGAAGATGCCTGGGGCTGGCCTCTCGTTCCGGAAGTGGGCGTCCCTCCTCCACACCCCCGGATCACACTGGGCCGTGCAGCATGTCACCGGCTGCATCCACTGGACACAGCCTGTGACTGCTCACTCTACCATGTGACTACTGTAACCAATCACAGCAGGTCACATGACAGTTGTAAACAATGGCTTGAAAGGAAGCCATTCATTGTGTTGCTAGCTGTGATCACATGGTACAGACTGGGCTGATCGCAACAAAACAATTGATTCATTGCAAACAATGTGTAAAATTATCACTTTCCCAGAGTAATACAATGTTACATTATTTTTTATTTTATTTTTTTTTTTCTCGGTGATTCTTTTGTTTACATTCCGCTCAATCTTTGGTTGTCAAGAATGCAGCGTCTGGCTTGCCTGGCCCACTCAAAGTGGAAGTTCATGCAAAATCTAAAATCCCATATCTATAGACACCAGGGATGTAACGTTAACCTCTCTATTCCTGTAAAGAAAAGATAACATTTTTGAAAGCCGTTCTGACCCGCTCTCCAGTGCTGGAAGCTCTGCAGAGGACACGGGTGACAACGGTTGTGACATCACCCATAGTTACTATGGGGCTTCCATTGTCCTCCGTCTCCTCTGCACCCGCCTCCAGAGAAGCCGTGGCTGACAGCTCAGCGTGGGATCCGGTCAGTGGGTCAGATCAGCTTCCAAAAAGGTGTGTGTGTGTGTGTGTGTGTGTGTGTGTGTGTGTGTGTGTGTGTGTGTGTGTATATATAGATAGATATGCAGTGATTTTTAGATTCTGCATGGACTTCCACTTTAACAACCAGCTATTAAGCACCCCAGTGGCCACTGGCTCCTAAAATTAATGTATGTCTTTTTTTTTTTTTTTTCCTTCAATAGGCCAAAGCAAGCGGTAAGAAGCTACAGAAGGTTCTTCTAAAAGTTACTCCTAGAGGAATAATTCTTTACGACAGTATCACAAACCAACTAATTGAGAATGTGTCGATTTATAGGTTAGTAGATTTGTGTAAAATTAACCCTGTACATGTCATGCATCCCCAGTTTCTTTTTTTTTTTTTTTTTCTAAAAGCCCTTTCACACTGGGGCTGCCCGTGCGTTAGCAGTAAAGCGGCGCTTTTTGGCCGTTGGGGAGCTTTTAACCCCCGCTGGAGGTCAAAGGAATTAAATGCCTGTCTTGGGGCACTGATCATTCACTGCAATGGGCAGGGGTGTTTTTGGGGGCGTGGTGTACACCGCTCCCAAACCACCCCAAAGATGCTGCTTGCAGGACTTTTTCTAGCATCCCACAAGTGCACAGCCCGAGTGCTTTCACACTGGGGCGTTCACATTTGGGAGGCGGTTTACAGGCACTATTTCTAGCACTAAAACGCCTGAAAACTGCCTCCAGTGTGAAAGGGGTTGACGAATGCACGTTTTTTCTAATACTGGAGAAATTGGACAAGGCCAGATTCAGCGGTGTCCCTGCCCTGTTGAAATGGCTGTGTGTGTTTGGGCCCCCCCCCCCCCCCAAAATGTGGCATGGCACTGCACAGGTTAATGCATGACCTCTATGTAAGGCCTGTTTCACATGGGCTTCAGCTTGTATAAGAGCAATGTGAACAGTAAGTCTGGACAGCATTTGCAGTTTGCAGCAAGCTTTGTTAAAGCTTTTAGTCCCAGTTTACACT
Source organism: Aquarana catesbeiana (assembly GCF_042186555.1). Lineage (NCBI taxonomy): Eukaryota > Metazoa > Chordata > Amphibia > Anura > Ranidae > Aquarana > Aquarana catesbeiana. Next base: position 420,032,280 of record NC_133325.1, on the reverse strand, counting down.
GAATCCTGTGCATTTCCCACATCACATTTGCATTCTGTTCATGCAAACTGCTGCTGGTGTTAATGTTATGCAAACGGCACCCCAAGAATGGTTTGCAAAACAGTGCGCTTGGGCGAATTGAATAGGATCGAATGGGTTTAAACACCCATGCTATCCAATTCCAGTGTGGCAAAGTGCTTGCACCCTTTTCGTGCAGTGCAATTTGAGCCATACAAATTGACTGGGCTCAGATTGAAGTGCCCAGTAGGCAAGTGGTTAAGCGTCTCCCCGGTGCAAAACACATGAAAGCCTGCTTGGAGTTTACAAAAAGCACTTGAAGGGCTTTCAGACCGAGGAACAAGATTCTCTAATCTGATGAAACCAAGCTTGAACTGTTTAGCCTCAATTCTAAATGATATGTCTAGAGGAAACGCTTATAACATGTCCAATATACCATCCCAACAGTGGAGCATGGTGGCGTTTGTAATTTTTTGTGTTAATAGTCAGCAGCTACAAATAGAGGTGTGTGTATATTTTACACTTAGCGCTTTCTTTTGGTTTTATTTACTCACCACTGGGGTGTTTAGCAAAAAAATGACTGGACAATTTGAGTTTTTGTTATAACATTTTGCAAACAGGTGTGGTGTTTGGGGTGGGTTTTTTTTTTTTTTTTGCTCTCTCGCTCTCTCCTTTCATGTTGTGACAGCATGAGGAAAGGAATGCCAATAACCGACAAGTGTGTTTACATTGTGATTGGAAGGGGCACTGTGATTTGGCTCTTTACCCCATTTTGTGATCAGCTGTGTCCAATGGATTCAGAATTGGAGTCTGTGTCCATGGGATTCTTGCTCAGTTTGGCACAACTGGGCCTCTTCCAAGAGCTGTTCACCTGGGCAAACTTCCATTTGAGGATTATGGCGGCCACTGTGCTCTTGGAAACCTTCAGTGCAGCAGAATTTTTGTCTCTGAGCAGGTGTGTGTGTGTGTGTGTGTGTGTGTGTGTGTGTGTGTGTGTGTGTGTCTTTCCAAATTGCCTCCAATCCAAATTACAAAAGGTGGACCCCCCCAATCAAGGTGTAGAAACATCTCAGCAATGATCAAGAGAAATGGGAGGCTCCTAAGCTAAATTTCAAGTGTTTCAAAGGGTCTGACTACTTATACAATGTGGCATTTCATATGTTTGCAAACATTCTCATTCTTTCACTTTGTCACTGTGGGGTGTGTGTTGTTTATTTTATCTCCATATTGTACCTGCTCTGAGTAATGGAAGTTCAGAGAGGCTTTGAACCTCTTCTCATTGTCCCCTTCCGGCGCTGCTGGCTCCTATCCAGTGCCCTCATGGGAAGCGGCTTCCCATGGAGGTGTGTTGGCTCCCGAGTTCTGCTGCCGAGTCCATTGACAGACAGCAGGACTTGGCCTCATCACTGGCTTGGAGTGCACTGGGAGCCAATGGTTCCTAGTGCCCCAGCAAAGCCAGTCTCACAGAAGTGAGGAGAGGTGCACATCGCTGGCTTGAATGAGGGCTCAGGTAAGTGTGAGGGGCCAAAATCGATGCGTAAAATTTTTTTTTTTTTTTTTTTTTTTTTTCTTTAAAGCAGCAAAAAAAAAAATCAGTTAAAAAAAAGTTTTTAGGCTTTAGAACCACTTTTAAGGGGACAACTGAATTTAAACTGTCGTATCAGGCTGTAACATACCAAAAAAAGTGAAGGGGATCTGAATACTTTATGAATTGTGTGCGTGGACCTTACAGTATCTTTTCAGGAGAGAGCACATCTAATGGCAGTGGCTTTTAATAATTCTTTAACCTTGATGGCACGCAATTACATTTTGTATGTGGCCTTAAAAGTTGATGAACCCTTTCTCCCACCTTCATGAGCTTTGGAAATTTGACAATGAAAGCTGTAATGGTATAACCCCTCTAACTTGTCTTTGCGTTTGAATATCTGTCTTTTCTATACTCTGAGAAGCAAACCATTTATTTTACAAAAATGAATAGTCTTCTATCAAGGAAGAAGCAGGACCTGCCTGTGATGTGCTTAGACAACACTCCTTGGTACACTTTTTTTTCTTTTTTTTTTTTTTTTTTTTTTTTTTACAAAAAATAAATAAACTGGGTGGGAGCCATAGTGTTTTTTAGGTCCAGAGCTGTGGTTTTCACTTTGACGGAACCCTTTTTTCTAAGAATTTGACTGCTAGGAGAGCTAAGACTTGAGGAGTCCTGGAACCCAGCCTTTATTGCTGTCTGTGTGGTAGGAATTGCACCAACTGTGGCAAGTCTTTGCCTCTATTTGGGAGCCCTGGGTATGTGCCCATCCTTTCTTCCCCAAGGGGGTTAGCATGGAGCTGCAATACTTTTTGGTTGCAGACAGATGGTGGGTTCTTTAAACATTGGGCTAGGCACTTTTTTTTTTTTTTTGTCTGTGCTGCTTTATCAATGGTGATTCTGCGCATGTGCACTGTATTTTCTAGTGCAAACACCATTGATGCCACAGTTCTGCCAGCTTTGCAGGCTGCACCCATGATACAATCCTCTGGATGTCCTTGGGCTCTTTGCTGCCTTCAGTAAGTCGCATGCAGCAATTATTTAACCCTTCCTGGGTCCACAGGTGCTGTGAACATACCTTATGTTGGATTTCTACTCCTACTTGCACAGTATTTGTGGATCATAAGGGCAGGCATGCTGCATGCAATGCCAGCTTCAGATCTATCAACAGTTCAGGGGGGCTTGCAGTGTATTTTCTTGGGACATGACATGGATTGCTTGGATTGTTTGTCCCTTACCTGAGTCGCAGCACTACTGCATCTTCCTTGACCCTTTTTGAGGATATCTCACTTTTTATATTATCCAGAGGGATTTTGCTACTATGTTTATGGGGAAAAAAATTACAGCCATGAATGCTGCCTCAGAACAAGGGACCTGTATCTACACCCGATCCTCCAGAGTCTTATCTCTGTTTTCCCTATAGTTGCAGCAGTACTGTCAGCTAAAGATAATGCCGATGGTACCTTTTTTAACTATGGTAGATGAATTGGTACCAGAGGCGTCCCTCTGCTAACATAACCAACTTCATTGCAGCTGTTATTGATGCAGTCTAACAATACAAATGGCCACTGCCCTCACCTATAATTGGCCTTTACAGCAAGGAGCACTGGAAGGGCAGTGTATGTCCAAGCTCAACTTGCCGACCAACCAAATTGACCAGTCCAACATGGGTTTACGCTGCACACATTTGCAGATGCATGCTTAAGCTACAGGCCCCACCAAGGCACCCTGTTACCTGTAGTCCCTAACTCTGACTTTTAAAAGGTCTATAGGCATCTTTTATACAGTGTCTGGGCTTCCTAGGAGGGGGGAAATACACAAGTGTTTAAGTAAAACTATTTTTTACTCCTTATTGGCCTCCAAATCCAAGCACAAGACCCAATACCGCTGCAATCCTTTAACTCCAAAATGCAGTGGTATTGCAGAGCGGTTCCATACCTCTCGTTCTGGCCTTCCCTACTGGTGCTCTCTGCCCCCATAGCAAGCCACTTGTTATGGGGGGCAGATGTGTATAGACAATGTGAGCTGGCCGCACTTGCCAATGCTGCCTGTATCCTGTGAAAGCAGGTAGAAAGGGAAGAGCCACTACAGACGGGCATAGTGCTGGACTGAGTGAGGACCCGGGTTCCTCTCCCCCTTTTTTTTTTTTTTTTTTTTTTTTTTTTTTTTTTATAAAGTGGGGGCAATGCTGCTACTGTGACTTTTTTTTTTTTTTTTTTTTTTTTTTTTTTTTTTTTTTACCTAATGCAAGGAATGAATTAAGGTAAATGTTATAACTTTCTGCATTTTTTGTGGTAAGCGCACAACCCTTTTCATTGCCCTTCCCTTTGGCCTGTCCACTGCATATTGAGTTTCCACTAAGTACTAGCCCCTGTCCTCGCCCAGCTTTGTACTTGAAGCTTCTCCATAGTTAAATATCTGGACAATCTTCTCCTGAGGAGAGATTGTCTCCTGTCGCTGTAAAAGGTTTTTCAGGTAAATCTTGATACCATTGCAGACATCTGGAGGTTCAAGTATCTGCTTGCAGTATTTGGCCAACGCCACATCCCAGATTTTCCTTCCACAGAACAGGCTCTAAACACTCTGCTCCCAGGTTTGGACACTGTGGTCCGGGAGCCAGCCAGCCCTTCATTTCCCCCCTCACCTTCCAGGATAGCTACGAGAGATGATTGGCTCTGCCCCTCTACAGGAAACACAAGTCAGATACAGTTTAAAAGGCCCCTCCCTTTCCTCTGACCCTCCGTTTTGTGTTTCCAGACCCTCCAGGAACTCCAACACTTTTTTTTTTTTTTCCTCCTGGGTCTGGTAACTGTGGTTGGTGGACCCCCCCTTCTCCAGTTTCATCCAGGATGGGTTTGCAGCGCTGGCCCATTGTTTTCAATGGGAAGAGGTGCTTTAGGAGAGGTAAATACACCGCTCCTACAGCGTTCCAAAGATGCGGCTTGCAGGACTTTTTTGACCGCCCTGCAAGCGTACCGCTCCAGTGTGAAAGCCCTTTCGGGGCGCTTTGCAGTCGCTATTTTTAGCACTTTAGCGACTGCAAAGCTCCTCGGTGTGAAAGGAGCCTTCGTGTCAGACTGTGAGTTCACGTAATACTTCTGATTTGGCAGAAGATGAGAATCCAGTTTTTTCATGTGATGGGGAAACTCCATCAGAGGAGGATACGGGTAGCTCTTTTTTTTCTAGTGTTCGTTATTGACGAATTACTAAAATCAATATATACCTCAGAGCAGATTGAGATGCCACAGCAAGCCCAATCTGTACAGGATAAAAGGGGTCTGCAAGGGTGGAAAGCGAGCGCTTTTCCAGTACACCAGTCTCTTAGGGACATGATTCTTTCTGAGTGGAAAGAACCTGAAAAAAGGTTGTTCCAGTCCAGAGGGCACAAAAGGTTTCCCTTTCAGTCTGAGTTCGAGGAGGTTTTCTTTAAGTGTCCTAGATTAGATGCCCCTATGTCGCAGGTGTCCAAAAGGTTAGGTCTTTTGAAGATTCTGGGGTCCTTAAGGATCAAATGGATAGAAAGGCCGACTCATTGCTACGTAAGGCCTGGGATGCTTCAGCCTTTTCTTTAGGTCCGGCGGTAGCATCCACCTGTGTGGCTAGGAATTCAGACATATGGGTTCAGCGTCTGGATGAGCTTCTTTCTTCCGACACCCCCAAAAAAGTGGTTAAGGAGTCCATCCCACTCATTGCCAAGTCTGTTGCCTTTTTGGCTGCTGCCACAGCAGATTCTGTAAAATCGGCAGCCAGAGCTTCTGCTCTCATTAATTCAGCTAGGCAAGCTATCTGGCTCAAATCTTGGGAAGGTGATCTTACCTCCAAGAATAAACTCTTCGGCATTCCCTTTGAAGGCAAGCTCTTATTCGGTTCCTCCTTAGAAGTCCTAGCTCGTTCCTCTGAGAAGTGTAAGTGTTTCCCTTCTTCCCAAAGGAATAACCCCCGGAATAAGAGGCCTTTTTCATGGCTTCCAAAAGTAGGCTAATTTTAAAACCAACAGGCAACAAAGAAGAAATGGTCTTTTAACAAAGACAAGCAAAAAGCAGGGACTCTTTGCTCCTTCAGCCTCTTTCAAAAATCCCCAATGACGCCAGAATAGGGATTCAGGGGAAGGTTGTCTCATTTCATCAAGGAATGGGCAGAGATTTCTGACAATTCCTTTATTCTTCAGACATTAGAAAGAGGTTACAGGTCGGAATTCAAATATCTTCCCTGAAATTTTTCCTTACCCATCGGACGAGAGACCTAGAGAGACGGCAAGCCATAATAAATCTGGTTTCTGTGTGGGAAACGGAGGGAGTTATTTCTCCTGTTCCGGAAATTCAAAAATTCCGGGGATTTTACTCTCGCATCTTTATGGTCAAAGCTTCCAGCAGTTTTTGTATGGTCATCAATTTAAGCATCCTGAGCAAATGCATAGTCTACAGACGTTTCCAGTTAGAACATTTATTCTGTAAAGAATCTGTTGTTGCCAGGGGTCTTCATGATTACCCTGGATCTTCAAGACGCTTACCTTCATGTACCAATCTGCCAGTCACCGAAGGTTCCTCAAGTTTGTGGTTCAAGTAGTCAGTTCAATGCCTTTTTTTTTTTTTTTTTTTTTTTTTTTGTCTCGGCAGCTCTCAGGATTTTTACCAAAGTCATGGCCTTTTTTCGATTTACAAAGTGTGTCGATTGTCCCTTATCCAGACTTTTTTTTAATCTTTGCTCGAGACAAGGAGTCCCTGATTCAGGATCTGCCATTGGTTTTACAGACCTTTCAGAAATTGGGGTGTAAAGTCAACCTGCAGCCCTCCATCCCAAAGCACCTTGGCCCCATGTTGATGAGGACAAGGGCCTATTCCCAACAACCCTAGCCGTTGGTTGTCGGGTCTGCGGGCAGAGGACTTATTGGAATCCGAGAGCCCCTTTTAATAAGGGGGCCCCCAGATCCTGGCCCCCCCGCCCTATGTGAATGAGTAGGGATACATCGTACCTGTCATGGAACGTCCTTCACTCCACTTGAGTGCTTCCGTCATATACCGCTTCCTAAGTTCTGGAACACGAGTCCAATGGATCTGGCTATAGGAACCCCCAAGAACTAGACAACACCAGTCTTGGAGTACATCAGGACTAACTCTTTATTTGAGATATCACACACATTTATACAGCAGGCTGACTCAAAGCTAACCTAATTAACATGAGCTAATTTACTAAAACATTTACCCAGACCAGATGACAGACTTGTGGGCACCGAGCTTCACACAGTAGTATAAACACAATAGCTGGAGCTAATTACAATTAACAATACAAACCACAATCTCCCCCCTCCTCAGCCTAGTCATCAACAGTTCGTCTCCTAGCCAGTGCTGGTGGCTAATGTGATCAGCTCACTCAATTAACATAAACGCAGGTAGTTGGAGTTGATGACACCAGCATCTCCTCACAGGATGTGTCCCAACAGTATAATTCAGTCTTATCATTCTAATATGGCATATAAAGGGTTCCCAGAGTCTGTGTGGTTTGGGGGGACATGGAGCTGAATCCAAAGTAACACCAACCCCAGGCATACAGCTCGCAGAGAGCACCATTTCCCCCAAATGCTAGGGCCCATAATCGGTAGGCAAGAGGCTTGCGTTCAGTCCCCTCCAATAGCCTCTGTCTCGGGTGAGTCTGTCACATTTCTCCCCCATCAAAGGTTGACTAACAAGGTCCCAGACCTCCACCTGGTCTGGACATGCGTTAGTCAGGCAGAGTGAACTCACATAGTCTTCCCGCATGATCTCCTTTCTTGGCTGCACGGAATAGTTGACCTCAGTAGGTGTGGGGCAGAGGTCATTTACTCTGTCTGGCTGCCAGGGCTTCAGCTGGATTGTTTTTAACATACCTGGGCTCGGTCTGCTGCTAGGCAGAGGGGCCGATCACCCCAGCTTCCTGAAGCTGTAGAGAGACACTGGGTGCTAGGCAGAGGCCAGCGGTGCTCTGCCCTGTTGCCAGCGATTCAGCTGGGAGTAGCAGCTCCACTACATCAGCTTGTCGGAGAGAGGGGCCAACTGCCCCGGCTCCCTGGAACTCCACAGTTGTTGCCGGTGCTGGGAAGAGGTTGGTAGCACTCTGCTCTGTTGCCAGCACTTCTGCTGGGGACTCCGCATCCTCCGCTCCAGCTAACCATTGGGGCAGGAGGCTGGCTTCCTCCACTCCCAAACTGTGTAGTTGCCATTGGAAAAGGGAGCCAGCTGCTTACTTTTCCATTCCCTCATCTGGCTGCTGGGACGACATGTCGATGGTACTGTCTCCCAGGTGCACGGATCTTTGCTGGGGAGGAAAGTCCGCTTCCTCCACCCTGGCCAACTGTTGGGGAGGGACAACACACACCTCCTCTCCCTTCTCCCCCTGTATCTGCTGCTGGGAAGTGATTGCCACCTTCTCACCCTGAGCCTCCGAAACTGCCACAGGTGTGGGGCAGAGGTCTTGGACCCTCTGTCCAGTTGCCAGCACTTCTGCTGGGGGTTTGCTAGATGGTTCCTCCTCTACAGAAATGTCTATTAAATCCCCAGTCTCTGGAATTGGTAAAAGTGTGGGACAGAGGTCTTGGACCCTCTGTTCAGTTACTAGATCTTCAGCTGGAGAAGTTTGTTTTAACTCCATAGATGCTGCTGGCAGAAAATCACATGTCCCTGTCAGTGTTGTGGGAGAAAGGCCGACTACCTCTTCTCTCAAGAAGGCCGAAGCCACTGTTGGTGCTGGGCAGAACACAGTGAACTTTGGCCCTGATAGCAGCTCTTCTGCTGGAGGCTCATCAGGTTGTTCTTCCTCAGCAGAAAAGTCTATCAAATCCCATGTCTCTGCAACTGATGTCTGGGGATAGAGGTTCACCATCTCCTGTCCATGGAACCCAGAAGATGCTATCATTTCTGGGCAGAGGTTAGCAGAGCTCTGCCCTGTTGTCAGCACTTCAGGTTTGGGGACGGCAATCTCTGGATTTTCCACTGCCGATTCTCTGGCATGCGGCTGAACTTGTTCTAGCAGTTTCCTGTATGCCCTTTCCAGATGCTGTTCCTTCCTTAGCAAATGGTCCAGATCAGGTTTGAGCTCTGAGACCCCTGCAAGACCGAGCATAGACTCTCTATATTCTCTCAGGTCCTCAAGGTCAGGTTCCCCTTCATCGCCAAACATAAAATGATCTGTAAGGCTCTCCCACAGCAATCCAGGGCCGCCAAAGTCATATCCCTCTGGAGAGCATTCTGTTGTCTCCCCTAAATATCCCTCCTCTGTGTGCCATTGCAGAGCCCGATAACGATTGTCCAGCTCTATCTCCTGCTGGACCAGCCTGTCCAACTCAGTCACCCATTGCTCCTGGGGCCGCTCTCCCAGGAATGCCATCCGCAATGCCCGTTGGTCACTGGCCCGTTGCTCTTGGGTTGGAAAGCACTTGCCCTGTTTTATACCAGCGAGCTGGAGGGCTCCGATCCAGAGCCCCACCCGAATCTGCTGCCTGAGCTCCAGGTATTCATCCTTAGACACAGTCCTGGTGTATGTTGAAAGGATGATCCGCAGCAGCCCCGGGAACTCTGATGCCAGGTCCATATTTCCGCTGGGGTGACTGAAGTCTGCTATGCTGATCTTGGATCCAGTTGGAGGTTTGGATGTCCCAGACTGCAGGAAGCTTTCCCGCTGCTTGCCACCAATGTCACGGAACGTCCCTCACTCCACTTGAGTGCTTCCGTCATATACCGCTTCCTAAGTTCTGGAACGCGAGTCCAATGGATCTGGCTATGGGAACCCCCAAGAACTAGACACCAGTCTTTGGAGTACATCAGGACTAACTCTTTATTTGAGATATCGCACACATTTATACAGCAGGCTGACTCAAAGCTAACCTAATTAACATGAGCTAATTTACTAAAACATTTACCCAGACCAGATGACAGACTTGTGGGCACCGAGCTTCACACAGTAGTATAAACACAATAGCTGGAGCTAATTACAATTAACAATACAAACAACAATCTCCCCCCTCCTCAGACTAGTCATCAACAGTTCGTCTCCTAGCCAGTGCTGGTGGCTAATGTGATCAGCTCACTCAATTAACATAAACACAGGTAGTTGGAGTTGATGACACCAGCATCTCCTCACAGGATGTGTCCCAACAGTATAATTCAGTCTTATCATTCTAATATGGCATATAAAAGGTTCAGAGTCTGTGTGGTTTGGGGGGACATGGAGCTGAATCCAAAGTAACACCAACCCCAGGCGTACAGCTCACAGAGCACCATTCCCCCCAAATGCTAGGGCCCATAATCTGTGGGCAAGAGGCTTGCGTTCAGTCCCCTCCAATAGCCTCTGTCCCGGGTGAGGCTGTCACAGTACCCCTACTCATTCACCTGGGGAAAACGGAAAATTGTATACTCACCTTTCCGTAATTTTCCTTTCCTGTCGCATCTTCATGGCAGCATACACGTTGGGTTGTGACTCCGCCTCCACAACCTGATAGGACCACATAGCTATAAATTAGAGAGTAGACACCCGTCCAAGTATTATTTATATATATATATATATATATATATATATATATATATATATATATATATATATATATATATATATATATATATATATATATATATATATATATATATACACGTCGCCTCAAAAGGGTGGGTGATTGTATGCTGACAGGAAAGGAAAATTACGGAAAGGTGAGTATACAATTTTCCGTTTTCCTGTCGCATCATGGCAGCATACACGTTGGGGAGTAACTCGCCAAACTGGGTGGGAATGCAAAATAAATTTATTGACAAACAGAAGAATTGGCCTGTATCACGGCCCTCCAGAATTCAACTGCTGCTAAGCGTGCAGCGTCTATTTTATAATGGGAAACGAAAGTGTTTCTGGAAGACCAAGTGGCCGCTCTACAAATGGTTTCCGCTGAGACTCTGCAGTAAGCTGCCCATGAAGTCGCCATTGCCCTGGTGGAATGCGCCCTTAGACCTTCCGGAATTTGCGAGGAGCTTAAGGAGTAGGCCTTCTTGATGGCTTTCACGAGCCATGAGGCGATGGTACGGGCAGAAGCTGCCTGGCCCTTCCTGAACCCATGTGGAATGACTAGAAGGTTTTCACATTTTCTGAAAGATTCGGTTACAGAGAGGTATTGCAGAATGTTGCCCTTGACATCCAAAGGATGGGGAGCGCCCTGATCTGTGACCAAGGCCAGGAGGTCAATCTCCTGGTTAAAGTGGAACGAGGAGGAGACCTTTTGGGATGAATCTGTCTGAAGGCTTCAGGGTTAGCCTGTCTGGGTAAATCATCAGATATGGTTCCTTGATCAGTAGAGCTTGCATTTCTGATACCCTCTTTGCCGATGTGATGGCAATTAGAAACGATACCTTCAGAGTCAGGTCCCAGAGGGAGACGTCTTCGAGTGGGAAGAATGGCTCTCCTGATAGGGTCTCTAGGACAGTCGATAAGGCTTTCTAGGAGGCCTCAGCTTCAGGCAGGCTTTCTGAAATTGGACCACCAGAGGGTTAAGGGCCCACTTAACTCCTGTCAAAGCGGAGATGGCAGACACCTGAACCTTCAGGGTGTTGGACCTAAGGCCTTTGTCCAGACCTGACTGGAGGAATTCAAGCACTTGTACTGCTGATGGGGAAGAAGGGTCCCAACCTTGTTCCTGGGCAAAGGAAGAGAACTTTTCCCAGATTCTCCCGTAGGTGTTTGTGGAGAGTTTCCTAGCTTGGAGCAGTGTATCGACCACCCTTTTGAGAGCAGCCCTGGACTAGGAACCTAGACCTTTCAGCCTTCAGGCCGTTGGGTGTAATTTCTCTGGGTTCGGATGGAGGAGCTGACCTTGGGTTAGCAGATCTGTTGTCACCGGGAGCGGAAATGGATCCGTTGTGCTTAGCTGCAGGAGGGTGGTGAACCAAGGCCTCCGTGGCCAGAAGGGAATCACAGCTAGTACTAGAGCCGCTGAGTGTTTGAGCCTCAGAAGGAACCTGGCTATCAGTGGCGTTGGTGGGAAAATGTAGCCTAGGTGAAAGTTCCAGGGGTGTTGGAGACAATCTGATCCCTCCGCTGAGGAGAAGGGGTTCCTTGACAGAAACCTCTGACATTTCTTGTTCTCCAGCGTCGCTGCAGGGTCTATGTCTGGATGACCCCATGTCTGGCATATAAGGGCAAATGCTTGTGGGCTTAGACACCACTCGTTGTTGGAAACGAATGTTCTGCTGAGAGAAACCGCCAGGAGATTTTGAACACGGGAATGTAGGCCGCCCTCAGATCCCACAAGTTCAGTTGGGCCCAATGCATTATAGGACCGACCTCCCGCATCATGGAGATGCTCTTGGTACCCCCCTGCCTGTTGATGTAGGCTACAGCTACCCAGTTGTCCATTTGAATGAGGACCTGTTTCCCCCTCAGGAGTGAACTGAATGCTAAGAGGGCCTGGAAGGCAGCCTTCATCTCCAGAACGTTGGATACTACATCCTTGGTTTTGAAGTGCCAACGGCCTTGAGCTGCATAATGTAGATAATGCGCCCCCCATCCCTCCAGACTGGCATCCGAAGTTACCACCTCCTGGTGAGGGATGACTATCTGCCTGCATCTGCTGAGGTTGTCGGGTTGAGTCCACCACTTAGAGATAACCTGGTTTCTTCTGAGATGCGAATTAACTGGGACATGGACCATCCGTCCCACTGGTGCAAGAAGGAAGCTTACAGGGGTCTGGAATTCCATTGAGCCCATCTGACCATTGGAATGGTCGCTGATAGGGAACCCAGGAGGCTGAGGTATGATCTGGCTGGAAGGCATGATGCCGGAATGTCATTCTTCACCTTTTGAACTAGTAGGGACAACTTCTCCCCTGGCAGTTCCACCGTGTTGGTTCGGGTGTCTAATTCGGCTCCCAGGAAGACCATCCTTTGGGTAGGTTGAGTGTTGCTCTTCTGCCAGTTGATTATCCAACCCAGACTCAGAGTGGAAACTAGGACCTCGCGATGTTGCACGAGTGATTCCTGGCTGTTTGAGAGGAGGAGAATGTTGTCCAGGTAATGGTGAACCCTTAGACCTTTCTCCCTCAAAGGCTATTGCTGGAAGAAGAACCTTCGTAAACGTTCTGGGGGCTGTTGAGATCCCAAAAGGAAGGCTTTGAAATTGGAAGTGCCTCTGACCCACCGAGAATCGCAGGAATTTCTGGAATGCCACGTGGATTGGTATGTGCAGGTAGGCGTCCTGGAGATCTATGGAGAGCATCCAGTCTCCTAGATTTATGGCCTGGAGGATAGACTGCAAGCTTTCCATCCTGAAAGACTCCACTCTGATGGACTTGTTGAGGTTCTTTAGGTCTAGAACCGGTCGAAAGTCCCCTGACTTCTTCTTGACGAGGAATAGTGGAGAATAGAATCCCCTGCCTCGTTGTGCTGGCGGAACCTCTATCGCTCGTTTTTGGAGAAGTTCTTGGATGTAGCTTAGAAGGGACAACCTTTTTTCCCCAGATGGAGGAATACTGGTTGGGCAGAACTGATCCCCTGGAGGCCGGTTCTTGAAGGACCATCTGGCCGAAGCTGACAGTGGCCAGGGTCCAGATATCGTCTATGGTCTCCGCCCAGACCAGCTTGAAACTGGAGAGTCTTGCTCCCACAACCGCTGGCCGGACGGGCGCACCTTCAAAAAGCCTTCTGGTCGCTGGAAGCGGGAGTCTTAGGCTTCTGAAATTTCATGAAGGAGGTCTGAGGATTCTTCCAGCTCCTTCGGTACTCCTTCCCTGGTCTGTACACTTTCGCGTCTCTATACCTCTCTGGGAGATTCCGCTTAAAGGGAGGAGGTCTCTGTTTAGGCCTCCTATCCGAGGGGATGAGCCCGGACTTGCCACCCGTTACCTTGGAGATGGCTGTGTCCTAGTTTTGTTCCGAAGAGGTGCTCACCGTCGAACGGAATACGGCACCAGTTAGACTTGGATGCTGGATCCGCCGTCCAGGGCTTCAGCCATAATGCTCTTCTGGCCGTCACTGAGGCCAGCATAGACTTTGATGCAGACCTGATGGTGTCGACCGAGGCTTCAGCCACGAAATCACCAGCCAAGCTTAGCTCTTGTAATGCCTACACTATTTTCTCTTGGTCTGCACCCTCTGAGACCAGCTTCTCTGTGCTTGCAGACCAGCTCGAGATGGCCCTTCCTACTGCAGCAAGTGCTATCGCAGGCCTGCAGGCACCTCCCGCTGACAGGTAAGCCCGTTTAAGATCCGTGTCGATCTTTCTGTCGAGGACATCTCTAAATGTTACCGCGTCCTCTAACGGGAGGGTAACATGCCTGGCAAGGCGCATCAGGGATGCGTCCACTACCGGAGGGGACACCAGAGGGTTCACCTTAGGCTCCTTAAGTGGATATAGCTTCAGGAGTCTGTTATTCAGACTAGACTTTTTCTCTGGTCTCTGCCATTCTTTGATTAAGTCTTCCAGTTCGTCAATGAACGGAAAAGCTTCTGGATCCTTCTTAAGCTGAGGAAAATACTTCCTTTGCTTTGGCTGGGGTTCCTCCCATCCTATTGCTGCTTTAACCGATTTAACAAACGGCTCTATCAGACAGACGTCGAATCCGGCCGACACCTCCAGACCTTCATTATCAGATAGGGAGTCTTGCTCCTTTAATGTGCTAGCCCGGGCTGGAGAGGTAGTGGTGGAAAAATCCACATCTGATATGGAAGCCTCAGGGGCTACGGCTACGGACTCCGACTTCCAAGGCTCTGTCTCTTGTGGCCTCTTCCAGGCATCTTTGACAGGCCAGTTTATCCGGAAGAGCCGCTGCACCACAAATCCAGCATGCGTTCCCTGCGGGAGTGGCGTGCAGGGGAACGATGTCTGCGTGAGGATGACCTTCTATGGCGGGATCGACCATGGCGGGAATGCAACCTGGAGCGGCTTCTTCTGTGGTAGGAACGGCTCCGTCTATGTCTGGAGCGGCTTCTCCTGTGTGAGGACTCTCTCTTTGTCTTGACGCAGACGTTCTTGAGGACCTGGTAGGGCTGACCAATTTAGGCAGCGTTAGAAGTGCTCTTTTTCAATCTTCACTACTTGCCCTTGTCTCCCCCCCCCCCCCCCCCCCCCCCCTTACCTAATAGGCTGGCAGTGATCTGCTGGGGCAGCGGTCTCCATGGTGAGTGGACTGGAAACCTGCAGGGAGAAAAACAAGCAGCAATGCAGGGATCCTGATACAGAAGCTGAATAGGAGAAGGTCACCCACCTTTTGTAGAGCGTTTTCCCTCTTTCCTTGGAAATGAGAAGCGATCTGACACATGCAGCAGCACATACAGCTAGTGCTGGGCGCCATCTTGGAGACTGGAAACCGGCATAGAGGCGCCCAGAGTGACGGACTGCGCATGCGCGAGGACGCCGAGAACGCTCGGCTATCACAGGCAGCAGCTGGGGAACAGCCCAGCAGAGAGGAACAAACAACAACAAAACCGGTAGGAGAGGGGGAAAGGGGGGGGGGGGGGGGGGGGGGGGGATGGAGACCGCTGCACACAACTAAGCCTGTTTAAGGCTTATTTCATAAGGCCATACTGAAGCTTCCCTGGCCAATCCTCCAGCAAGCCTGTTTAAGGCTTTTGTGGGCTGCTGCACCTGAAGCCTGTTTAAGGCTTATATTGTGGCAGACAGTTGAGAGATGAGAGAGAGTGCCCCTGAGATCACCAGAGTGGGGCTCCTTCCATTTAGCTTGTTTAGAGGCTGTACAAGAAGGACTTCCACCCAGGAGAGGCTAGAACCTGGCTGGGGCGAAGCGGTAAGGTTGTGCTGATCCGTGCGTCCTGACAGGTGAGGAAAAATAAGAGTACTGGGACGGGTGTCTACTCTCTAATTTATAGCTATGTGGTCCTATCAGGTTGTGGAGGCGGAGTCACAACCCAACGTGTATGCTGCCATGATGCGACAGGAAAAAGTGTTAATAAAAAAACACTAGAGAGCGGAGAAGTCGGAAGAAGACCCCTGGAGCGGCCTAATAAATTACTTTAAAAACCTGTCTAATATGTGGGGGTGTTTTTTTTTTTTTTTTTTTTTTTTTTTTTTCCCCCCAGGTGAATGAGTAGGGGCACTATGTACCCCATCTCATTCACACAGGGTGGGGGGGGCACCCTTATTAAAGGGGCTCCCAGATTCCTATAAGCCTTCCGCCTGCAGACCCCAACTGCCAGGGTTGACAGGAAGAGGCCCTTGTCCTCATCAACATGGGGACAAGGTGCTTTGGGGTGAAGGGGGGCTGCAGGGCGCCCCCCTGCCCCTAAGTGCACACCCACCCACCCCATGTTGAGGGCATATGGTACGGTTGGGGGGGGGGGGCTCGCTCGTCTCCACCCCCTTTCCTGACCGGCCAGGCTGCGCACTCGGATAAGGGTCTGGTATGGGGGGGACCCGCGTGCCGTTTTTGGTGTAGGGGGGGTTCCCCTTAAAAACAATACCATACCAAATGGCCTGGTAGCCTCTTGGAGGGGAACCCATGCCGGTTTTTTATTTGAAATTTGGCGTGGAGTTCCCCCTCATGATTCATATGAAACGCCTGTCTGCAATGCTTGTCGCAAAAGGAAAAAACACATTTTTCCTTTCCCGATGAGTGAGCCAGCTCAGCGCTGGCTCCCACGACAGCGGCGAGTGACACAATATCGCGATCACCTACTGTACAAACAGAACTCGGAACCAATGCAAAAGATCAAACAATACAGAAGTTGACCAAAGGGTGGCGGTAAAGAGCTGAAAAACCACGTGATTTGGTGAATGTTGGCTGAAAGAGTCCTGTTGTGTGTATGCTTAATTAGTTTAGGGCCAACGCCCTTTGTACAAAAATCCATGGGAAAGTTTGTACAAAGTCCTATTGTGTGTATGAGGCTTAACAGGGGTTTTCTGCATGACTCCTTTCTTTCTTTCTTCTTCTTTCTTCTTCTTTCTTCTTCTTTCTTCTTCTTTCTTCTTCTTTCTTCTTCTTTCTTCTTCTTTCTTCTTCTTTCTTCTTCTTTCTTCTTCTTTTCTTTCTTTCTTCTTCTTTTCTTTCTTTTCTTCTTCTTTTCTTTCTTTTCTTCTTCTTTTCTTTCTTTTCTTCTTCTCCTCTATAACTTGTGGGTTGGGTATATAGGATTTGAACCCATCTTGGTGTCAGTGGGTGCATGATTAACCCTTTTCCTATTCAGCTGGGATCTAGGCAGAGTTGTCCACTGTCCTCCTTCTCATTTGCCCTGGTGATGGAACCATTGATGGCCCATATCTGAACTTCCCCCAGGACTAACCCGGATTCACAATGGTACCCTAGAAGAACGTTTCTCCCTATACGCAGATCTAGACATGCTGTTTACAATTATTGGACCCCCTTTTTCCCCCAAATCTATTAAATTCTGTGCCCTTAACTTTGGATAGTAAAACCCTTTTTCCTGCCAGTGAATACCTTATACAACCCACTTCCTGTTCCTTGTCTGGGGAAAAAAAAAGCATAGGCTTATGACGTCATGCACAGCTCTGTTGCTCTGAATTTGCCAGGGAGGGGGATGAGTCAGAGGGCCAATGAGAGCTGCAGAGCTGGAGGTGTGCCTCTGTAAATCCAGAAAGTGAACAGGCAGCAGCTTCCACTGCCCAGTTAAAATGATTGCAGCCAGACTCAGTGGAGGGAGATTTCTGCAGCATATTTTGGCAAGTACAAAATCGCAGTATATATAAAACATGCAAAGTGGTTGGAGGGAAGCTTCAGAATGGCAAAGATGTTTTTATTACAAATCATGAAAAAAGGAAAGGCCCCCCTTAGTGAGATTTTAAAGGCAGCAACTCCACTAACCTAGAATAAAAGACGTTTATTAATGATATAAAATTAGATAATTTCGCACATGAGATGATCAGTTAAACAGCATAACGTGCTATGCTTTTTAACTGATCATCTAATGTGCGAAATGATCTAATTTTATATCATTAGAATAAAAGACGTTTATTATGTTAGTAGAGTTGCTGCCTTTAAAATCCCACTAAGGGGATTTTCCTTTTTTATGTATAATGTGAAAGATGTTGCTCTGCAAGAATCGTGAGGATCATGATCTTTCTTTTTTTTTTTTTTTTTGCTACTCAGTGAGTCTTATAAGAGACTTAATCCACCTTATCAGTGTCATCCACGTTCCCTCAATCTTTTCACATCATTGTAGCTTAATTAACAAATATCCAAAACATTTATTATCGAAAAAAATATAAAAATACATAAGAGGAGGTGGCGTAAAAGGTTCAGACTCAAGGACCGACCCTTATCTTATTGCCTCTACCCTACCCCATGTATATCCCCAAACCCCACCCCTCACCCACCACCACCCCCCCCCCCCCCCCCCAGCATCCGTGCACCTCTGGCCATCTTTATTCTCTTAGTTAAATCTAATTTTTAGTCCCTCAGAAACACTCCACTGTTTTTTAAACTCTTTCCAACCTTGCCAGATGTTAATCTCTCCCGTTGTGTCGCCTTCTATCTCATAATTCTCTTCCTCCATCAGACGAATACCTTCCACTTCGTTGACCCAATCCCATATTGATGGGGTTTCTACCTTCAGCCACTTTTTTGGTATAGCTTTTTTTTGCCGCATTAAGCAAGTGTGGTACCAAAGACTCTCTATACTTTTTAACCTCTCCTTCTATTGCATGATGTAATACCATCCAAGGATCAGCTTTTACTTCTACCTTTGTTATTTCCTTAATGAACCCCAATATTTTTTCCCAGTATTTTTTGATTTCTGGGCAGTTCCACCATATATGAGCCATATTGCCCACTCCTTTACATCCCCTCCAACACTCCGCTGTCTTATCTCTTTGATATTTACATGTTTTATCAGGGGTATCATAACACACTGTCAAAATTTTGTAGTTCATTTCAGCGACATTGGTGTCGATCGAACGATGTGTCAGTTCTAACATTTTCCTTAAAGTGTTACTATCTATCTGCGATCCCAATTCTCTTTCCCACTTTATGATATACGGAGGCACCTCCAGCCTACCCGCCTTCAGCCCCATTCTATAGATTTTAGATATTATACCCTTCGTATTGCTTGCCAGACACAGCCTCTCCAACTCTGAGAGCTCTTTTCCGGACCTTATTGGCCGTGGCAGGCTTTCAACAAAATGACTTAGCTGGAGGTATCTCCATTTATCTATCACCCAAGCTTCTCTGTTGTGCTTTAATTCGTGAAACGGAACAATCTTCCCCTCTTTTATTATGTCCCTTAGCTGTGCGTTTTCTTTCTTAATCCAGTGACCACCTATTATAATTTTCCCCGGTGGAAAATAATCATTTTCCCTCAGTGACCTTAAAGGAGAATTAAATGTCTTGTTTATTTGTTTATATATTGTGTCCCATGCTTTTATAACCACCTTCGTCAGTGTGTGTGTGTGCTTCCATCTAAAAATCTATAATGTGGGGGATTCCAAATTATGTGTCCTAATTGTGTCTTACTTAATTTATTTTCTATATTAACCCATCTCTTGTGTTTATTATCTCTGACCCACTCAATCGCTCTCGACACCAATATTGCCTTATAATATCCCTGGATATCCGGAACCGCCAAGCCTCCTTTTTTTTTTTTTCTTGTTTTATGATATTAAGAGACTCTGGCCCTTCTGCCCCTCCAAACTGTTTTTTTTTATAATTGAGTTAAGTTTCTTAAAATAAAACTGAGGTATTGCCAATGGAAGGATCTGTAGCTTATAGATAATTTTTGGCAACAAGGTCATTTTTATGGCATTGATACGGCCAAACCACGATAGAGGCTTGGCCATTATCCTTTTACTCTCCGCTTTTATTTCATTGAGTAATGGGATAAAGTTTAATTTATAAATTTTCCCTAATGAGTTTGCTAACTTTATGCCTAAATAGTTTATTTCTTTCTTCCATTTAAATTGAAATTCTTTTTTCAACTTACTTTCTTCTATTTTATCTATGTTAATATTCAGTATTTCAGATTTTGCCAGGTTTATCTTAAAGTTGGACACCTCCGCATACTGTCTAAATACTTTTAAGACATTTGGCATTGTGATTCTGGGGTTGGCTATGAAGAGCAGCACGTCGTCGGCAAATGCCGCGACCTTATGCTCCTCATCTCCCACCCAGAATCCACTTATGTCTGGGTCCTCTCTAATCACCGCGAGTAAAGGCTCCAGGGAAAGAACGAAGAGAAGGGGGGACAGGGGACAACCCTGCCTTGTCCCGTTTTCCATTTCAAAGGTGGCTGAAGAGGACCCATTGATTTTTATCGCGGCCGTGGGGTGATTATACAAGGCACGTATCCATCCCATCATCCTCGGACCAAATCCCTGATGTTCAAGGGTTTGGAACAGGAACCCCCAGTCCACTCTGTCAAATGCTTTTTCTGCATCAATAGACAAGAGTAGACCTGGGGGTCCCCTATCCCTGATATTCTGCAGGAGGAGGAGGGTACGCACCCCATTGTCCCTACCTTCTCTTTTTGGGGTAAATCCTACTTGATCCGGGTGTATCCATTCACTCATCCCGTCCTTCAACCGGTTAGCTAAAACTCTAGCATACAATTTAATATCTGTGTTAATCAGCGATATTGGCCTATAGCTAGAGCAAATCATAGCATTTTTCCCTTCTTTTGGTATAACCGTAATCTCCGCTTTCAACGCCTCCCTACTTAGCTCAAACTCCGTGCCCAGCCCGTTCATATATTCGCAGAGTCTAGGGGTTAGTATATCTTTGAATTTTTTATAATAAAGGGAGGTGAATCCATCAGGACCCGGACTTTTCCCCGAAGCTGACTCCCCCAATGCTGTGTTAATCTCTTCAATCGTTATAGGTCTTTCTAAGTCTTCCTTACAGTTCTCCGTGATTTTGGGGATATTTGCTTTTTTCAAAAATTCTCCTACCTTTATTTTGTGGGATCTATCCTGGGTTTTATTTTTCCCAACTGTATATAAGTCCTTATAATAATTCCTGAAGGATTCCCCTATTTCATTTGTTGTATACACCATATCTCCTTTACTATTTTGGATTCTTTCTATATAGTTTCTAGCTTTCTTTCTCCGCATAATTTTGGCCAGAAGCCGGCTACTCTTATTCCTCCCCCGATAACTTTCTTTTGCTACTTTAAGGAATACTTTTTTAGTTCTTCCCTTTTAAGGATTACATTTTGGTACACCACCTTTTCCTGGCCTAGCCCTTTCTTATGCTCCTGTTCCAGTTGATATAGGTCTTCCGTTAATTTTTTGATTTCCTCCCTTGTTTCCCTACTCTTCCTTATTCCCAATTTTATTAGGATCCCCCTAATATAGGCCTTATGGGCCTCCCACAGGGAGGACCCGGCGATCTCTCCTGTATCATTTGTTAGAAAGTATTGTTTTAATTCCTGTTCTACCATTCTTATGTTTGTTTCATCCTGTATTAGGTCTTCATTTAATCTCCACGTTAATGGGATTCTTTGGGTGCTAGAGACATACACTTCCATACTAACTGGGGCATGATCCGACAATGTTATGGCCCCTATTTTGGGTTCTACAGCTCTATCAAGAAGTGAATGGTCTATCCAGATGTAATCAATCCTAGAGTACGTCCCGTGCACTAGGGAGTAGAACGAGTAATCCCTCAATTTAGGATTCATTATCCTCCATAAGTCCACCAGTTGACAGGAGTGAAACTTTCTTTGTAACTTTCTCAGGCTCCCGTTCATCTTCCCCAGCACACGCGACGTACTATCCATCTCCGGATCCATACAGAGGTTTAGATCCCCCATCAGAACCACATCCCCCTTTTTAAACTCCATTAGTTTTTCCAATATGCTTATTAGGAAACTGCTAGCCTCCTTGTTTGGGGCATATACATTGGCCAGTGTACATTGCCATCCCTCGAGGGAGCCTTTCAAAAAGATATATCTTCCACCTGGGTCAGTTATTCTCTCTTCCTCTTTAAAATTCACCCCTTTTGCTATTCCTATTGCTACTCCTCTCGCCCTTTTAGTGAGTGAGTCCCCATAGTACCAGTTTGGAAAAGCTTTTGACCACAACTTAGTACTATTGCCGTATGTCAAGTGGGTTTCTTGAAGAAACACCACCTCCACTTTGTATCTCCCCAGTTCCTCCAAGATCTTATGTCGTTTCCCGGGCGTGTTAAGACCTTTGACATTGTAGGTAATAAAATTTAGCTTTCTCATCTCATTGCATTTTTTTTTTTTTTTTTTTGAGGTGAGATCTCGAGCGTGCCCCCTACCCCCTCCTGCATGATGGTACTAGCAGGGAGGAGTAGGCCGGCGCCCTCATTAACTTTCCGCTGCCCCATCCCCTTCCCCCGGAGTAACCTCTTACAATATTTTCTTATATCCCCCTTTCTCGCAACCCGCTCACCTCACACCCCTCTTCCCCCCACCCCCCCAATTAGGTCTAATTACTCTTCCTCCCAACCCGGCAGGTTTGGGTTCTTGTATATCCAGTCTGTCACAAAAATCTTTCAATTCTTCGGGGAACCTTAATCTTGCTGACCTTCCGTCTTTGTAGCCTATTAGACAAGCTGGGAACCCCCAATTATATTTTACGTTTTGACCTCTCATCTGGGTTAACAAAGGTTTCAGGAGTCTTCTTCTTGCTAGTGTTTCAGGTGCAAGGTCCGTGAACACCTGGATCTTCGATCCTTCAAATTTTAAAGGGGGATTGGATCTCAATTTAGATAGAATTGTCATTTTATCTTCGAAGAAACTAAATCTGATTATCACATCTCTAGGCCTCTGAGCTTCTCTGTTGTAGAATCTTCCCACTCGGTGGATTCTTTCTATCTTGGGGAGCCCTACCGCCCCCTCTCCAAAGAGTGGGCCCAAAATTATGGATGCAATCTTCCTCAGATCTTCCTCCTTATTTTCTGGAATGAAGCGGAGTCTTAAGTTTTGTCTTCTGTCCCGATTTTCTTGGTCCTCGATCTTATAGAGAATTTTCTTCTGATCTTGTTTTGAAACTTTTAATTGCTCTTTCAAGTTACTCATCTCCAGCTCTAATTCCTCTGTTCTTTTCTCCGTTGTTTCTACCCTTTCCAGGAGACTCCCAAGATCTGCTCTCACCAGGCCTATTTCTGATTTTATTGCATTCTCCATCTTTTGGAACATGTCGATCAGTTCCCCTTTAGAAATAATCTGGGCACTCATTCTACTATCTTCCCCCCGGCTCCTTTCCGTCTCGCCTTCCATAAAGGAAGTCTCTCTTGATTGCGTCATCCTTTCTTCACCTTTGTTTGGGGTTCCTCTTCTTCCCTCTGTCCTTGGTCCTTCATGCACGTCTGAACCATCTCCTCTTGGGCTCTCTCCTTGGGACATATATTGTTTTATTGTGCTGCTCGAGGTTCTATCTTTCGGGGTTTTAGATGCTCCCCCTTTTCCTGCCTTGGCTGCTGCTTTATTCATCCCTCCCTTCTTCCTTGCCCCTCTTGTTTGTACCCCCGTTTTACTTCAGCCTAGCCCCTCCACCCGTGGGAGAGTCTTCCCGATATGGACAAAAAAAAAAAAAAAAACCCCCCCGGGAAAGAGGGGGGGGGGGGTATTCTTAAGCCCGAGAGGGCCCTTAAACCGCTCAAAGCCTAGACCCGGTCCACCTGTCCCTCCCCCTGCAACAGTTAGTGTGCACCAAGGGGTAGCGGCTTTAATCTAGCGATAACAATTATGTTTCCATCATGTTATAGTTATTAAGAGATGATATAGCAGCTCTTCAGTATAAACAGGACACCATACACTTTTGCTCATTCACAATGACCCTTCACCGTGTCCCTTCTTTCTACATTTAGTTGTGTGAAATTTCCACTAGTTTGAAACAGCAGTAACACTTTCATATGTCTTTACTTTCACATGTCCCCTTCTGCTCACCTCTATTTTGCTTCCTGTTCGACTCAAGCAATAGACTTCCAGAGGGGGGAGACAGCGCACACACACACAAGAAAACCAAATTGCCTGCACTTTACCAGTTTCCTGGGGTACTCATCATGGGATTGCACTTCGTTTTACCGGAGTCTCATTTAGGAGGGGTGTAGGGGGGGGGGGGGGGGAGAGACAGAGATGAGCCAGACCTCCCGCACTCGTCGTCTGCTCAGACACCTCTCCTTCCCCGTTCTCGGGTTAGATCGGCGGCGGCTGTATGCAGCGGTATGCGGCGTGCAGAGACCCGTCCTCCTCCTCTCAGGTCCGCTCGTCCGCAACTTCCGGGAGTCTGCCTTCTTGTCCTACGGCCGTGTCAGATCTTCTCATCACGGCTCAGCACTCTGAGGGGGGGGAGACGAACGGCATGGAGCTCAGGAACGCCAGCTGGCTCGCTCTGATCTCTCCCTCCGTGACGGGCGTTACGTCCTCCCGCCCATCACGTCGCCGCTTCCTGTGTTCTGATCTTTCTTCTAAGCTAAAAAAAAATTGATTCTCATTTTGGCCAGAATCGTGCAGCTGTACTGGGTGGGATTGATTGCTAATTGGTATGTATTATATCCCAGCCACCATCAAAGCTATGAAGCTAGCTGCATCTTTTGCAGACTCTGAAGAACTACAGAGGGTTGTGTTCTAGGCTAGAGATGCAGGAAGGGACTCTGTACCAAGTGACAGTTTGTTTTCGTTTGTTTTATAACGTTGTATTAAGAGAAAAAAAATATATATTGCGTGATGTCTTACAATACATGGTGTTGTTACCTCCCCCCCCCCCGACACACACCACAGCATCCAGAACAAGAACGAAATGGAGAACATTGGTTGTAAAGTCATCAAGAAAAGTGACAGTGTCTAGTCTGGATGTAGACTGAGCTTCAGCTAAATGCAGAATATCAGGGGATCTGCAGACAGCAGAGCAACATATGATCTATGCTGGGACTGATCATTCCATTCAGCTCTAGTGAAAAGAAAGGGAGTTTAGCTTTAAATATCTTGGAATTTGAAAGTGTGTGTCTAAATAAAAATGTTTTACTTCCTTGCATTGAGACTATAAAAAAAAACAAACTTATGCTGTGGTTGAGACTGCCCCTTACTGTAATGGACAGATTTGAAGTTATTTTTCTACCAAAGGTAGGATGCGTACTTTGACTCCCCTCATATGTACCAAAAAACTGTTTACAGGTGAAGACTATGATTTTCATGTTAATTTTGATGTCCCAAACACATCGCAGGTGCAATGCAGGGTTCTTGCAGACAGTCTGTGTAAGCTGGCTGCTTGTACGAAGACTTGACTACTAGATCGCTCAACAGCATCCTGGCAGTTCAGTGAGGCGAGCCCATAAGATTGTTGGTACTTGTAGTTTTCACATTCCCAGGATGCTGTGTTTGAATAACATGGCCGGGTGGGACTTGTCCTTTTAAAGCTTTGGTTGCCAGTGCCCGAAATAACCTGAGGAGGCATAGCCCTAAATCTCTGAACAACATCCTGTGTACTGTGTTTGTTTGTTTGTTTTTTTGTTTTGTTTTTTTTTGTTTTTTTTTTTTTTTTTCAGTTAAGACCAAAATTAAATTTTATCCTATAAATTTTTTTTTTTTTTTTGCAGGATATCCTATTGCACAGCTGATAAGCTACATGATAAAGTTTTTGCCTACATTGCTCAGAGCCAGCAGAATGAAACCTTGGAATGCCATGCATTTCTCTGCGCAAAACGGAAAATGGTAACCTTGCTATCTTGCATGTGAATTAATGGACAACTTAATCGTGGATTTATGGAGTCTAGTTTGTGACCTTCCCTGTTGCATCATTTGTGTAGAGCTTCATTTGCTTTTTGTGTAGGTTTTTAGTAAAGTGTGCAAATTATTGCATTTAGAGTAAAAATGTAATGGGAAGGGGTTGTCTTTGTGCCTGTCCCTGGAAGGATTTGACCCCTTCCTGACCAGAGTATATATTATATATATATATATATATATATATATATATATATATAAAAAAAAAAAAAAAATTTGATTCGCCACTGCGTTGTTTTAACTGACAGTTGCACGGTCGTGCGACTTTATAACCAAACAAAATTGACTCCCCCCTCCCCCCACAAATAGCTTTCTTTTGGTATTTGATCACCTTTGCGGTTTTGTGCTATAAACAAAACAATTTTTGGGAAAAGTTTGTTTTTTTTTTTTTTTCAAAAAAGTGTGCCCAAAAGTTAGGTCTATAAAATAGGGGATAGATTCACGGAATAATAATTATTATTGCACCGCGACATGGCGTACAAATTGGACACTATTTTGGGAACATTGACATTTTATACAGCGATCAGAACTACAAATAGCCATTGATTACTGTATAAATGACACTGGCAGGGAAGGGGTTAAAAACCGCATTGCTTGGCTGAGAAAGCCCCTTAAAGATAAGAAATGCTTATGAAGATTTCTAGGATGCATTAAATTTTGACCTAGGCCAGAAATCAGTAAGCAATTGAAAGGGAGGGTTGTTAAAAAATTAAAACACGTAAATACAATTTACTTTCCTAGCCACTTAGGGCTAGGAGCGTAAGGATTGAAAATGCTTAGGTCTCATGCAAAACTGTAGAGAGGTCCCCCCCCCCCCCCCCCCCCCAGAGTTGGAAGTGTTTTACAGCTGAAACGTCTCTCAAAACCCACTAGTTCTTTACCAGCCAGAAAACGCCCCTGCCAAAAATTAACAGCCTATGTGTGCATGGATACATAGTTGTGCTCCATAACTTTACATACCCCGGCAGAATTTGATCTGAATGTTCCTCCAAAAATTTTTTGATAATATACTGCATTCATCTTGCCATCAATTTTGACCAAACTTCCTGTGCCTTTTGTAGCTCGCACATCCCCAAAACATCAGCGATCCACCTCTGTGTTTCACAGTAGGGATGGTGTACCTTTCATCGTAGGCCTTGTTGACTTCTCCAAATGTAGTGTTTACGGCTGTGGCCAAAAAACTAAATTTTGGTCTCATCACTCCAAATAACTTTGTGCCAGAAGGTTCGAGACTTGTCTCTGTGCTGTTTGGCATATTGTAAGAGGGATACTTTGTGGCATTTGCTTAGTAATGGCTTTCTTCTGGCGACTCGACCATGCAGACCATCTTTATTCAAGTGCCTCCTTATTGCGCATCTTGAAACAGCCACACCACATGTTTTCAGAGAGTCCTGTATTTCACCTGAAGTTATTTGGGT
Source organism: Aquarana catesbeiana (assembly GCF_042186555.1). Taxonomy (NCBI): domain Eukaryota; kingdom Metazoa; phylum Chordata; class Amphibia; order Anura; family Ranidae; genus Aquarana; species Aquarana catesbeiana. Next base: position 420,005,680 of record NC_133325.1, on the reverse strand, counting down.
TTTTCTTTGCATCCTGAACAATTTTCCTGGCAGTTGTGGCTAAAATTTTAGTTGGTCTACCTGACCGTGGTTTGGTTTCAACAGAACCCCTCATTTTCCACTTCTTGATTAGTTTGAACACTGCTGATTGGCATTCTCAATTCCTTGGATATCTTTTTATATCCCTCTCCTCCTGTTTTATTCAGTTCAACTACCTTTTCCTGCAGATCCTTTGACAATTCCTTTGCTTTCCCCGTGACTCAGAATCCAGAAACGTCAGTGCAGCACTGGATGAAAGATGCAAGGGTCTGTCAGGAGTCCAGAAACTCATTGACCTTTCTCGCACAAACATCACGGGTGAGGATGGTTACCTTTAATGGCCAGTCAAACCCCTTTGTGTCAACTTGTGTGCATGTTATCAGGCCAAAATCGCCAGGGTATATAAACTTTTGATCAGGGTAATTTCTGTTTGTTTATGCTTTTTAAAAAGAGTAAACACAGTTGATAATAAATGGCTTCAGCCAAACACTAACCATGAGTGAAAAAAACTTGTTCTTCATTAATCTCTGAAAAATGGCCAAGAAATCATAGAATTCTGTCAGGGTATGTAAACTTATGAGCACAACTGTAAAATAACATGCTAGGGAGTTTGCTGCATGAAAAAATGTCTGAACCCAAAAAAAACAGCAGCTGTAAAAACGTCCAGTGTGTAAGGCCTCATGCACACTGGACGTTTTTGGACATTTTTACAGCTGCTGTTTTTGGCAGACCTCCTCCTCCTTTTTTTTCTTTTTTTTTTTTTTCCTTCTTCAGTCCTTTTTTAACTGCTTTCCGGCTGTCATGACGGCCAGGCGGCGCGGCTCTCGTTGCGGGAGGGCATCATATGACTGCCTCCCATTTTTAAACAGGGAATATGTGCGATCATCCCTGTTCCTTCGGTGGTGGCATGTCACGGAGACGCCGCTCGCCACCGAGGGGGGGGGGGAAACAGCCATTGGGCATGGCTGTTTACCACGTGATCAGCCGTGATAGTCACGGCCGATCACAGATGGTTACACCCCACTGTGCACGGCACATGAGCGCGCTGCGAATGCACGTCGGTGGTGGCATGTTCCCGGGAACACTGCTCATCGCCGCTGGTAAACAGCCATTGGCCAGCTGTTTACCCACGTGATCCTTTCACAGCTGATCACTAAATGTCAACAAACCGCGGTAACAAGATGTTACCGAGTTCTCCTCCTCACACACCGATTGTGTATTTTAAGGAGATTGCGTTACCGCTTGGTGTACACCAATCACACAAAGGGACGTACGGGTACGCCCATTTGCCTAGCCGTGCCATTCTGCCGACGTACATCGGCGTGCGCCAGTCAGGAACCAGTTAAATCTGATTCCACTGCGGACCAAAAGAAGGGTCCTGCACCATTTTGGTGTGAGCTGTAATCTTGGTTGTAGCCTCTACAAAAGTTGATCAAATGATGTAATGGACATGTGCGTAAAGTTTAAAGAATTTCTCCGGATAACTACGCAGCCCTGTATACACATTTGCAAAATATCCAGAGGATACAAGATGGGATAGCAAAGGATGGGTCCAGAATAGTCGTCAACTACATCCCTCTCCAGCTGTCTGCGCACCATCCTTATTAAAATCCAGTAGCCTAGCCTCATCAATTTTCTGCATCGCAGGATCCATAACACAGCAAGAACAAGCAAATTGGCTCCTGAACAGTGCTCTAGAACTTTCTCTTCTCTGAAAATGGTCACGAAACCATACACAAAGGCTTTGCAGAGATGCATTGTGGGTAAATGGGAGTTACTAATAGCAGAGAGGTGGTTTCTAGCTAAAAGCTGAAAAACGCTAATGCTGAAAAAACGCTATTGCAAAAATGTTGAAAAACTTACTGCAAAGCTACGTGTGTGTGTGTGTGTGTGTGTGTGTGTGTGTGTGTGTGTGTGTGTGTGTTTTTTGTTTTTTTTTTTTTTTTTTTTTTTTTCTGTAATTTGTTACAGCTTCATACTTGTATAGAAAGAAGAATGTATGCATAACTTGCACTAAACAGATCTTCTGCTCTTTTTGTTTAGGCCCAAGCTGTTACATTAACAGTAGCTCAAGCTTTTAAGGTGGCTTTTGAGTTTTGGCAAGTATCTCGGGATAGTGAGTATAACATGTTAATTTATTGTAATGACCTTCTTACGATCTAGGTTGTCTTTCAGGCATATGTGTAAAAAAAAAAAAAAAAAAAAAACTCCAAGTATAATTTGACTGAAACTTCTAAACTTGTCTTAAGCTGTGCTTTTTCCCAATTAACAGCGAGATGTCTAAAATATCTATACACAGGCATTTTGCATTCAACTGCGTTTTTTTACTGCTAAGATGTATAAACTCATTAGTGTTAGTGGAAATATGAGATGACAACACTGGACCTAATAGGCTCAGTTCTCCTAGCTATAACAAACCTTATACACAATTGGATAGAACATGCACAAAGGAAGAAAAACCTGCTCAGCGCAAAGAGATATATAAAAATAAGCACAAGTAATACACATAAATTTACAGGTTATGAGTCCAACAATCCTTTCCATATACAATCAAATTTAAACATGGCATTGAGTGAGAAGTAGGTTTGCTTCTCATATGCAATGCACCTATTCAGTTCCTGTAACATGCTGTTATCATAGTTTGAAAAGTTGAAACCCATTGAACGTTCTGGAAGCCACCAAAAGTTATACTCTGTCTCAAAATATCACAAAATGCATGTCATGGGATCTACACCGAAGTGAGACCTATATGAATTGCGTCCAGTTTCTGATTCTTCTGGGAATAGAGCCCGATGCCTCAGCTTTCAATGCCTCAAAGGCATTTGACAGCATAAAACAGGAACATATTTGGGTTTGTCAACTTTTGATCTTGGATGCTAAACCTCAAGTCTCTGTGCAAATGGCCACCTTTACCCCACTTTTGTTACAGCGAGGGAGGAATCGGGGCTGTCCCCTTTCTCTGCTTCTCTTCACAGTGGCTATTGAACCACTGGCATGCTTGCTGCAACAGACTACTGGAGTGATTGGATTTCATAGTCCAGAAGGGAAGCTCGCTCTTCATGTGAGCGATGCGCTCCTCTTCTGTCTGATGTGTAATCCTATCCCATGAGGTTATGTTCCTTGCTGCTGAATTTGGAAGTTTCTCAGGGCTTAAGTTTTTTTTTTTTTTTTTTTTTTTTTTTTTCCCCTTTTGATCCTCTTCGGGTTCCGCTAATATGTCCACTTTTTTTCCCATTTTTATAAGGTTTTCTCTCAAATTTAAATACTTGGGTATTATCTCCCAGTGTTGCTGACAATTATTCTTTTTGATGTCACCAGTCATTTGCTAGGACATATTTGGCCTCTGTTTAAGATTTACTTAAAGCGGAGTTCCACCCATAAAATTAACATCAGCAACATTTGGAGAAATTTTTATTTATTTTCACTTGTTCATGGCTGTTGCTATGGGGTCCCTTTGTAATCTGCCCCTTCCTCTCCGCAGCGCCTGTGCTCGCTAGAGCTCCTGGGAGATGTAATTTCCCAGGAGTCACTGGGCAGCACCGAGGGCTAGAATTGCGGTATTTGATAGGCTTCTGGTTGCCATCACGATAGGGCGGGCACTTCCGACGACGTCGCTCATTGTAAGGGCAACATTAGAAGTTTGCAGCGCATGCTGGTAATACAGCAGCGCCGTATACCGGAAGTTTATGCTTGTAGGCTTCGCCTGCCCACAAGATGGGAATGCCCTAGCGGCAATAATATAAGTTTAACTTTTTGAGTATAATATTCATAAAAGCGGTGCTAGTTATGAGACTATCCATTGCTAAATAGACATAGTAATATTTAAGAGGGGGGAAAAAAATTCATGTGGTTGGAACTCCGCTTTAACATCACAGGTTACACTAGGTTTACTCCTCTATGGTTTAATGATTTTCTCTCTGAACTTGGAAGCTACAGAGTTTCATAGTTGGGCCACGATTGGCATTCTGATTTCTCACTTCTGCAAAAAGCAATCCTTAAAATGATTTCAGCAAGTATGATCCAAATTTTCTCTAGAGAAGTGATTTCTACCAATACTTCCAAATCGGACATGCCTTCATGGCCCAAAATGGCTCCCTTGGCTTTTAAATTACCCCACTATTCGAGGAAATCTTTAAGACGCAGGATTGCACCAGCCTATGGCACTCTAATTTTAGCCCTGTCGTGACTTTCATTTTCACATTTCATTGAACTCCACGGGGAAAAGAGCTTATCCTGGCGTTGGCTCTGTGAATTGAGACCATTGTCCTATTTGTGCTTTTGGGAACACTTTGTATTCAGTTGGACAGCTAAAATTTCAGTAGATTTTGGGCCATGCATATATTGGTTTATGGCCCTGGCGATACAGTTACTACCACTTTTAATTACTGTTTCAGATAAAGAAAAGCGAGAAAAGTCTGGCTCTGATGGTGAAGTGGCAAGCAGCTCTCAGTCAGAAAGTTCCTCAAGTCTCACCAGTGTTAAAGGAGGTGAGTTCAAAATTCTTCATGCCAGAGGGTAAAACCAGTCTTAACACCTGAACAGTTCTGCAACTTTGACATGCATTTAGTAAAACTATACCTAACATGTATCATCACAACTACTTTGTTTATCCAGGTGAATAGTAATTGATATTTCCCAATTGTTGGTGGGTTTTCTCCTACCTAAAACACACTGCCACCTAAATATATACTAGGTAATCCTTGTTTCCACAGACCTGTGGTGTGTTCTTCCTGGGCAGTGCGGTGTCACTGAGGTCCTCGCTTATGGATTGTCAGGTGCATGCTGACCAATTGGTTCCTTCGATAGAGGCAGCAGAGACCTCCGGCTAGTCTCTACTTTTAGGCATGCTATTGGTGGTCTTTGATTTCTTAGTTTCCTTTTGCGTGGAGGTGAGCTGGGATGGAAGGTGAGTAAAAAGCATCCCCCATCCAGTCCTTCCTCTTCGTGTGATTCTGAGACTGTCCCTGCCGCAGCAGGACCAATCCTCTGTGGGCCCAGAGGACATGGGCCTTGAACACTCACATAACGATGATGACTACATTTGTTGCTTGAGAAAGGGCACCGGTGGCCGCACACATTACCTCTGTGCAGGAATCTCTAAAAATTGAGAATTCCTCTTGGGCAACCTGAGGAGGTGGCTGTCAATTTGGTACTCGTGAGCAGTCACATTTTTGATGAGGTTTTTCCTTACCCTGCCTACTTCAATACATTTTACTAGGAATGTCCAAAGTGGCCTTTTGTAGTCCCATAAATGTTTTTTGGTATGTTACTCTTCTGAAGTGGACCTCCTCCCCTGTCATAGATCCTCACATTTGTTGGTTGAACAAGCCAACCGTGATTCTGGTGGAGGACACCTTCCTTTTTTAAGGACTCGGACTGGAAGGCAGAATTGGTCACTCGCTCCGTTTACGGCTGCTGGTTTGAACCTACGCCCTATCTTGGCTAGAGCCCTTGTATCTCAAACCCTCACTGAGCAGGCAAAAGAACAGTGGACTTCTCTGCTCTTTGACAACTTGGTTTGCAAGTTGGTATCATTTGGGCTACAAAATTTGAATTTCTTTCCTATCCACCAGATAAGTGCTTTAATTCCAATCTTCATCTCTCCCTGTCTTATCTACAAAATCTTTACATGGCATTGCATGACATGTTTCTTCGAAAGAAGCACCAGAGATTTTGGTGCTTATACACCAACTTGTTTTACAGTTGTAAGAAGGAAGTGGTCTAGTCGATCCTGGACCTCAAGTCTCTAAGGTATGAAAGTTCAACTGAATCTGTCGGTTATGTGGCGACCTCTCCATCAGGGGATTTCCTGACCATAGACATTGCGGACACTTATCTACATGTCCTACCTGTGCCGGGCACCAGGCCTTTTTCTGCTTTGTGGTAGGGAAAGTGCTTTAACAAATTGTGGCTCCTCCCTTAAGACTAGCCGCCGCCTTCCAGTGGTTCAAAGTACTGGCTCCGGTCCTGGCATTACTGTGACAACGGGGATTGCCATGGTTGGATATCTGGATGACTTCCTCCTCTGAGTGGAGTCTGTCTTTGCTGGACAATGTGGCGATCAGTTTGCACTCGAAAGGAAGTTCGACTGGATTCTGGCCTTCAAGAAGTCTGCTCTGACTCCAGCCAGGCGACTGGAATACCTGAGTCTGACTTTGGAGCTTTGTCCAGCGGCAGAAACACCTTGGCCCGTGCTGAATCCAGAGTGCTGTTCATTCATTGCTGTTCCACCTGGTCTTCTCTGCAATTTTGCATGCAGGTCCATGGTCTCATGATGTCCACCTTCAAGGTGGTCCCCTATGTGCAGTTCCGTACAAGGGGTCTGCAGAAGGAAATCCTATGCAAATGGGGCAAGTTTCCTGTATCCTTAGACAGAGCCGCATGGGACACTCAGTCAAGTCCTCCATCCTGTGGCTTAAAGCGGTCTCCTCTTGCCATTAAGTAATTTCTCCCTCTCCATTGGACAGTGGTCTTGACTGACACCAGTCTAGGGCCAGGGCTGTTGACCGACAGTTATCCCGAATCCATATCACTATCCTAAAGCAGAGTGAGTGAATTCAAATTCAAGGAGGTCGGTCACTAAAAATTTTCAGGCCGAGGTCCGAATCGCAAGTCTGTGCCCTGAATTATTGTACGTGTCTTTCCCTTTTTTGGAGCAAGCCGTGCTTGGAGGTTTCCTCCACCACATGCTCTGGTAATACTCTGTGAATGTAAATGTCCCCAATAGTGTTCCCCTTACATCAGGTGCCCCTACCAGACTAATTCATTACATTGGGTGCCCCATAAATCAGTTGCCACCATCGGGGTAACCCCTTATATCAGATATTCCCATCAGATTTCTTCATCAGAAGGCTCCCTTACATCTGTCTCCCCTTAACATAATGTGTGCATCAGCATGCAAATTTTTATGTTTAAGGGTCACTCTGATGGGCACATTTTGTTGTGCCCCTGTAAATGTCACGCCCCACATGCCTTGAGGGCAGGCCAGGAGGAGAAGCCAGCAGAAGTAGCAAGTTGCAGGGGGTGCGAGCTACTCCAGGAGTCTTGTTGAAGAGGGTGGGCACGCATATCACATTACTATATACCTCGTGGCCGACAAGGAGTGGGAGCCGCAAGAACCAGCAGCAGGGGGCGTGCATCTGACATCACACCATACCTTGCGGCCTGGCCGAGAGCTGCAAGAGTCGGCAGCAGGTGGCGGGGCTCACATTGGCTGCAGGGGCGCCCGCAGTTCCAGCAACCAATGACCGCTGAGTGGTGGAATGGATGCACTTTACACTGACGGTCCGAACAGGAGCCATTTAATGACAGCTTTCCTAGAGCTTTGTGCATTGGGCTGTGTCTAGCTCAATGGATGGAGCATCTTCAGGGGTGTCTCTTCAGGATCTAGTCCAACACCACAGCGGTGGCCTATGTCAATCGCCCAAGCAGGACAAGGATTTCGGCAGTGGTGCTGGAAGCCTTGCTCGCACCCTTTTTGTGGGGCCGACTTCATGCAGACTTTTCTGCCGTTTTAAGGTCCGGACATAAATTTGAATGGTGGACTACCTTGGCCATCAAATTGTGGTCCCTGCATTCAGACATCTTCCAGATATGCCTGCGATGGGCACCCTGGACGTGGATCTTCTGGTGTCCCGTCTCAACAGGAAGGGGTAATGATTTGTGGCAAGAATGACTTTTCCTGGCAGATGCAAAGATCACTTGTGACACCATGAGGCCATTGGTCTCTCTTTATGCCTATACCCCTCCCAGAGCTTCACCCTCATTTGTTGCACAGGATGGAGGCCGAAGGAATTCGGCATTCTGGTGGCTCCAGATTGGCCTGGTTGATCCTGGCACACCAGTGTGGTGTGTTTGGTTGCACATATGAGCGATTCATGTCCATATGGTTGCGATCTTTCCCTGGCCTGGACTGGCTCTGAGGTCAGCCAACAGCCCGCTAAGCTGGCCGCCCCCGTCCCCTCCACAGCCCTGTGTGTGTGTGTGTGTGTGTGTGTGTGTGTGTGTGTGTGTGTGTGTGTGTGTGTGTGTGTGTGTGTGTGTGGCAGAGAGCCAGAGACTGACAGCCACCAGCTCTCTGCTCAGGAAGCACTGAGGGATCAGTTTGATTACTCGGTTCTCAGCCTTAGAGCCGGTGGGGGGGGCAGATGCAGCATCCACCTATGTAAGTATGGGTGAAAAAATAATTCACATACCCAACATCTCCTCTTTCCTGCTATCACACATGACAAGGCTTCATTCACATGGAGCATATGCACCCATGCCCAGTGTGATGGTTGTGTACTGCATGGGGGTATTTGGTATTCTGTGCAGGCAGTCCAGTCAAAGTCAATTGGGACGCAGCAGCTGCATGGCAATGGTCGAATGTCAAAATTTGACATGCAGACAGGAAGGGATACATGTATCCAAACGCAGTGTCTGCATTCAGATCTGTGCACCCACTTCTATAGGCTAAGCTCTCTGAATGCAGCAAAAAGTGGCTCAGCATAAAGGACCTGTCAGAATGAGCCCTTAGGAGAATTTATCAAAACTAGAGCAGAACGAATCTGGAGCAGCTGTTCATGGCAACCAATCGGCTCAAAGCTTTATTTTTCAAAGCTGAAGATAGAAGCTGATTGTCATGCGCAGCTGTTCCAGATTCTGACTGTACCAGTTTTGATAAATTCCCCCCCACTGTGTTTTAACATTTCTTACCCCCTGACTACTGCATTTTAAGTACAGCACATGCTTTGTTAAAGTGGTGGTAAAGGCACATGTGGGTAAAAAACCTGTGTGCAGCAGTTACACCCCCCCCCCCCCCAGCCCCACCTAATACTTACCTGAGCCCCCTCCTGGTCAAGCAATGTTCACGAGAGCCTTGGCTCTCCAAGGACTCACAATCCTGATTGGCTTTTGGTAGCAGCGGGAGCCATTTGCTCCCACTGCTGTCAATAACAGCCAGTAAGCCAATTAGGAGACTGAGTGGGTGGGAGTGCGCCTGCTTAGATGCCCCCATAGCAAGCTTCTTGCTGTGGGGGCTCCCAGAGGGGGGGGGGCAGGGTTGCCAGCAAGTGACCCGAGAGGATCAGGGCTGCTCTGTGCAAAACCATTACACAGAGCAGGTAAGTATAACATGTTTGTTATTTAAAACAAGACTTTAATATTACTTGAAGGTTAGCTGTGTGTAGTAAAGGATATGCAATAAAACAGTTTTTTTTTTTTTTTTTTTTTATTAAAATGAATGTACTGTGATTTTGTACTGCCTTTTACTCGCTTGTGGCAGTCATTAAAGCATATGGCCATGTAAGGCCCCCCCCCCCATTGATGCAATCTGACCATTTTGGCGTGGTGCCACAATATTGCCACATACCATTTTTCTTGGGGGGGGGGGGGGTGCAAAAATGACCAGCCCTGCGTGCCAGATGTGCTAGCTACTCCACTGCTATAGACTGTACATATTAAGTTCCTGAAGTTCCTTGAGAGATACCAGTATTTATTAATATAATGTATAATAGATTAAAAAAAATTCTATCTCTCTCCCTAAGACCTTTCACCATTTTTGTTACTGGACTTGTTCTCTTATCTCTTATCGGAAGTGAGGTCTCCAGAACTGAAAACATATATTCTAAATGTGAAATGTAGTGCATTATTTTCTCAGTGACGCTTGTGTTTTTGATTCTTCCTTGAACCTCACACATGCTTCGCTTAACTTGTGACTGACATTTAAAATGGGAAAGTGTTATAAAACCTCTGTCAGTAGGGCTGACGTGCTCCCTCCTTTACTTGCCTTTCTCCCTTGGCTTGCTATCAAAAGTAAGTGAGATTAAATTTTCCCCCCTTGGTGTCACAGATGGGGGGGGGGGGGGATTAAATTATATTCAGTTTCTCAGTTTATCAAACTTGTAGTTGGGCTTTAAGTTTGTCACGGTTGTGTGGAATTTTTTACTTATTTATATTTTTTACTATACGATTACTACACTGCCTTTTTTAGTGTAACCTGGCTTGTTTCTGTAATGTTTATAGCTGCAGGTAATCTCTTGGAACTAGATGAAGCTAGCAAAGCTTTGGATATATTGAATGCCAGAGACAATCACTTTGAAGGTCTGTTTCAACAAGATGCTGCTAGTGAAAACAACAACATTGTATGGGTAAGTTGGCCACTTCACTTCAATACCAGACACTTTCACACCCTTCCTGTCCAATTTTCAGATTTCAGCACTGCCACACTTTGACAATTAGTCATGCAATAATGTAATGAAATGTATCATTTTGACAGCTTTGTTTTTAGTGATTTTTAATCACCACTAGGTATTTTGCGATGAGCAGAAAAATGCTGAAGGTTGGAAGACAAATTTTTCTTTTTTTTATGAAATTTTGCTAATCTTCATAAATTTAGGGCAAAATATATTCTGCTACATTCATTTTAGTAAAAATAACCCAAAGCAGTGTATATTTACAGTGTGAAAGTTGGTCTACAATCTAATTGACGTGGAGATTTCTCTTTACACTATGCGTAATCCATGTCTCCTGTGCTAATGAGTGCCCTTTTCAGCCTTTTGGTATAATGCATCTTAGTACAACCCTGTTTCCCACGTAAAATGGACCTAACCACCGTCATCACATCCTGAGCTCCACAGGCAGACTTCTCTGAAATACCTGTGTTTTTTGTTTGTGAAGCCATCAGGCTCTATTGTTGCTATTCTAAACAATCGGCCAATCAAGCACAGGTAAGCACACAGGAGTTATACAATTTTCATCTAATGAACATAGGATACGGGGAGTGTATGGGTGTGCCTGTGCAGGGGCAGTGTGTATGATTTCCTGCCCCCCTGTCCTTGTAAGCCATGCTCTTCAGCTAGACAAAGAAAGCCACATGGCTGGTCTTGGAAATCGTGAACGCTGTCCGCGACCAAAACACACTCACCCCCCCCCCCACACACAATTGTTTAGGTCACAATCCTAAGGAAACATGACAAATCTAGGTTTGGTGACTATTATATTGAGCATTAACAGTCCTTCAGTCAGACGCCAATGTCATCCCCAGCATTGAGCTATGGACTTGGCCCAGCTTTGCTTGCAGTACTGACTGTTCTTTGCAATTACAGTATGCTCCCTTTCAGGCGGAGCAGATCCATCCAAGCTGGGATCTCTGCTGAGCAGGGCAGATAACTGGTCCATGTCCACGCCGCTATGCAGACACGGACACAGCCTGCTCTCCTCTTTGGGGAGGTCAAATGGAAATGGACTGCATGTCCATTTCTATCCGATTGTCATCCAATCCGCCGGACAGATGGCAAACTCATCCCCATCTGTTTTTAGTGGACCAGATCAAATGCCAGCAGGTGTCAGTGGACACGCTGACATCTGCCTCCCCATAGAAATCTAATTGGGTCTGCCTGAAAAATGGACAGGCGGACCCGATCAGTACACTGGTATGGAAGGGGCTTTAGGCATAGGCAAAAGCACAATTGGCCTGTGCCTTCATATGGGCATTATAAAAGTGACCTAATCAACACCTTGAAAGTGTCACATGCCATATGGTTAATCTTTGCAAAGGTTTCATTTTAGTGGGTTCATTTTTCCCCCTATAGATTTTTAATGGAGCACATGCACTTTTTTTTTTTTTTTTTTTTTTTTTTTTTTGTTTGTTTTCCTTCCCAGTTTTTGTTTACGGTTTTATTTCTTTTTTTTTTGTGCAGGAACTAGATGATGGGCTAGATGAGGCTTTCTCAAGGTACTGTAATTTTTTGGACATTACTCTTACTTGCTTTTGAGCCATACTGTGTTAAAGCTTAACTCCATGTTTTAGTGAATGTGCTGCTCAACCTTTCACAGGAATCTTTGTATTTTTGAATGCTTACAATTCTTCCTCTGGCTGAGGCAGGCAGATGACCTCTTAATCTCCACCTTTTCATTCAAAAAAAGTTTCCTGTGAATCTCGCCTCAACTAATTTTTCCAGGAGCAGAATGGGACTTCCCGCTCCTGCTGTTGGCACAGTGCTGTATACAGTTTGTAGCTGAGACTACATGCAGTTGATACAGTGCTGACAGCCGCTGCATGCGTTAGTTAAGGAAATGGTTCATTTGGACAAGTTTGGTCCAAGTGGACTATTTAAAGTTGTGTAAAACATGGCTGTAAGCCAGTGATGCATCCACAGTGCAAACTGCAGACGGACTACCTGCACAGGTGATCAAATCATGGCAAACAGAGGCAGCATACCAGGTCGTTGATGCAGAGCATAGAAGTGTGATTGCACACAGCATTTAGGGGAACTGCTGCAAGCTGCCCACAGAAATCCTAATATCAGTACTGACCGCTGATTGAATTTCTCCACTGAAATAACGCTGAGCCCCTGGGCAGGAGTAAACCCAGGGACACCCAGGCAGAAGAGAAAGCAGCAGCTTGGAACGCAAATGCGCTCCAACTGCTATAGACTGGAAGACCTTAGAGCCAGAGAAGAAACAAACTGTTGCCATGGAATATGTAATACATCACTGCACACGGCAACTTCAATCCTGCTTCCACGATCAGACTGGGCCAGGTAGGTTGGCTATCTGGCCATTGTGCCGCTTGCCTGCCAATGGCCAGGCTTTAGCTCTTCCAGCGCCTCCTTTGTTTGCCCACTCCATACCCTGCTAACAGCCAAAGCTTATTGGAGTATCTTCTGTTTAGCTCGCTCCATACCCTGCTAATAGCCTGGACTTATTGAAATATCGAGACCATTCTTCACCAGTGCTTGCCGCTGGTCTTGATCGTGCAGAGAAACTTCAGGTAGACTAATAACCAAACCGGTCCTTTGAAGGACAAACATGGCCGCTGGCTTGGAGCAAAGATTTATGGGAGAGGGGTCCTATATTGAAGGAGTGGAGGCGGGGTTAACTCACACATATGCTGCCATGGAGTCTATCAGGAAAAGGTGATTTTTGGAATTGATGGCAGCAACACTTCTCAAAAGTTGGGACAGGGCAACAAAAAGCTGGCAAAGTACTAACCAGGAAGAGCTGAAAGAACATTTTGGAATGAATTGGGTTAATTGGCTACAGGTGAGGAACATTGAGTATAAAACCAGCAGCTGCAAAATGAGCAGAGGTTCACCAATCTGTGAAAAGCTGCATCTAAATATTGAACAATTTCAGAATAAGGTTCCTTTGACCCCTTTCACATGGGGCTGTCCGTTTTTACTCCTCAGCTTGCTCAGCCGGGATCACTCCGTTGATCCCCGCTGAGCCGGCGGATGACAAGTCCATCTCTGCACTCTGTGCAGGCACAGACCTGTCAGACTGCTCTCCTCTATGGGGGGGGATCGGATGATTACGGACCACCTGTCTGTTTTCATCCGACCTGCCAGATGGATGGAAAATGGGACATCCATCCATCTGGATTTTGCGGACATGTCACGACTGACATCCGACGCTGTATGGAGCAACCGTTCAGATCCGCCTGAAAAAACTGACAGGTGGATCTGAACAGTCCGCACATGTGAAAGGGGCCTTAACGTAAAATTGCAAAGCCTTTAAATATATCACCATCTACAGTACATAATATCAAGATTCAGAGAATCTGGAGAAATGTCTATGCGAAATGCAATATTGGCTGCTCGTGATCTTTGGGCCCTTGGATGGCACTGCAATAAACAAGCATGATTCTGTGTATGGGCTCAGGAATACATCCAAAAATCACTGTCTGAATTTGGTTCTCCAGACCATCCCAAATATGCATGCTAAAGCTCTAATGCAAAGAATTAGCCATATCTGAACATGATCCGAAAAGGCAGTCTTCTCTGGGCCAAAGCTAATTTAAAATGGACTGTTGAAAAACTGTTCTGTGGTCAGACAAATCGACCAGGGATTTTTTTTTTTTTTTTTTTGGAAACCATGGGCACTGCGTCCTCCGGATTAAAGAGGGAAGGGACCTTCCGGCTTATCAGTGCTCAGTTCAAAAGCCTGCATTGCCGATGGCATGGGGGTGTGTTAGTGCATATGGAGTGGGCAGCTTGCATGTTTGGAAAGCCATCCACGCTAAAATGGATATCCAGGTTTTAAAGCAGCATATTCTCTCATACAGACTATATTTTTCAGAGAAGGCCTTGCACATTTAAGGACAATACCACACCATGTACTGCATTTATGACAACAGCATGGCTTCGTAGTAGAGACGCGGGTGCTTAACTGGCCTGCCTGCACTCCAGACCTTTTCACCAATTGAAAATATTTGGCACATCTTGAAACCAAGTATGACAGATCCAATACTGTTGAGCAGTTCGATTCCATTTCGTACAAGAATGGGACAACATTCCTCTCCCAAAACTACAGCAAAGCAACTTGTCTCTCCTCCCTTTTGTCCATTCCCATATGTTTAGAGTCTTGTTTAAAAGAGGGAGTGCTACACAGTGGTAAACATTTATATATTTAGATTTTATATTGTGAATAAAATGGGTTTGAGATTTGCAAATCAATCTGTATGCAGATTTTTACACAGTATTGCAACGTTTTAGGAAGTGTTCGTATTCTGTTTAGGCTGTACATATGTAACATTTTAACTTTTTTGCCTATTTACTGTTCCCTACAGACTGGCAGAGTCTAGGACCAATCCTCAGGTTCTTGATATTGGGTTGACGGCAAATGATCTTCAAAGTGAAGACTGCTTGTCTCCTTGCAACTGGGACCGACCGGAGCTGAGTCCAGCAGATGGAGATGAACTGTTTATGTTCTGACATTTGTAAAGCACTCTGACAGTTTTCAGTGCAATAGTCCCAAAAAGAGCTTATCACACTTCACTTAAAATGAATACAAGTGGGACCCCTAAAACCAAAGTTTTAACATGTACTTTAGATATTTTGTCAAGAACAAAGAATGTCAGCAAATATTTTATATTACCAGCGTGCTACAACTTACTTCTGGAGCAACTTCAGAACATTTCATTCAAAGAATACCCAAAGTGTTTTTTTTCTCTTAGAAATGTTCTTTTCAGTTTTTTTGTTACAAAATTGTGTGATCAGTATTTTTCTAATCTAGCTGATGCAGCACACCATGATGGATGTATAACATGGCTTACTCCAGTTTTTCTGTACTGGGAAATATATGCATCACGTTTTTGGTTTTTATTGTATTCAGTCCTGTGTGGTAACCATTATGGCGGCAAGTCTGAATATGGATTTCTACAGACTGTTATTCACAGCATGCTAACTTATGTGTTCTCAATCTCACACCTTCCCTGGAAAAGTGTCAGAATCCTGATCGTGTAGTGTAGAAACCACCCCCCTTAATTTCCTTGACAGCTGTAGAATATTTATGTTAACTGGATATCTGGCCAGTTATCATCCAGGTCCTAAAAACTGAGCTGTTGATAAATTAATGGAGGCTTTAGCCAATATGAAGGCCACTACATACAATTCATTGAAATGTGGGACCTCAAGATATATTGCTTCCATTTCTTGTATGGATAGTCAATCTCAGTAAGTTTTCGGTGATTTGACACTTACAATTTTGCACTTAACTTGGCTCTGCACTTCCATTTTACTGAAAGGTTTAAAATACCTTTCTGTCCCTGTTGCCTATTGTGGGCTAGTGTGGGAGAAAAATTAAATAGAACCGTCTCAAATATTAATGATTACATGGAAGGAGTGGAGACTCAACCATGAGTGATTCCTATATTGTTTCATTTATACAAGTAAATACTACACTGTTGATTTATTTAATAACCGTACAACAAATAATCCCATTTAGTAACACGGAGCACCTAACCATATATCATTTTTATCTGTGTGGATGTTAAATGGACAGCAGCTGATTTCTAATTGGTTGCTAGCAGTCGCTGTACAAAGCTTCTTGTTGTACCAAACTATAGCACTTAACTGTGTTGGCAGTAGTGATTGGCCCAAAAACTCAACTACTTTTTTAGTTAACTGGAACTACCCACAAAACACTTGGGCAATTTTCTTAAATGGTGAAGGGTTTGATCATATTTTTTAACACTACTGTCTTAAAAAGGCTCACACATGTTACACTTTATTTTTTTTTTTTTAAATGTCGGGTACCCTTGGTGGTTTCCAGTATGGCGACTGACTGGTATGCAATATGTTACGGTTTACAAGGTGGAATTGCTTCTCATTATGCTTAAAACATTTGATACAAATCCTTAAATGCAGATGACCATTTATGTTATGAGTGTTTTTTTGGTTTTTTTTTTTTTTTTTTTGGTTTGAAATTAGCAATTTATAATGTAAAAGTATATGCAGTATTTTGAAAATGCGTTTTTTTGTATGCTTTATATGTAATATTTTATTAATACCTATACTATAAGACAATCATCTTGTTTGAATGGTCTGCTCTGGAGAAAAAAAAATGTGGATAATGAATGTGAAGTTGTTGCTTGGGGGTTCGCTGTGTTTTTTTGGTGGGTTTTTTTTTTTGTTTTTTTTTTTTTTTATAGTTTTCATTAAGCTCTTGATCTGGCCCTGCAAAAACTGTGTGTCGGGGGGGGGGGGGTTGCCTCTTTCATCTGATGAATCTCCACTTTATAGGCTGCATTGTCATTTGTTCATAGTATGCCAAATATGCACTTTGTTCAGCCTCTGAATGCAGGCCTATTCCGTAGATATGCTAGTTTGCATCTACAGAAGCATTACTGGCAAAATAATCAAATGATTTTTATAAAATGAGAACCCGTGGTGATGAATTTATTCTATTTCTTCAGATAATTTTACTTACACAATAAGTTGACCGGGAACTAGGAAAGGCCTAATTGTAGCATTTGAATATCCCCCCCCCCCCCCCCCCCCCCCCCTTATAGGTCAGTGGTCTGTCTGCATTTCACTATAGCAACTTTTGGAGCCAGATAAATATTCCTGTGTGGAGGGGAAAAAGAAAATGACATGTTCTACAAGTTGCATCCCAAATTATATTGCTAATAAATATTGTAGTACTCGATATTGCTGCAATGAGAGAAATTTATATTTTGTAAGCCTGCGTCTGACAGACAACTTTATTGGAATGGTGTGCCTTTTGTGGGTTTAGATACATAAAGCTTTACTGGTTAATGCAGTGTACATGAGAAATATTTTAATAACATTATCTTCCATCTTCAGATTCACTGTAAATGCTTCCCAAACCAAAATTAAAACTTTGGTTTAATGCACATTAAGTTTCTGTGTTTTTTTTTTTTTTTTTTTTGTTTTTTTTTGTTTTTTTTTTTATTAGGCAAGTTACATAGTTGCCTAGTTGTTAAGGTTGAATAAAGACACCAGTTCAACCTGAGTGTCTACAATTGTCCCTTTCCTGTACATTGTGTCTCATTTAAAGTGGGGTTCCACCCAAAAAACAAAACTAACTGAAAAATTGTAAAAAAACAAAAAACATTTGAATATATTTTTTTTTTTTTTTTTTTTTTTTTTTTTTTTTTACTTGCCTCTAAATGCCTGTTGCTAGGTGGTCCCTCGTAGTCTGCCTCTTCCTTTGCCTGGGCTGGTGACATCACTTCCCCCCCAGGCACAGGAAGAGCTTGGCTCTGCTCCCTCCCTCCTGTCAATCATCTGGGACCCATTACAGGTCCCAGGTGACTGAGCGGCCAATCACGGCGCGCGGCACTGCTCGCGCATGCGCAGTGGGTGCCAGGCTGTGAAGCCACAGCCCGGCGCCCACAGTTGAAATTCCGACGAGCGGAGGGGGGGGGACGAGCGGGGCTTCGATCCCCCGCATCGCTGGACCCAGGGACAGGTAAGTGTCCAATTAAAAGTCAGCAGCTGCAGTATTTGTAGCTGCTGACTTTTAAATTTTTTTTTTTTTTTTTTTTTTTTTTATGGAGCCCCTGGGTGGAACTCCTCTAAGATGCTCATCTTATAGATAGAGATATATATCATCTCAGCACTGCACACTCACAGTAGTAGTGGATGTTAACTGGGTTTAAGGTGGTCTTCCAGCTGTTTGTCAAGGGGAACCTTAAAATAAGTTCTTTAACTGTACAGGACACATGGGTACTAATAACTTGCATTCCTCCTAGGTGTAATTATATAATCCCACACAACTTCACAATTCTTTTAGGTTTTTAGTGTCCTTAGTTGGATATAGTTTCCTATGCTTTTTTTTTTTTTTTTTTCTCAGATTACTCGGCTCTTCTGTACTTTCTAGTATAGCACTAGAAGTGGTGCATCTGGCTCTGAGTAACTTTGGGAACTGTGCCTGGACCCCACATGGTGAGGGCGGCCTGTAATGTTTTGAGCCATGGATCTTTTTTTTAGCGCTCGTCTTTGCATTGTTTGCAATGAGTGTAGTTAGTAGCAGGATGCTATAGAGGTTCAGGGCCATGGTCCATTCCTATGGTTCCAAGACCCTAGAAGAACCCTCCCTGTGGTAGGTCCACTGTGCTGAGTCGTAGTAATTGATTCTTGTACAGTATTGGTCCAATGTCATTAATTGCAGCACATTGGTCTCCTGACCAGTGTTTGCTTAGTTTTTTTCATGTAAAAAAAAAAAAAAAAACCAGACTTTTTTTTTATTTTTTTTTTTATTTGCTTATTGCATGTTAAGGCTAGTCACGACAGTTTTTAATGAGCATATTTATAGGTGTAACAACCTCCACATCTGGGGCTGGAGCTAAAGGCACCTGATGGTGTTTGTAGCAGTTGCTTTGGGCCTTTCTTCTGAATGCCCAACCTTGCAACTCAGCCTTGCATACCTCAGGAATCTAGTCACTTCTTGATAGTACTTATATTTTTTTTTTTTTTCTCTTATAAACAAAGGGCCAGTTTACTGTCCTTCAAATTTTAGGGGGGCCGGACTGTGTCCATTGGGAGTAGAAAAGGTCCCAACATCAGTGAGGGGAAAAAAAAAATAATGGTTCATCATTGGGAGGAATTGTCCCTTCATTGGTGTGGGTGGGAATTTATGTCCCATTGCTGGTATCAGTGGATGAAACTGTGCCCCAAGGGCCACATAAAAGCAAGCAAAGGGCTGCAGTTTGGAGACCCCTGTCCTGTATAGACTCTCTCTTTTTTAATATGTGCTCCATTGGGACTTTATTCTGGATCTCATCTTCATCTATTTACCCCCCCCCCCCCCCATAGCTGGTTCTTTCTCAGCTAGGTCCTCTTTCCATTTGCCTACAGATCTAGGAAATGGGGTGTTTCTTCTCTACTTCAAAGGGTGGATAATGTTAACAATATTTATTCAGGTCCAGCTGGAGACTTCTAGTGATTTACTAAAAGTGGAGAGTGCAAGATCTGGTGCAGTTCTGCACAGAAACCAATCGGCTTTCGGGTTTTATTGTCAAAGCTTAATTGAACAAACTGAAGTTAGAAGCTGATTGGCTACAATGCAGAGCTGCAGCAGATTCTGGGTGCTCCAGTTTTAATCTCCCCCAATGTGTTTGCCGTCTTGTCTCTGTGGCAGCTATGGATAAAATGTTCCTCCCTTATTGAGCCCTATTCCAGATAAATGCACAAGTTTTTATTTGAGAGTAGCTTGATCTACTTTGTACTTGCCTGGCCAGAGGGGTGGTTTAGGGTTACCAAACACCCAAGTGTATTCGACCGTAGTCTTAATCACTGTTGGGTGGAGGTTTGCACAGTTAATGTAGCTGTGTTGGCAAGCTGCTAATCTAGGATTCCTTCCAGCACTGGCCATACTTCTTCAAGTTAGCTAAAGCGCTATTGGTCATATGTCTCCTGTGGGTTACAGGAATGCACTTGCCTCTGCACTCTTGTTACAGATTCAGCTGACAGTGGGTTAAAGCCTGCTATTTAAGTTAGAGTCAGCCACTGGAGGAAGCCTGAGAATCTCTGGAGTCAGCCAGATGTCTGGCTTGGCCTCTGTGTGCTGCTGCCCTCTCCCCTGCCTGTTCCTCCAGTGGAGCAGAGAGCAGTGACTGACATCATTCTGTTCTTAGAATGGCCTGAGAACTGTGCAATCAGCAGTCTTTGATCACTCATTTCTTGTTGTAATGCCAGTGGGGGAGAGCTGCAGCGTTAGATTGATGCTGTAGCTATCTAGGTGAGTTTTAGGTTTCAACAGCAGAGCTGGCAAGATGTGTATTGACAGTTTTTAGTAGAGCTTTCCAGCTGGCTATTGGGGCTAATAGAACAAGTCAAAGGGTGCTGCTCTCTATGGATCTGCTTTGTGGCAGGAACAAATCTAGACAAATACGAGAGCACCAAGCTGCCCTCTTGTAATGTGGCTTTAACCAATTGCCAACTAGCTCACACATATTTATGGTGGCAGGTTGGCTCCTTCCCACGAATGTGTGAAGAGAGATGCAGCATAAAGATTCCCTTGTGGCTGCCCTCCTAAAACCACCTCAAAATCCCAATGGGCAGGTAGGCTTTGTATTCTCTTTTGTTGGATACTAGCACTACACCTTTCTGCCCAGGGTGCCACATGCAGGTAAAGCAGGTCCTGACCGTATATTGTGTGTGGTTTTTTTTTTTTGTTTTTCCTTCCCCCTTAATTTAAGACCTGAGGGGGTATGCCCTGGAGCAACCAAAACTACCCTGCAGATATGGGCTGTAGCTAGATGTAGATTTCATAAACCGCTCTTTCCTTTCAGCTCTGAAGTAACTCCTCATTGCCCCATTTTACAACTATTCCTGATCCCCGAATTTCTGCAAGCTTGGTATAAACCTTTCACCTGGTTTAAAATACCCACATCTTCTGGTGTGAAATGGCTAGCAAAGTGTGTGTATGTATATATCTATTTGAACATAGGCACAATTTGCATACTTTTGGCTCTGCATGCCACCAGAATAACTTTTTGAAACAAAACAATCCAAATTAACTTGAAGTGCAAACTTTCAGCTTTAATTTAAGGGGTTGAACATAAATATCAAGTAAAAATGTTAGGACCCCCCTCAAACAATGGTAGATGAAAACAAAATAAATTCCACAGGGAGGGTCATTGTCTGCAAAAAAAAAAAAAAAAACATGCTGTACCAGGGATGAACATACAAAAGAATGGATGGAAGGTATTGCACTCAGAACAGTCCAAGATGTACACATAAACAAAGCCAGGTGACCCTTCTACATCACATGTATAACAATGTTTGTGATGGGAATCCGGGGACAAAAGAGAAAAGTTTAGTGTGGATGAAATCTAAAATAGAGGATAATGGAGACAAGTTCTACTACGTTTCTCCGAAGAGTAATAACACATCCATACGTATAAGTGTTAATTTTTCCCACTTATCAAGCTCTCTAGCTACTTCAGCCCCCCCCCCCCCAAGGATTTGGCTGCTCAATGACCAGAGCACTTTTTGCGATCTGGCACTGCGTCGCTTCAACTGAGGATTGCGCGGTCATGCAATACTGTACCCAAACA